>NC_056729.1:1994476335-1994803835 GCF_019279795.1 Protopterus annectens | reverse complement strand
TATGTACGAGGGTAGTGTGACATCAGTGAGGTCTGTGGTGAGAGTGACGGATGCGTTTAAGGTGGAGGTGGGATTACATCAAGGATCAGCTCTGAGCCCTTTCTTATTTGCAATGGTGATGGACAAGTTGACAGATGAGCTCAGGCAGGAGTCCCCGTGGAATATGATGTTTGCAGATGACATTGTGATTTGTGGTGAGAGTAGGGAACAGGTGGAGGAGACCCTAGAGAGGTGGAGATATGCTCTAGAGAGAAGAAGAATGAAGGTAGCAGGACTAAGACAGAATATATGTGTATGAATGAGAGGGAGGATAGAGGAATGGTGAGGATGTAGTTAGTAGAGGTGGCGAAGGTGGATGAGTTTAAATACTTGGGATTAACAGTTCAGAGTAATGGTGATTGTGGAAGAGAGGTGAAGAAGGGAGTACAGGCAGGATGGAGTGGGTGGAGAAGAGTGTCAGGAGTGATTTGTGACAGACGTGTATCAGTAAGAGTGAAAGGGAAGGTCTACAAGAGGGTAGTGAGACCAGCTATGTTATATGGGTTGGAGACAGTGGCATTGACAGAAAGGCAGGAGTCAGAGCTGGACGTGGCAGAGTTAAAGATGTTAAGATTTGCATTGTGTGTGACAAGGGTGGACAGGATTAGGAATAAGTATATTAGCGGGTCTGCCCAAGTTAGAAGGTTTGGAGACAAAGCCAGAGAGGCAAGATTACTTTGTTTTGGACATGTGCTGAGGAGGGATGCAGAGAATATTGGGAAAAAGATGCTAAGGATGAAGCTGCCAGGTAAAAGGAAAAGAGGAAGGCCTAAGATAAGATTTATGGATGTGGTGAGAGAGGACATGCAGGTGGTTGGTGTGACAGAGCAAGATGCAGAGGACAGGAAGAAATGGAAACAAATGATCCGCTGTGGTGACCCGTAATGGGAACAGCCGAAAGAAGAAGAAATCATTACTAATCCTTTAACAGTCTTAGTTGAAGTTTAAAACATTAAATATGGATAACTAATAACCTTTTCAAAACTGCTTAAAATATTTTATGAAATATTTAATACAGTAAAAATTATGGTAGATTACAAAATAATATTTAGAACTTAAGCAAGTGTCTTTCCTTGCATTAAATAACAGCATAGAATATTTCACAGTATTTCTTTCTACTGAATCACAGTAATGAAAAAATGCCATTAAACTTTTTATTTATTAAACAAACAAACAAACAAAAAAACTAATATGATAGTAAAAAAAAAAACATACAAGCAATCCAGGTGGGCCTTGGAGTCCTTTTTGTCCAGGCAGTCCAGTTTCTCCCTGTAATGCAGAATTAAGCAGTTCACAGTCAGTTCACTAAATATTACAATTCATAACTCAAGAAGTATCCACATTTTACAAACTGTAAAATTAAGCTAATATAGAATAACAATTTGTAAACTATACATTATGTGTAGTATGCATGGATCTCGATATACCAAGACCTTCCTTTACATAATTATTTTCTGACTTGTATTTTACGTTACTCCCATTCCCATATTACAAAATGTATGCTACTGTAAAGGTAATGCAGCAGTTTGCCAAGCTAATGAAAAAATATGCCACAGACACTTGCAAACAATGTGGAAAAAAAACAGACAATCCATACTTTTAGAGAAAAAGAACAAAAACATTCCAAATATATAAGCCTGAAAGCCAAAATATTTACAAAAGGCTGCATCAAAAGGCAGACAGACAGTCAAATAGATGGGAACAGAATCATAGATTTACTAAAGAAACGCATGAGAGATACATGACAGTTATCAGTCTGATGGACAGATCCACATATACATAGGACAAATAAACAGCAGGATAGGAATTAGTCATTAAATACAGACAAGATGGCATCTGTATGGAGTTGACGTCATATGTTTTTATTGTAGACCATCCCAGTAAAATTTATGTTCCCTAAAATGTGTTTTTTTCTTAAAAATAAACATGAACAATCTTTTTTTTCACAGGGACAAAGAAGAATAGATCAGTCATGTGAAACTTCCTTGTGAGTATGGATAAATCTATACCTTCATCTTCTTATCAGTCTGATAATGAAAGACTGTTTTTGCAGACATGCATGATTTTCATAAAGGTGCAGTTGACTGATACACAACTGAAGAAATAACTTCTTGTTGAACAATAAATATATTATGTGACTGCTGAATATCTATTAATTGAATAAATGCACAAGCAGCGAGCTATATGAGTACATCAAAAACTAAAAGTATACATTTAATTTGCAAACTCCTGAAAACTGCTTCTTTCTTCAATCATCTTCATTTTGTGTTTGCATGTATAAAAATGTGAGTCATAGAATCAGAATCCATATTGATAAAGAAAAGTGGAATAGCTGTAGTGTGCAGATTCAAACAGTATATAAAAATACTCACAAACATGGTTTTTACAGAAGTCTTAAAAAATCTGACAGGTTCAAATGGAAATTACTGGAAAGGCTCACCCAGATACTGCTACAGTTTGCAGTGAGGGAAAGGTTAGTTTGCTTTTTATTTGTTATCTTTTGTATTACTTTATTGCCTTTTTCTATTTTCTATACTGTGATTTTTTTCACACTGTGTTTTACTTGTATTCTGCTTTTAACTGCATACTAAAACTTGAAAAGAGACCACAGCTCTGTCTTTTGTGAGTCAGACAGAAATTAGAAGAGGTCAATTAAGGAGTCACACATAAGTTACAACAGGTCAGCTAAGGTTAATCATCTGTGAACTGAGGGGGTGGAGCTAGGAACTAAACCTTCTACTTAAGGGGTAAAATAAAACATTTTAGAGGTTTACTGGAGAGGCTCACCCAGATCCTGCTAAAATTTGCTGTGAGGGGAAGGTTAGTTTGCTTTTTATTTGTTGTATTTTGTATTACTTTATTGCCTTTTTCTATTTTGTATACTGTGATTTGTTTTTTTTTACAATGTGTTTTACTTGTATTCTGCTTTTAACTGCATACTAAAACTTGAAAAGAGACCACAGTTCTGTCTCTTGTGAGTCAGACAGAAATTAGAAGAGTTCAATTAAGTAGTCAGTCACACAAGTTACAACAGGTCAGCTAAGGTTAATCATCTGTGAACTGAGGGGGTGGAGCTAGGAACAAAACCTTCTATTTAAAGGGTAAAATAAAACATTTCAGAGCTTTACTGGAAAGGTTCACCCAGATTCGGCTACAATTTGCTGTGACGGAAAGGCTAGTTTGCTTTTTATTTGTTGTGTTTTATAGGTTCATAGATGTGTACTAAACTAATGGCCCTGGAGCCTTTATAAGCCTAGCTCATAGGATTACCCTGGTATCATGCCACCCGACCTTAGTTCCCAGTGCCTCTCTCAAGTAGAGCCACTGGAGCGATCCCCGGGGTGAATTTTCTATTTCCCATCCACTCATCAAGATTTCTCTTGAAGAGGGCCAGTGAGGCACTTCGTTTCACATGTATGGGAAGTCTATTCCATAGCATGGGCAGTCTCTGGGTTATGAACCTGTCCCTCCAGCTTGTTCTGTTGATTGTGGTAATGAGGTTGAGGTCTCTGGAACATGTAGTGTGGAGGGATTGGGATTTCTTTAGATGTAGTATTTCTAACAGAGCTGGGTCAGACATGGCTTTGTAAGTCAAGCAGAGATTGCCTCTAAGTAGGCGATATGAGACAGAGAATAGTTGGAGTATTTTGAGTCTGTCCATATAGGACAAGTGTTTAAGGCCTAAGATCCTCTTTGTGAGGTATTTTTGCGGCCTCTTCAGTTGTTTTAGGTGTCTAGTCAGGTACATGCCAAATTGGGCATTGTACTTGATGACTGACCTAAAGAGGGAAGAGTAGAGGGAGGCAATGACCTCTTTCTTCCTGGATGCAAAACCCTTAGTAATGAAATGTGCCACATAGAAGGACTTTCTGATCACAGTGGCAATGTGGTGGTCAAAAGAGAGGTTGCAGCCAATCTGTGTTCCCAGCTCTCTTATGACGCCTTCTGTGTTCAGTAGACTACCATCGATGTGGTAATTTATGGGAACCATTTTTTTCCCAAAGGGGATGATGACACATTTTTTGGTATTGAGCTTAAGGCCATGGTTCTGACTCCAGTTACTGCTCTCAATGAGACCTTTCTGTAGGATGTCAACATCAATTGGGGAGTTCATTATGGCTCCCAACTTGCAATCGTCTGCGAACTTTGTCAGCCAGAGTCCCTTTGTGTTGGCCTGATCTTCAGAGAAGTAGGTACCAAACAGGAGAGGACCCAGGAGCGAACCCTGTGAGACTCCACTCATTACTGGTAGACAGTCTGTGAGCCACTTTACAACCCACCTAGAGATATAGGGGTTAATGCCTAGCTCAGTGAGTTTTTTTATATTTCCTGAGTGAGGAATGGTATCAAAGGCCTTGGCCACATCAAGGTAGGCTGTATGAACCACCTTGCCTTCATCCACAGCTCTGGTGACTGACTCAGCGACGTTGACCAGGTTGAGCAGAGGCATGATCTGCCCATCACAAAACCAAACTGCATGGGATCCAGAGTTTGGAGGTTCCCTATATGTTGGTTTATTAGGTCCATGATGATGCATTCCATAGTTTTGCATATCAGACTTTTCAGGTTAATGGGGTGATAGTTCCCAGGGTCTGTAGTCACTCCTCCTTTGTGGAGAGGGATGACTGTATCAGTGCACCATTCGGTAGGGACAAAGCCTGAGGTGAGGCTGTGACTGAACAGGGCACACAGGTGAGGTGCCAGTTCACTCTGTAATTCATGTAGAACACAGCCAGGGATATTGTCAGGTCCCATAGAAGCTGTATTCTTGGCAGTGGACAGTGCTGTTGTAACTTGTGCAGCAGTAATACTGGGTGCCTGGCAATCTACTGGTATTTTTTTTGGTCCTTTGGTGGAGGAGAGAGGGGTAAAGTTGGCACTGAATCTGTCGTCCAGTATAATGGCAATATCTGTTGGCTCGGTATAGGAGGTGCCATTGTGCAACAGCTGTGAGCAAATCTGGGTATTTCCGTGGAGATTCTTTACATAACTATAGAAGGCCTTGTGACTGCCTTTACTAGTAATCTGCTGCAATTCTGTTTTCATAGCTAGCTTTAGAGTATTTGAGTAGGGATCTCAACTTTTTGTTAAGGCTGATAAGGGAGTTTTTCCAGTGTTGGGACTTCACCTTATTTCTCTTCAGTTTACTCCTTCTGTTGTAGTGTTTGTTTATGGCAGGGGACCACTAGATTGGCTTCCTTTTTTTGAAAAAGCGCGTCTTGGTTCTGTTGGGTATGGCGAAATTCATGCATTTGTGTACGTGTTCGTACAGGGCATTAGTGCATGATTCGGCGGTCATGCAGCTTTTCTCCAGTTTTGTATAACTTTACTGACTTTTTCTATTTTGTATATTGTGATTTGTTTTTTTTTTACACTGGGTTTTATTTGTATTCTGCTTTTTAACTGCATACTAAAACTTGATAAGAGACCACAGCTCTGTCTCTTGTGAGTCAGACAGAAATTAGAAGAGGTCAATTAAGGAGTGACACATAAGTTACAACAGGTCAACGAAGCTTAATCATCTGTGAACTGAGGGGGTGGAGCTGGGAACTAAACCCTCTTTTTAAGGGGCAAAATAAAACATTTCAAAGTGTTACTAGAAAGGCTCACCCAGATTCTGCTACACTTTGCTGTGAGGGAACAGTTAGTTTGCTTTTTATTTGTTGTGTTTTATAGGTTCATAGATGTGTACTAGGCTAATGGCCCTGGAGCCTTTACAAGTCTAGCCCATAGGATTACCCTGGCATCTTGCCACTTGACTTAAGTTCCCAGTGCCTCTCTCAAGTAGAGCCACTGGAGTGATCCCCGAGGTGAATTTTCTATTTCCCATCCACTCATCAAGATTTCGTTTGAAGAGGGCCAGTAAGGCACTCAGTTTGACATGCATGGGAAGTCTATTCCATAGCATGGGCAGTCTCTGGGTTATGAACCTGTCCCGCCAGCTTGTTCTGTTGATTGTGGTAATGAGGCTGAGGTCTCTAGAACGTGTAGTGCGGAGGGATTGGGATTTCTTTAGATGTAGCATTTCTAACAGAGCTGGGTCAGACATGGCTTTGTAAGTCAAGCAGAGATCGCCTCTAAGTAGGCGATATGAGACAGAGAATAGTTGGAGTTTTTTTAGTCTGTCCATATAGGACAAGTGTTTAAGGCCTAAGAGCCTCGTTGTGAGGTATTTTTGCGGCCTCTCCAGTTGTTTTAGGTATCTAGTGAGGTACATGCCAAATGGGGCATTGTACTCGATGACTGACCTAATGAGGGAAGAGTAGAGGGAGACAAGGACCTCTTTCTTCCTGGATGCAAAACCCTTAGTAATGACATGTGCAACATAGAAGGACTTTCTGACCACAGTGGCAATGTGGTGGTCAAAAGAGAGGTTGCTGCCAACCTGTGTTCCCAGATCTCTTATGACTCCTTCTGTGTTCAGTGGACTACAATTGATGTGGTAATTCATGGGAACCATTTTTTTCTCAAAGGAGATGACACATTTTTGGCACTGAGCTTAAGGCCATGGTTCTGACTCCAGTTACTGCTCTCAAGTGAGACCTTTCTGTAGGATGTCAACATCACTTGGGGAGTTAATTATGGCTCCCAACTTGCAATCGTCTGCGAACTTTGCCAGCCAGAGTCCCTTTGTGTTGGCCTGAACTTCAGAGAAGTAGGTACCAAACAGGAGAGGACCCAAGAGCGAACCCTGTGGGACTCCACTCGTTACTGGTTGACAGTCTGACTTGGAGTCAGCTACTTTCACACTGTGAGTTCTATCTGTGAGCCACTTTGCACCCCACCTAGTGATATAGGGGTTGATGCCTAGCTTAGTGAGTTTTTCTATGATTCCTGAGTGGGGAATGGTATCAAAGGCCTTGGCCAGCTCGGGTCTATATCAGATTATCGAAGTTTTACTACTTCGAATCACTAAACATTGAACCTTTGTGATCGAAGTAGTAAAACCTTGAAATCCGATATAAACATTTAAAAAAAAAAAGAGAGAGTGTAGGCGGGGGGCAAGCCTCCCTGCACCCCCCCCACTACTAAAATATACCAACTCCGAGATCGCACTTCAGTGCAATACAGTGTGGAAATGGAAGATTTCCATTTCCTACACTATAGCGCGGTCTCACAGTCGGTATATTTAAGTAGCTGGGGGGGCAGCCCCCCATGTGGCGGGTGCAAGGGGGCTTGCCCCCCTGTCCACCATTTTTTTTGTGGTTTTTAAAATGTTTTTAGTGGATTTTGAGGTTTTACTACTTCCATCACTAAGGTTCGATGTTTATTGATTCGAAGTAGTAAAACTTTGATAACCTGATGTAGACCTGCCAGATCAAGGTAGGCTGTATGAACCACCTTGCTTTCATCCACAGCTCTGGTGACTGACTCAACAAAGTCGACCAGGTTGAGCAGGCATGATCTGCCCTTCACAAAACCAAACTGTGTGGGATCCAGAGTTTGGAGGTTCCCTATATATTTGTTTATTAGGTCCATGATGATGCATTCCATAGCCTTGCATATCAGACTTGTCAGGCTAATGGGGTGATAGTTCCCAGGGTCTGTAGTCACTCCTCCTTTCTGGAGAGGGATGACTGTAGCAGTGCACCATTCGGTAGGAACAAAGCCTGAGGTGAGGCTTTGAATGAACAGGGCACACAGATAAGGTGCCAGTTCACTCTGTAGTTCATGTAGAACACAGCCAGGTATATTGTCAGGTCCCATAGAAGCTGTATTCTTGGCCTTGGACAGAGCTGTTGTAACTTGTGCAGCAGTAATACTGGGTGCCTGGCAATCTACTGGTATTTTGATTGGTCCTTTTGTGGGGGAAAGAGGGGGAAAGATGGCACTGAATCTGTCGGCCAGTATATTGGCAATATCTTTTGGCTCGGTATAAAAGGTGCCATTGTACAACAGCTGCAAGCAAATCTGGGTATTGTCGTGGAGATTCTTTACATAACTATAGAAGGCCTTCTGGTTGTCTTTACTATCAGCTGCAATTCTGTTGTCATAGCCAGCTTTAGAGGATTTGATGAGGGATCTCAACTTTTTGTTGAGGCTGATAAGGGAGTTTTTCCAGTCTTGGGACTTCACCTTATTTCTCTTCAGTTTCCTCCTTCTGTTGTAGAGTTTATTTATGGCAGGGGACCACCAGATTGGCTTTCTTTTTTTGGAGGAGAGCGTCTTGGTTCTATTGGGTATGGTGAGATCCATGCATTTGGTACGTGTGCGTACAGGGCATTAGTGTGTGATTCGGCGGTCATGCAGCTGTTCTCCAATTTTGTATTACTTTATTGCCTTTTTCTATTTTGTACACTGTGATTTGTTTTTTGTTTTTTGTACACTGTGTTTTACTTGTATTCTGCTTTTAACTGCATACTAAAACTTGAAAAGAGACCACAGCTCTGTCTCTTGTGAGTCAGACAGAAATTAGAAGAGGTCAATTAAGGAGTCACAAATAAGTTACAACAGGTCAGCTAAGGTTAATCATCTGTGAACTGAGGGGGTGGCACTTGGAACTAAACCTTCTATTTAAGAGGTAAAATAAAACATTTGAGAGCTTTACTGGAAAGGCTCACCCAGATTCTGCTACAGTTTGCTGTGAGGGAAAGGTTAGTTTGCTTTTTATTTGCTGTGTTTTGCATTACTTTATTGCCTTTTACTATTTTGTATACTGCAATTTGTTTTTTTTACACTGTGTTTTACTTGTATTCTGCTTTTAACTTCATACTAAACCTTGAAAAGAGACCACAGCTCTGTCTCTTGTGAGTCAGACAGAAATTAGAAGTAGTCAGTTAAGGAGTCACATATAACTTACAACAGGTCAGCTAAGGTTAATCATCTTTGAACTGAGGGGGTGGAGCCAAGAACTAAACCTTCTATTTAAGGGGTAAAATAAAACATTTCAGAGCTTTACTGGAAAGGCTCAGCCAGATTCTACTACAGTTTGCTGTGAGGGAAAAAACAAGTTATGTACTTACCATAATGCTCCATGTGAGTTGTTCATCTCGCCTTCATTCTTTACTGATGGGTTCGGAGCCGATCCCTCGGCTCCAAGTTGGCCAACTGCAAAGCTCGAGGTCTTCAAATAGCTCAAGGCCAAGTCCCTATCCCATGATGCACCTAGAGTTACCCCAGATCTTGTTTGCTGCGTATAATACCATATGTCATTCTTTCACTCCCAAGAAAAGGTATAGAATGATTAAGCCACCAGGATGGATCCAGCATTAACAACTGACATGGAACGTTATGGTAAGTACATAACTTCTTTATGTGAAGTTGTTCTATCTCGCCATTCATTCTTTACTGATGGGTAGCATCCCAAGCACCATCAACCTCTGGTGGCTCACGGGAGTATATTTCTCAGGAATGTGGATCCAAAGGAGGCCCTGTCCCTGGAGGCCTTGTCAACTTTGTAATGAGTGGTAAAGGTATGAGGTTTTGACCAAGTGGCTGCTGCACAAATGTTATCAATACGAAGTCTGGCAGAAAAAGGAGAGGATGTAGAAACAGCTCTGGTTGTTTGAGCCTTAATTTTATGCTGTAAAGGCATGTTAGCAGCTGAATAAGCAAAGGTGATACAATCAGATACCCATTTAGAAAGAGTTGTTTTAGCCACTGGTCTACCCTTCCTGGAGTCTGAAAATGAAACAAAAAGCTGGCCTGATTTCCTGACATATTTTGTTCTATCCAAATAAAATTTGAGCTGTCTGTGAACATCAGGTTTGTGCAGCATGTACTCTAAATTGTTTGAATGGTTGGGAAAGAAGACTGGCAAATCAATAATTTGGTTGAGATTAGTTTCAGTGCAAACTTTGGGCAAGAAGGAGGGGTTTATTCTAAGTGTGACTCTGTCAGAATGGAATATCAAATAAGGAGGCTTGATAAACAAAGCCTTAAGCTCTGACACTCTGTGAGCAGAAGTAATAGCTACTAAAAAGATGGTTTTCCATGACAAAAATTTGAGGTCACATGAGAAAGCTGGTTCAAATGGTGGACAAATTATGCGGGAAAGCATAAAATTTAGATTCCATGGAGAACAGGGAGATTTCACAGGTGGTCTAATATGAAAGGTCCCTTTGAGAAAGGCTTTTGATAACTTGTGTGACATAATATTCAGTCCTTCGAAACTAATATGATAACTAGAAATGGCAGCCAGTTGAACACGAACTGTTGCTGCAGCTCCTTTGCTGAAAATCATAGTGAAGAACTCTAAAATGGAGGCCATGGGGGCTTGGTAAGGATTAATATTGTTTTTAGAGGCTCATATAGAAAATTTTTTCCATTTGCTAAGATATAGTTTTCTCATAAAAGATTTATGAGAGGATAAGAAAATTTGCTTTGTCTCATTGGAAAGGTTATGGAACCTGGCTATGATGGGAATTGAAGCAGCCAAGCTGTCAGCTTCAGGGACTGCAGAGAGGGATGAAGTTCCCCTGACAAGTGCATCAGGAGGTCTGGAACTGGGTCCAGAATCCAAGGGTCCTCCAAAAGACGTCGAAGGAAGGGGAACCAAATCTAATGAGGCCAATGAGGGGCTATTAGAATGATGGTCCTTCCCAGGGTTTTTGCTTTCTGTAGAACCTTGGGTATCAACGGAATTGGTGGAAAAGCATAGAAGATACTTGGAGACCAATCGTGTACGAGTGCGTCCCTTGGGGCTTCTCCCAGAGGGGGAATCAGGGCAAAGTAGCTTCTGCATTTCGTGTTTATGTGACTGGCAAAAAGGTCGCAGCAAGGCTGGCCCCATCTGCAGAATATCCTGCCCGCTATTTCTTTCTTGAGGGACCACTCGTGGGGCAACAAAATTGCTCTGCTCAGCTTGTCTGCTATCACTTTGGATTTCCCCGGAATGTGCATTGCCAACAGAAAGTGTTGGGTTGAAACAGCCCACTGCCATACTCTGAGAGCCTCGTGACAAAGGGGGTAAGACCTGGTTCCTCCTTGTTTGTTCAAATACCAGACCACTGACATGTTGTCTGTCTGAATCGCAATCATACCCAGAGGAAGAAAGTCCTGAAAGTACTGCAACACCAAAAGTACTGCTCTCATCTCTAGGACACTGATATGTAGATGTGTCTCTTGATCGGTCCATGTGCCTTGGGCTGTCTTTCCCTAAAAATGTCCCCGCCGCCCTATGAGGGAAGCATCCATAGTCACCGTGGCTGCTGGACGGGGTAGCAGAAATGGGCGTCCTATCGTGACATGAAATGAGGTTGACCACCACTGAAGATCCTTTTTGCAGGAATTTGTGATCATTATCACGTGAGACATGGGAAGCTCTTCGTAAGACCATTGAGTGAACAACAGCCCCTGCAGTATCCACATGTGCATATGACCTAGTGGTATGGCTAGAATTTCTGCTGCCATCAGGCCTAACAATTTTAGAACTTCTGATGCAGGAGCTTTGTCTTTGGATATCAGAATGCTGACATGCTGTCAAAGAAGAAAGACTCTTTCTATTGGAAGTCTTAGTGTGGTGGTGGTGGTGTCCAGTTCTGCTTCTATAAAAATGATATGCTGCGATGGCGACAAGGCAGATTTTTCTGAGTTGATTGTAATGCCCAGTTGATTGCAGAGTGACAGAGTAGACTCCCTGGCCTGAATGAGTTGATGCCTGGTGGTGGCGGTAAGGAGCCAATCATCTACGTACGGAAACACCTGGAATCCTTAATGTCTCAGGTGAGCCGTGACCACTGCCATGCATTTGTTGAACACTCTGGGGGCTGTAATGAGGCTAAAGGGCAGGGCTCGAAACTGGTAATGACTGGCTCCCAGCCAGAAGCGCATATGATCCCTGGATGGCCTGGCCATTTTTATGTGGTAATACGCATCCTTGAGATCTATCGAGCACATCCAATTGTCTTTCCCTAAGAAGGGAAGTATAGACTGAAGCATGACCATCAAGAACTTATCTTTTTTTACAGATTTGTTCAGTTTGCTGAGGGTTGGGAGGGTGGCCTAATGGTTAAGGTGTTTGCCTTACAAACACAAAGTGCAGGGTTTGAGTCTCACAAGAGATAATTGGCTAGGCTTACAATGGCTCGCAATGGCACTTAGCCTAGTGCTAACCTATGAATCTATGAGTCCAATATGGGTCTCCAGTCCCCCATCTTTTTTGGAACTAAAAAGAATCTTGAGTAAGTTCCGGATCCTGTCTGGTCTGCTGGGACTGGTTGGATGACTCTTTTTCTTAGCAACATTTGGACCACTATTGTTGCTTGTTCCCTGTAACTGGGTGGAACGCCCGGGATTTTTTCTTGTGGGTGGAGGGGGTGTGGTGAATGGAATGAAGTATCCTTTGGAAATGATACTTTGTATCCAGCTGTCTTTTGTTATTTTGAGCCAGGCGTCTGGGTACAAAGATAAGTGACCCCCAACTGCCTCCAGAGCAAGACAGTTGGGCCTCCTTTCAGGAGTGCTGATAGGGCTTCTCAGAGAAGTGATCTCTGTCACCCTGGTGTTGCGGACCCCCTCTGCCGCAAGGGAGGCATCTTCCATTACTGCCCCCTCCTCTGCCTCTGGAGGGGGGCTCACCATGTGTATCCTGAAAGGCTCCTTGGGCTTTTCGGAACCACATTTTTCCTCCCCTTTGACCCTTAGGGTAGGGTCTAGTAGGGGTGGAAAAACAGACCCAGACAGCAGACAGAGTCTTTCCATCCTGCTCGCACCTGGGTAAGGTGTCCTTCACTTTAGGCCCGAAAAGGGATGAGCCATCAAAGGGGGTATTCACAAAGGATGACTTGAAGGGCTCCGCAAAGGAACACAAGTGCATCCAAGAGTGTCTCCTAAGAGCAACTCCTGTACCTGCTGCCCTACTCGTTCCATCAGCTGCATATGAAATAAGGTGCATGGATGAGTTTACTATAGAATTGAGGATAGCAAGTTGGGCGGCAACTTCGTCGATAGCTCCTGCAGCTACTGTACCCTGAAGAGTATCTCCTAGCTCTTTAAGGAGATCTCTTTGTAACCTGGTAAAATGGGTTAAATAGTTGAGTGTACGAAGGGCAAAATTCGATGAACTAAACATGTGCTTCCCATATCTATCTATGATCCTGGAGTCTCTGTTAGGAGGATGGACAGACGAGGAAGTTTCAGACATTTCCTTTTTGGTGGCTGCCGCCACCACCATGGCATCAACTGGCACATCTTTTGTCAGGAAAGAGTTGTCAAGGGGGAAGAAATGAACTTATTAGGTCTCCTAGGGACAGGCTCCATAGTATCCGAAGACTCCCACTCCCTTCGTGAGACCAGCTGCATAAGCTCATCAAAGGGCAGAGACATCCAATAGGTGGAGGGCTGAGACCCGAAAGCCTTCAAGAGAACTGAATCATCCTCAGTAGGTCCTTTGGACTGCCAGTCACACCTCTGCCGCAGGATTTCAAGTATCTCAGTGAATGAGATATCTTCAGAGGGGGACCATGGGGACCCTTCTGACTCATCCAAGTCAGTATCAGATTTTAAAGACTCCTAGGGGGAGTCTAGATGTTTCCTCAAACAATCTCTTCCTGGGAAGAGCAAGGGCCACCCAATGGGGCTTCTTGAGTCTCTGGGTCTCTATGCTTAGTCAGGATGTGTGAGGCAGAAGCAGACACAGGAGATTTAGGGGAGGAGGAAGCCAGACCTGAGGTCGAGGATATCTTAGGAGACATGACTCTCCTCATGGCACTGAAAGCACCCCTGCTCCGATGCAAGGGAACCAATGGATACGAGGAAACCATCGATACCCTCAGCACCGGGACAGTGGGCTCCGAACCAGATGTAAGAGCTGAGCTCATCTGCGCCGAAGCCCCGAGAGGCAAGTCAGTCCAACTGTCCTCCCTGGACCTGACCAGAGAATGCGAGCTCCTAGAGTCCTTAATCAACACCGAGGATATCAGAGTGAATGGAGACGAAGACACTGGAGCAGGTGTCGGCTCCGAGGGTTCCACGATCAACAGGTCTGACTCCTCTGGCTCTGAAGGACCAGCATGGCTCAGAGGAGGAACAGTTTGAGCTGTTTTAAGGGTCTTCAGCTCTGAAGCCATTTGGGTCAAAGCCGATAAAAAGTTTTGCTAAGGCCGGTGCCAATAACAGCTTCTGCACCACATGATCCAGATCTGGAAGGCTGATAGAGGACCGAGATGAGCGCACCGAATGTGGTACCGACTGTAATAATGGACTCTTAGGAGTTTTGCATACCGGTTACAAGACTGGGGACCGGCTCTGGAAGGAAAAGGCTGTTGGTTCCGATGGCAGTGGAGCCGAAGTCGAAGATTTTTTTTATTTCTTTGAGTCAGACGTTTAGAAGACTTTGAGGACTTGCTGGATCCATCTTGGTCTCTTGGTCAGCCATTGTAATCCCAAAGAGAAAATTACTGTCACCACAAAAAAATTCTAAAAGTAATTATCAATAACAGCCTTAAATAAAAGCAGGCTGAGTCACACACACACACACAGTAATGCTAATGCAAATATAACAGTGACAGGAAAGGTAAATTACTGTCAACACAAACTGTCTAAAACACACTATATGAGCAGTCTTTACAAAGAACAAGAGGATAACTGCTATAAGACACAACACACTTGTCTAAATATTCTAAAGAATAGCTAAATCAGACAAATTTACTGTTAGCTACCAAAAACTTCAGCAGTAATTATTAAATTCAAGCCTTTTCTAAAAAAAATTAAGGCTAAACACACCACACAGCTAATGACTATAAACTATTTAACTATTTATTATAAAATGTGACAAAAGGTCACTGACTAAACACACTTTAGTAATTAGAAAGGGTTTTTAAACTAGGCCTAAAACAAGAGGTCAACTAGAAATTTAAAGCACACTAAGGGAAGGGAATAAAATGTAGGTAAACACACCAAAAATCTGTTAAGAGCTTTATAAAATTATTTAAACTATCTAACTATATAAATGTAAGTAAGTAACTAAGTAGAAAAACAGTTTACTGGCCTGAGCTAATGCAAAACCTCCGATCTGTTGCAGTGGCACACTAGATCTGAGGTAACTCTAGGTGCATTATGGGATAGGGACTTAGCCTCAAGCTATTTGAAGACCTTAAGCTTTGCAATTGGCCGACTCGGAGCTGAGGGAGCAGCTCCGAACCCATCAGTAAAGAATGAATGTCGAGATAGAACAACTTCACATGGTTAGTTTGCTTTTTATTTGTTGTGTTTTGTATTACTTTATTGCCTTTTTCTGTTTTGTATACTGTGATTTGTTTTTTTTTTACACTGTGTTTTACTTGTATTCTGCTTTTAACTGCATATTAAACTTGAAAAGAGACCACAGCTCTGTCTATTGTGAGTCAGACAGAAATTTTCCCACCCTCCCTCCTGGTTACTGTTGTGTTCTTAAACACCACTGTCTTTCTAGTTGCCTGCCCTTTATGTTAATTTGACCATATATCTCACTTCCTCTCTGCTTTTACTGGCTGGTTTGAGTAAGCACACAGTTATCATTTTGTAAAATCACTCCCCTTCAACTATTTAAATTTATTGGCCATCCAAGTGTATTCCATAGTACCAAAATACAAAAGTGACCACCCCCTTTCAATCTATCTTGCTGTTTTAAAAATAGTGACTCTCTACTAAAACTTAACTTTTAGACAGGTAAAACTTAAGTTACCTACTTTCACATCTAACTCCTCTAGTGCACACTGCAGTGCTTAGGATAAACCATTTTTTCATCTTACCTTTAAGCATCTATTGCAAGACCACCAGTTATTGTATAGCCCACATTCTGCCTCTCAGTAGTCATCTTGGGATTAGTGCTTCTGTTTTCTCCTGGTGAGAGAAGGAGTGCAGTTACATTATTTCCTGGAGACTGCTGATCACCAGAAAGCTTAATAACTGCTTTATAGGTGACAGTTTAGAATCTGTGCTTATATTCTGATCCTGGTGAGAGCAGGAGCAGAGTGCATTGATTCCTGACTCTTTTTGTTAGAGAGTGAGTGTCTGTGCTTAACATACCTGATTGGTCTGGTTGCTATTCAAGGCGTCTACCATAAAAAGGCTACAAGCCTGCAGACCCTTGCATCATCTGGGACAAGACTGTGGATCACCAAACAGGCCATAGCCTGCTTCTCTTCTTGGGACTGGTGCTAAAACCAGATAGTTTTAGCTAGGACTAGCCAGTTTTCTAGTTTCAGCCCTCAAAACTGTTTCCTTGTGCTCAGCAGTTGCTCAGAACTCATTGTAAGCACTAAATAAACTACAAATTACAACATCACTCGACTTTCCTCACTTGTGAAGAGGAAAACAGTTCTTAGTACTTAAATTAATAAGCACCTATCCAGGCATGTCCATGGGTCAGCTCCCGGTGTTTTCTCCTGTCCACCTGATGAATCTGGACATCTTGGGGCAATGTAGCAATTGCCTCATGTACACTGACAACCCTCTCCTCCTACCACCCAGCACTACAACCTGTGAGAGATACACTTATATAGCCAAAATGGAAGCCAAGCTCTCTCCAGCCAAGACTGAACTAGACAGTCAAGAGAAGGTAAACACCTGCACCACACCACACTCAACACACAGTCCTTCAAAACCCACACTACCAAAACCCACACATAGAAACACAAAGCACACACCCACATTCACGGAGGTTCTCAATAAAAATCTGCACAAGCAACAGAGACCTCCCAAGCTGAAACGCAGACAACCACCACCCCCCAACACTACCCAAATGACACAAAGCACACAAAATCAGTGTGCCACTCAACCTCAGCCCATAAGACAAAACAATGTACCCAACACACTAGACATAGATGACTCTATAGTCAGGCACACTGATGTCCCATTCACTAGGCTAAACAAGGAGAAAGTTACTGTTAGCTGCCTGTCGGGTGCCAGGATCTGCCACATAATACACACACTCAGGTCACTTTACAACAAGTACAAATACAACTCTGTCATTGTCCATGTTGGCGTGAATGACCTGAGACGTACCTCCTTGGACTACATGAAAAGAGACATGGAGGAGTTCTCGGATCTTGTAGCCCAGGCAGGTATGACCCTAGCCCTGAGTAGCATCCTGCCATCACCCCGAATAATACCACAGTACAAGGACAAAATGACTGACTTCAACAATTGGCTAAGCTTCTGGTGTCATTCTAAGGGGATCCAGTATCTGTCTGCTTGGGATGACATGGTCGACAGACCACAATGCTTTGTCAGAGATGGCCTGCACCTGCTGCCCATGGGATTCCGGATACTGGCTAAAGCTATTGCCACCCCTATAGTGCTTTTTTTAGGCAACGTTCAAATGCCAAATTCACCACCGTAACAGGTACAAGCAAGCAAACTCTGAGGGTAATGCTACTCAGTGCTAGAAGTCTAAACCTCAAAATGCACTCACTCGAGGCACTCCTTAAAATGGAGAACATAGACATCTGTGCAGTGACAGAGAAATGGTTCAAGGCTCCAGAGAACACCCCTGCATTACCAGGGTATAATTCATACCACACCTTTTGACCACCTAACCTGGACTGAAACACTAAAGGTGGAGGAGTGTCCATATTCATTAAGGATATCCACACCTCCAGGCAAGTTGCTCAACATAATGCAGGTGAAATTATCCAAGTGCAACTAACACTGGGCAAGACTGCAATCCAGGTTGTAGCTTGTTACAGATCCCCAACCATGCCCCAGGATTCCCACTCTTCATTTCTTAAGATACTGGAAAATATTAAAGTACAACCCAATACCTTAGTTATGGGCAATTTCAACTACCCCACCATCAACTGGGAAAACTACTCATGTACCAACTCATTCGCTCAACGTTTTCTGGAATTCATAAATTCCAATGCCTTGGATCAGCTTGTCCACAACCCAACCAGGGGCAGCATTATCCTGGTCCTGGTCATTACCAATATGGGTAACCGGTGTTCCACGCCAGAGGTCAACTGCTCGCTGGTCAGATTCGACCACAAGGTAATCACCCTAGACATCCATATCCCACCCCACCCTCCATTAAGGAAACCACCATCAAAAACTACTCCAAAGACAACTTCATGTTTCTTAAGACAGAAGTGGCAAACTTCATGATACCCATGTTGTTGTTGTTGTGTCTTTCGGCTTTTCCCGGTTAGGGGTCACCACGGCAGAACTCCGGTCCACTAATGATTGGTAGTTGATTTTTACATGCAGAGTTACCAGCCCTGACGCACAACCTTCAACAAAGGTACGCCCATTCACACATGTCTCCACGCAGAAGACGCTCTAGCTGAGAATCGAACCGGACAGCGTCTTACTGTGAGGCGACAACACTACCACAGCACCACCACCGCAGATATAAACTTCATGATACCCATGCAGATGGAAAATAGAGGTATGACTGCTGAATCTTACACAAATGCACTGTATAAGCACATACACGAGTGCATGGATCATGCCATCCCCAACAGAACCAAAACACTATCCTCCAAAAAAAAGTAAGTCAATCTGGTGGCCCCTTGCCATAAACAAATTCTACAACAGAAGGAAGAAGCTGTTGCAAAAAAGAGTAAAATCCCAAGACTGGAGGAACTCCCTGGTCATTTTCAGCAAGAAGCTGAGATCCCTCATAAAATCCTCCAAAGCCAGTTATGAAAATAAAATCGCCACTGATTCCAAAGACAACCACAAAGCATTCTACAGCTATGTCAAGAATCTCAATGGCAACTCTCAGATCTGCTCTGAGCTACAGCACAATGGCACTAAATATACAGAACCAACCGATATTGCCAACATCCTGACAGATAGGTTCAGTGCTAACTTTACCCCCCCCTCACCCTTCAAAGGGCCCATCTTAATAACAGAAGAATGCAAAGCCCCTGTAATCACGGATAAACAAGTAAAGACCGCACTCTCCAAAGCCAAGAACACAGCATCCATGGGACCAGACAACATCCCAGGCTACGTACTGCACGAACTACAGAACGAACTGGCACCCCACCAAAGTACCATATTCAGTCATAGCCTCAGGTTAGGCTATGTGCCTACTGAATGGCATACAACAATGGTTATCCCACTCCACAAAGGGGGTGCCACCACGGACCCCAGAAACTATCGGCCCATTAGCCTGACGAGCCTGGTCTGCAAGGCCATGGAACTTATCATCTTGGAGCTTATAAACAAAGACATAGCTAACCTCCAAACCCTGGAACCCACTCAGTTTGGGTTTGTAAAAGGTAGATCATGTCTACTAAACCTGACTGACTTCTTTGAAGCAGTCACCAGAGCCATAGATGAGGGCAGGGTAGTGCACACAGCCTATCTGACCTCACCAAGGCTTTCGATATCATCCCCCACTCTGGAATTATAGATAAACTCACTAAACTGGGCATAAATCCCTATGTCACAAGAGGGGAAGAACAAACTAGTAATAAGTAAAGAGAAAAATACTTCCAAACTCTGCTGAAGGTGTCGAATACAAAAGAAAACAGCAACAGGAAGAAAAGACTTCGAAGCACCACCACGGCAATTCAATTCTTCACATTCCTAGAGTTCCAAACAGGCAATCCAATAGGAACAAATAATTTATTAAAATAAACGAATATTCAAATAAAACAAAGTAATAATAATAATAATAATAATAATAATAATTATTATTATAATAATAATAATAATAACATCCGATAAGTGCTTTCGGCTATTCAGCCTTCATCAGATCATAAAACTTATTTCGATGTTAACATTTAAAAAGAATAGCTTAACCAATCATTCTTCGTTTCTGACATCCTAATCAAGCTAATAGCCAATAATTATAGCAATAATACTAGTTCCTTATAGGAGGAAAGGCGGAGCTATCGACCAAACAAACCGTCGGATTACGCTCCATTCAACAATCTTCATAGCCAATTAAATGGTTGAGTTGTATACCCATCATTAGTCCACAAGAGCTGCTGTGCAGAATAACAATCCAGTAATGCTAGCTCTTCATTAGTAATCATGACCAATCAAACAGCAAGATTGCACATCAATCGCTGTATACACACCTCCTCAAATAAGGGCTTATGACAGCCACTAGAAAAATGATTCTCCAAATCCCTATAGCAGTAATACTAATTCCTTACTGAACAAAATACAAAGAGTCAAAAATATACAATATGTTCCATTCACCATAAAGCCACAAGGGCGGCTACATAAAGTGGCTCTTCAACGGCATTGATTCCTCATTAGAGCTCATCATTTACCCATCATTGGTCTACAAGAGCTGCTGTATAGAATAACAATCCAATGGTGCTAGCTCTTCATTAGTAGTCATGACCAATCAAACAACAAGATTGCACATCAATCGCTGTATACACATCTCCTCAACTAAGGGCTTATGACGGCCACTAGAAAAACGATTCTTCAAATAGCTATAACAGTAATACTAATTCCTTACTGGACAAAATACAGAGAGTCAAAAATATATAATATGTTCCATTCACCATAAAGCCACAAGGGCGGCTACATAAAGTGGCTCTTCAGCGGCATTGATTCCTCATTAGAACTCATAGCCAATCAAAAGGCAAAGCCCCAGTAATACTGGTTCCTTACTGATCAAAAAAATAGAACCAGCAACCAGACGGATAGACAAAGTGCGCTCCATTCACCATAGAGCTACTGAGGCAGCTACATAAAAAGCTCTCCAATGGCACTAGCTCCTCAATAGGGCTCATAACCAATAGGATGGCAAGATCACATGCCAGTTGCTGTTCTTTCTCTTCACACACCTCCTCCAATATTGGCCTATGTCGGCCATTAAACAGAGCAGCTCTCCAATAGCTATAGCAATGGCACTGATTCCTTACTGGATGAAATACATAGCCAGCGGCTAAGTATATGGTCAAAGTACATTCCAATCACCATATAACTTCTTCTCTCATAGCCAATTCGACAGTAGGGTTGCACAGCATTTCTTCTTTCCATTCACCCTTTACAGTGCGAGTTTGTAAAAATCACTACGTAAGGTCGCTCTTCATAGGATAGAGTACAGACCATCTTCCAAATAGACATTCAGAGGAAACTAACTTCTTATTAATGTCCAATCATGTTCCTTCTAGCTTTTAATATTGGTTTTATTGGAACAGCAGTATTTAAACCAGGTCGGTGGTGCGCTTGCAGATTAGCTATCCAACTGATCTTACGTAGCTCCAATACGACTGTTGATATCACCTGCTCTATTAGTTATGGCCATAACTTCCAAGGCTTTAAACTTAAAGTGATGTGTGGGGTTGTCAAAATGGTGCGCTGCTAATGCATTGTTCATATCTTTATGAAAAATATCCCTGAGATGTCTCAGGATCCAATCTTTAAATCTTTGATTTGTCTTGCCAATATAAAATGCATTGCATTGGCAGCATGTCGCTAAATAAATTAGATGTTTGGTGTTGCAGTCAGCATAACAGTTGAGGGAATATACCTTTCCTGTAGTCGGATGGATAAAGGAATTAGCACTGTCTAAATGTGGACAGGTTTTGCATCTAAGGCACTTAAAAGTGCCTTTTCTCTCAGAACATTTTTTACGAATAAATCCATCTTTGTTACATAGAAGTCTTTTGATATTCTTCTTATTCTTAAAGAGAAAACAGGGGGTATCACCAACAACTTTTTTAATCTTGTTGTCAGTGGTTAGTACTGTCCAAAATCTCCTAATGACATTACAGATTTGTGAATTGTCATTACTGTAAGTCAACATACACTTAATTTGTTTCTCATTACCTCTATTAGTGGAAACAGCTATTGAAGGGAGAGTTACTTGAGATGAAAAATAAGGTCTACCTGTATTTTTCCTGAGCTCTCCAAAATTGCTTTTCATAGTTAGATTGCCAACCTTACAGCCTCTGTCTCTCAAATTGTGAAGGAGGTTAACCCGTTCAGCCTCAAAATCTTCTCCCTCAGTGCAGAGTCTAGAAGCACGTAGTACTTGATTTTCATAAATACTATTGAAAATATGCTTCGGATGCATACTTTGTCTGTGTAAGTAATGATTATTCCAGGTTGGTTTCCTAAAAATATTAGTACTTATCCCTCGTGTTGGATGCAGGCAAATCTTCACATCTAGAAAGTCTATATCTGTGGTTGAAAATTTTACTTTAAATTCTAGGAAGTCAGTATTTTGATTAATATATTCGACAAAAGAAGTCAGTTCATCATTGTTCCCCTTCCACAGAATAAAAATGTCATCTACAAAACGACCATAGTAAAGAAGATGACCGTTCCATGGATTGATTCCACTCAGAACTTCAACTTTTTCTCACTGTGCCAGAACCAAATTCGAATAACTATTCGCGCATGGGGTGCCCATGGCTACTCCCCATGTCTGTAAATAGAAGTCTTCACCATATACAAAAATATTATTTTTTAGGACTAATTCCAGTAAAGTGCATATCAAATTTGGAATTGAAGTTATTCCGTAACAGAGTAGTCTTTATGGCATGCAAACCATATTCATTGGGTATTACAGTAAAAAGACTAGTAATATCCATGGTTACCAAGATGACATTTTCGAAGTTGGTCAAGTAATTGATTTTGGAATATAAATCCCTTAGGAAGCTTCCTGTGTCTTTTAAAACAGTATCAACATTACAAAGAACTTTTTTTAATTCACTTTCAATGTAGATAGATAGCGACTCAGTGATCCAATCTCTCCCAGATACAATTGGACGTAGTGGAGGGTCCTTCTGATCTTTATGAATCTTAGGTAGACCACCTATACTAGGAATCATAGGATTAGGGCAAACAAGAAAGTCATATAATTCTTTACTTATATATTGCTCCATGAATAAATCATATAACTCTTGGTGCACAGTTTTGATCTTCGTATCCACTTGCCATTTGTTCAATCTAGTATAAGTGCATTCATCCTCTAACATTTTCATCATTTTAGCTTTATACCAATCTGCATCCATGACAACTATACAACCACCTTTGTCCGCTGGTTTGATAACTAAGTTTTCCATAGATCTCAATTGTTGAAGTGCTTCTTTTTCTTTGTGTGTGATATTGTAAAAGCTTCCATAGTTGGAATGTGTTCTCATTTTACTAACCTCATCCTCAAATAGCTTCAAAAAAAGTTCAACCGCTGGAGAATTTGCTGGTACAAAATTACTGAGCTTCCTAGGATAATTTCCTGCTTGTCTGCTATTGTCTCCGAAAAAAACATTTCAGTGAGATATTCCTGCAAAAATGTCTAATATCTGTCATGAATTCAATGAGGTCTGAAGATAAAGCAGGAATAAAGCTCAAGCCACGTTCTAATTCTGAAACCTGTTCTGGACTTAGAGTAAAACTTGATAGATTAACAACTAGACCCACACAAGATGCATTCAAGCTGTTACCTTTTTGTGCTTGCGTTCTTGGCTCTGTGTTCGAGGGTTTCTGTGGAAAGAGTGTTTTACAAAAAACAGTAGAGGCCAATTAGCAGAGGTAAAAACAGTTCCTTCTTTCGGCCTGGTTCCCATATCAAAATTGGTGTTGGATTCATGATGCTGTAAATTAAGCCCTGTGGTCATATGACTAGTCCGAGCTTCAATAGAATCAATAGAAGCTGTACTATCAGTAGAAATAATTGTTGAACCAGCTGAGGCATGTAAACTTGTTACAGGGATGTGATTCTGCATTTCAGCTTGACCCTGTCCTTCAGTACGTTCATTGGTATAGTCCTTGTTCACAGATGGAGGTGGAAGGGAAAAGAGAATTATATAACCTCTGGATATAATTCTCTGCACCCAAGTATCTTTTGTTATATTTAGCCAGGCTCTCTGGTGCAGGGATAGTCAACCCCTAATTGCCTTCAAAGTGTGAGAATTGTGCCACCTATCAGGAGTGCTGATATGGTCTATCAGAGAAAGAATCTCTGGACCCTTGGTTCTGTGGGCCTCATCTGCCATGTGGGAGATGGCTATTTGAATTCCTCCCTTTGTCCCGAGACGGAACTATCTCCACATTTATCCTGAAAGGGACCCCCTGGGACTTCCTACACCACATTTTTTGTCCTCCCCATTGATTCCTAGAAAAGGATCTTTTAGCGGTTGAAAAACATACACCCACTGCACAGAGGGTCTTTCTATCTTTTTCAAACCTGTCTCCTTCACGTTTGAGCCAGACAACAAACTGCCATCAAAGAGTGCAATGACAAACGTGGCCTTGAAAGGCTCTGTAAAATAACATAAGCACATCCAGGCATGCCTCCTAATGGAAATGCCTGAACCTGCTGCCCTGGAGGCACCCTTGGCTGCATGTGAGATAAGCCTCATGGACAAATTTGAAACTGATTGAAGGGTAGCCAACTGAGAGATTACAGGTTACTGAACCTCAGCAGTAGTGGTCCCTGAAATGGATTTTCAAAAGTTCCTTGATCAAGTCCCTTTGTAGTCTGGTAAAGTGTGCTAAATACTTCAGTTACTTAAGGGCAAAGGTTGCTGAAGTATATACACGTCCCAAATCTGTCCATTGCCCTAAACTCTCTGTTAGGGGGTTGAACAGAGGAACTTTGCTCAACAACTTCATTCTTGGTGGCTGCCACCATGACCACAGCATCCACGGGAACCCCCTTACTCCAGAATTTCTTCCTAACAGGTGGAGCCAGAATCCAATCTGGTCTCTTAGGGATTGGCTCAGCTGAATCAGGTTCCTTCCATGCCTGCCTAGCGACCAAATCAATGAACTCATCAGCGGGTGGAGTAACCCAAGAGGTAGACGGCCAGCTCCAAAGGCTTCCAGAAATACTGATTCCTCTGGTCCAGGGTTGCTGTAGGACCAATAACCACTCTGTTTAAGGATCTCAAGAATGTCTCCAAATGAGACATCTTCTGGAGGTGATCGTGGAACCCTTCTCCTTCATTGAAATCAGCATCCTCAGTGACGGACTCTTTCAGGGCGTCCAAGTGTCTCTTCTTGCACTTCCTCTTCTAAGGGACTTCCTTATAAGGATGTTCCAGTAAAGTATAGGAAGAGATCGTAAAATATTGCTGGGTGGTCTGAAGGCCTTGAGCTGGCTGTCCCTGTGGAGTAGGATGATGTGGCTCTAAGGGCAGAGACATCTGAGAACCAGATGGGAGATCTGAGGGGATTGGATTCATCTATCCAGACACAGCAAAGAATAAGTTGTTATGTACCTACCATAAAGTTCCATGTTAGTTGTCTTCTTCTCTCCTTCTTTCTTGCTGGATGGGTTTGGAGCCGATCCTCGGCTCCGACTCGGCAATCTACTAAAGCTCGAGAGCTATTTACTGGCTCGAGGCCCTCCCTATATCCCACAATGCTAGGCGTCAGATCCCCAGATCTCGTTTTGCAGAGCTAACACCAAGGAAAGATTCAAGGACACCTGTCCAACCACAAGGAAAACTATAGTACCAAGACAGAGGAGGACACAATGTACATCAGAGTTGTCCAGAGGAAGAAGGCCCCAAAAGGGGACTCTTCTCGGTCTGTCCAGGCTAGGAGGATGGAGGGTGGGATGCAAGAAAGAAGGCGAGAAGAAGACAACTAACATGGAACATTATGGTAGGTACATAACGTCTTAATGTTAAGTTGTCTATCTCGCCTTCATTCTTGCTGGATGGGACAGCGTCCCTAGCACCTTAGTCCTGGGTGGCTCATCGGAACAGACTCTTGAGCACAGTGGAACCAAACTCAGCTCTATTCCTAGAGGCCACATCCAACTTATAATGCGAAATGAATGTATGAGAAGTGGCCCAGGTGGCTGCGGCACAAATAGATTCCATTGGTAGTCTTGCTTGAAAAGCTACCGACATAGCCAACGCTCTGGTGGAATGACCTTTAGGTTTAGCAGGGAGTTGTTTATGTCTGAGTTGATAAATCAAGGTAATAATAGAGGACAACCACCTGGATAAGGTTACTTTGGAAACTGGCCATCCTTGTTTGCCCTCAGCATAGGATAAGAAAAGTTGGTCTGATTTTCTTATTTGCCTAGTCCTGTCCAAGTAGAAATGTAATTGCCTGTGAACATCCAAGCGGTGCAAATTTTGTTCTGCTTTGTTCGAATAGTTAGGAAAAAATATGGGCAGATCAATAGACTGATTCAGATTTGTTTCATAAGGTATCTTGGGTAGAAACGAAGGATTAGGCCTAAGTGAAACTCTGTCCTTATGAAACACAAGATAAGGAGGACGAATACAGAGGGCTTGAAGTTCCGAAACTTTCCTAGCTGATGTGATGGCTACCAAAAGAGAGTCTTCCAGGAGAGCAATTTTAAGGAACAGGAAGCCGCTGGTTCAAAGGGGGGGGAGAATCAAGGAAGCCAATATCAAGTTCAAGTCCCACGGGGGTGGGGGATCTCTGACCGGGGGCCTAAGCAACAAAGTTCCTTTGAGAAAGGCCTTACAAAGTTTGTGGGACATGATGCTGGTTTCTGACAGGCTAGCATGGAAATTTGCAATAGCAGCTAATTGGACCCTAATGGTGGCAGAGGAGGAACCAGCTTGAAAAAGCTCTGCTAAAAAATCTAAAACATGATGGACAGGGGCTGTAAAAGGGTCAATATTCCTAGCCTCTGCCCAGAAGGAGAAACGTTTCCACTTACTAGCATAAGTCTTCCTGGTGGCAGATTTGTGCGAAGAAAGGATGATTTCACGCACTGGCTGAGAAATTAGCGGAAGCCTGGCTAAAGTTGGAAGTGGAGCAACCAAGCTGTGAGGTTGAGAGACTGAAGGGACTGGTGCAGCCCGCCCAACTGATGGACCAAGAGGTCTGGCACTGGGTCCAGATTCCACGGCTGCTCCAGCAGGTGCCGATGCAGGAATGGGAACCAAATTTGTTGAGGCCAGTAAGGGGCAATGAGGATCATCCTGGATCTCAAAGTGGTTGCTTTCTGAATTAGCTTGGGAATTAGGGGAAAAGGTGGAAATGCGTACAGCAGACCCCGGGGCCAATCGTGAACTAGAGCGTCTCTGGGGGAGTGGCCGGGAAGGGGGAAGAGAGTGAAGAAGTCATCGCACTTGCTGTTGAGAGGGGTTGCAAAAAGGTCACAGCAAGGTTGACCCCATCTGTGGAAGATTTTGTCCGCTACTGACTGATTGAGAGACCACTCATGAGGCATGAGAATAGCTCTGCTTAGCCTGTCCGCTATGACGTTGGACCTCCCGGGGATGTGCGTTGCTATCAGAAACTGCTGAGAGGAGATCGCCCACTGCCAGAGTCTGAGTGCTTCTCGACATAAGGGATAGGACTTGGTTCCGCCCTGCTTGTTGATGTACCACACTACAGACATATTGTCTGTCTGAATTGCAATAGTCCCGGTGGATAGAGAGTCCTGAAGAGCTTGCAACGCCAAAAGCACCACTCTCATCTCCAAGACATTTATGTGCAGATGGTACTCTAGAGGTTGCCAGGTGCCTTGGACAGTCCTGCCCTGAAAATGCCCCCCCCCACCCGATCAGGGAGGCATCCGTGGTCACTGTGGCAAGAGGAGGAGGAACACATGGTCTGCCCTGGAGTATCAGAGGAGAGACCATCCACCAAGCCAGGTGGTCTTTGCATGATTGAGTGATTATTATCTTGTGCGACATTGGAAGCTGTTGAAAGGACCATTGAGTAAAAAGCATCTGCTGAAGAAGCCGCATGTGAAAACGAGCCAGGGGAACTAGTATGATTGCTGCTGCCATGAGGCCCAAGGTCTTTAGTACAACTCTGGCCTGAATCCTGTTGCACTGTAGTAAGACTTGCACATGTTGGCGGATTTCTGAAACTCTGTTGAGAGGAAGCCTTGCAGACAGATCTTTTGAATTTAAGATTGTGCCTATAAAGATAATAGACTGAGAAGGCGACAATGCAGACTTTTCGAAATGTATTGATATACCTAGCTTGGAACAAGTTTGGATGGTATAATCCCTGGCTCGCAGTAGCTGATGCCTGGTGGGAGCAGTGAGGAGCCAGTCGCTGAGATATGGAAACACCTGGAATCCTTGCCGTCTCAGGTGAGCCGTAACCACTGCCATGCATTTGGTGAACACCCTGGGGGCTGTGGTGAGACCAAAGGGCAGGGCCCTGAATTGATAGTGACTGGCTCTCAGCCGGAAGCGGAGAAACCTTCTGGAGCGCCTGTTCATTTTGATATGGTAGTACGCATCCTGAAGATATATGGAGCACATCCAATTGTCCTGACCCAAAAAGGGTAGAATGGACTGGAGCGTGACCATCCGGAACTTTATTCTTTGAACAGACTTGTTTAGCCTGCTTTGATCCAAAATAGGTCTCCAGTCCCCTGTCTTTTTTGGCACCAAAAAGAACTTGGAGTAGATTCCGGATCCTTGCTGGTCTGCTGGGACTGGCTGGATGGCCCATTTGTCTAGCAGTTTTGAAATTTCTAGCACTGCCTGTTCCCTTAGACAGGGTGGAACATCTGGAAGGGACTTGGTTGTTTGTACCGAGGTGTGGACAAAGGGAATCTTGTAACCCTCGGATATGATAGACCATACCCATTTGTCTTGTGTGAGGAGTTGCCAGGCTTCTGGGTACAGTGACAATCTTCCCCCGACTGCCTCCGAAGGTGGACAGTCGGGCAGCCCCTCAGGGGTGCTGAAAGGGTTTGTCAGAGAACGATTCTCTGCTACCCTGATTCTGCGGGCCCCCTCTGCCCCTCGGGCGGCGTCTATTATTGTTCCCTCCCCTGCCCCTGGAGGGAAACTCGCCACGTGTGTCAGGCACGACTCCCTGGGGTTTCCAAAACCACATTTTTCCACTCTTCTGACCCTTGGGATATGGTCTAGAGGGAGTGGAAAAACGGACTCCCACGGCAGAGAGAGTCCTGCCTTCCTGCTCACACCTAGTAAGGGTATCTTTCACCTGTGGTCCAAACAGAGCCGAACCATCAAAGGGGGTATTGGTGAAGGACACCTTAAAGGGGTCAGCAAAGTTGCATAACCACATCCAGGCATGTCTTCTCAAAGCGACGCCTGTACCTGCGGCCCTACTCGCCCCATCGGCTGCATAAGAAATGAGCCGCATGGAGGAGTTGACGATAGAATTAAGGGTCGCCAGCTGGGAGTTTATCTTATCTTGAGCCCCCGCAACTGATGGATCCTGAAGGGTATCACCCAGTTCCTTGAGAAGATCCCTTTGGAGACGGGTGAAATGGCACAGATAATTCAGCAACCACATAGAGAAAGTCACTGAGGAAAACACCCGCCTCCCGTACCTGTCCATTGTCGTAGATTCTTTATTAAGTGGATGGACAGGCACCGAAGGGTCAGCCAACTCCTTCTTTGTGGCTGCTGCAACCACCATGGCATCAACAGGGACACCCTTTGTCAAAAATTTATTGTTGGGTGGGGCTGTAATAAATTTAGTGGGCCTACGGGGAGTTGGTTCCACTGTGTCTGGGGCTGACCACGCCTTTCGAGCCACCACTTCCATTAGCGGGTCAAAAGGTGGAGAAACCCAGGAGGTGGAAGGATGAGAACCAAATGCGTCCAGGTAGACCGACTCGTTCTCCGAAGGGTTAAGGGCAGTCCAGTTCCCCCTCTGCTTGAGGATTTCTAGGATGTCTGAAAAGGAGACATCCTCAGAGGGGGATCTTGGGGACCCTTCCGAATCCTCCAAGTCGGTATCAGACGTGACTGACTCGGGGGAGTCGACATGTTTCCTCTTACATTTTCTCTTCCGGGAGAGCTCCTCCGAAGGATTGGGGGAGGCCTCGGAAGAGGAAGATACGCCCAATGGGGCGACCTGGAGTGTTTGCTCTCCACGCTTGGGGTCAGGAGGGTGGACAGAGACCGATGCAGGCACCATGGGGGGAGGAGTCGAGGGGGATGATCGAGGGGCCGACTCAGGAGTCAGCACACTCATGGCCTCGAAGGCGCCCCTGTCAGGCAGAGCAGAAGGTGCCCTCTCCGAGGACATGAGAACTCCTGTCGGCACCGAGAGGGACAGCTCCGAGGCCGATGTCGGGGCTGAGCTCACCTGCGCCAATGCTGCGAGAGGGAGAATAAGGTCGGACAAGGGTCCGATTCCACTCGCCCCCTCGGAGCCGACGAGGGAGTCTCGGCGCCCAAATCCCTCCAAGGACGGAACCAAGGAAGAGATCAGAGCCGACGAAGGAGCCGAAAGGTGTGGTATCGGTTCCGACGTTACCAAGATTCGAGCCCCAACCGGCTCCGGCTCCGAACACAAGGAGGGAGTCGGAGGAGGAACTGCTGTAGATACCGGGACAGCCACAGTCTGTTGAGATGGGCTGGTTAACATTTTGGCCAGGGCCTGCGACTTAAGGAGTCTGCTGACCACCCTCTCTAAGTCATGATCAGATAGCCTGGAAGACCGAGATGAGTGGGACCTATGGCTTTTCTCAGATTGGAGTAATGGTGACCTCGGAGCCGAGCGAACTGATTCTAGGGAAGGGGACCAAAACGTTTTCGGCTCGAAGACGGTTCCGACAGTAAAGTCGGAGCCGACTGAGATCTAGAGGTGTCGGCTCCAGCCGGAGCCGACGAGGAGGCAGGTGCTCCACCAGGCGACGGCTCCGAACTGGGAGCCGACGGCTTGGCGGGCTTAGAGGATTTACTCAACGAAGGCTTGGTCGGGGATCCTTCTGGCTTAAGTAAGCCTCTCAGGATGAGCTTGTTCCTACGCTCCTGCAGGACTCTCAGGCTGAAGGCATGACAGACCGAGGAGGAGTCCTGCAGGTGTAGGTGGTCCAAGCAATAAACACAAGAAGTGTGTCCGTCTGTCAGAGACATCTTCTGACAGCACGAGTCACACTTCTTAAAACCTGAAACTTTGGTATCCTTAGACATGATGGATACCAAAGAAAAAAGTCACTAGTGCTTAAACACACAGAACAACACACACACACACACATACACAAACACACACACACACACACACACACACACACACACACACACACACACACACACACACACACACGCACTAGTTAAGCTAACAATATTAAACAACTACACAGTTAACTATATATAATATATATACAAGTCTATAAACTGTAATAAAGTAAAAGAGCTAACACTACCCTATTAACACAAGGAAAGGGAGGGGAGATTAGCCACTGAGAAAAAAAGGGGGGGGAAAGGAAGAAACTCTCTAACTAAAACGAGTTTCTAACAGGGAATATTAGGGAGTAAACAGAGAGATAACTAACCGGAAAACTATAAATATAAGATAAGGTTATAGAGAAAAAACTAAAGTTAACTTTAATATATATATATATATATATATATATATATATATATATATAAAAAGATTGATTAATACGACCTGGAGCCAAGTAAATCGCAACCTCGTAGCTGAAGCGGCAAACGAGATCTGACGCCTAGCATTGTGGGATATAGGGAGGGCCTCGAGCCAGTAAATAGCTCTCGAGCTTTAGTAGATTGCCGAGTCGGAGCCGAGGATCGGCTCCGAACCCATCCAGCAAGAATGAAGGCGAGATAGACAACTTAACACCACTCTCTTCACTACCTCGAAGGCAGATTGCTCCGGGGAGAAGGAAGACAACTGATCTAAGAAGGCAGGCTTCTGGACCGTTGCTTCCCTCTGCCCCAAGAGCAATCTCCCTAAGGTGGAAGATGGAGCCTAGCTATCCAATGCCAAGTCTCCGACAGGCAGAGATGGCTCCGAAAACTTCGGAGTCGACTCCAAAGCCTCTGATCTGACAAGTCCACTGTGACTATGAGACTCATCCAGATTCAAAGATGTCAGAGCCAGTACACTCAGAGAAAGCTTCTGATCCAAAGATAAAAATATCTTTGGATCCATGACAGATGGACCCAGAAGATTTAGATCCAGGAACTCTGAAACAGCTGGTCAGACCAGAGAAGGAGCAGGTAAAGGTGGTGTAGTAGATGTACATGCTTCCTGACTGGAAAGGATAGGAGCTGGAAGAACACCCATCTGTATCTGCACCAAGAGGAATCTCCTCATCATTCTGTCCATGTCTTCTTCAGTCAAACTCCTGGAAGAACAAGATGAGGTCAGGGAAGGTGACCTGGAACATCATGCCCTGGAAGGTACCGGTTCCAATGATGGTTAGTACCCTGTCCTAGGTAGGATCTTTGGATCTGAAGAGCTTGGATCTGTAGATTGTTTGGTCAATCCAACAAAGAGTGAATCAGAATATGTTCCGGATCTGGCTTTGGCTTTTTTCTAGATAGCTCCAAAGATGGAGGTGATGAAGCAGAAGGTCTCAGAGACTTAGCCAAAGACTCCTTAGATTTAGTCTTGGGGGACTGAGCCCCAGAAACGGCTTCATCAAAATGATGAAGAAAGCAATCCTTAATGCCAATTTAGTCTTCTTATCCGATACAGCTCTAGGATTTAAGTTTTTGCATATAGAACCATCTTTTTGGAGATGATCACGGCCCAAGTAGTAAACACATAAAGCAGGGCATCAGAAAGGAGAAATTTGTGCCCACACTTTTGGTATTTTCTAACAGACATACTGGCAACAAAGAGAAAGAAAATATTTTTTTAAGATTAGAGAATAAAAAAAAAATAATAACAATGGTATGAAAGACTACACTAATGTGTAACATATAGCAGGAAGGTAAATAGTTAACAATGATGGTAGTAAAATATTACACTAAATGTAAAAGGTAAGGGAAGAATACAATAATAAGGTTTAAGAATGAAACGTATGAAAAGAAAAACACATCATTAGAAGACTCGAGAGCTCAGGCTGACCACGTCTTTTCAAGAAAAGCAGCAAATAAGATCTGAGGTATGTTAGGGGTTGGTGCATTATGGGTAAGGGCGAAGCTTGAGAGCTTTTTGGTGGCCACAAGCTAAATTAACTGCCGAGTCAGATCCGAGAATCAGATCCAGACCCAACAGTTGAGGACAGAATAAAAATTAACAACATCAGATTATAGGTTTACTTTCCTCATTCAGCAGTGAATCACCAGCAGTGCTTTAGTTTATGCAGGCTTGAAATCTTTTCAGAAAAAAGGCAAAGACCCAGAAATTCAATATGTATTTAAGTAACACTCAAGAAACAATTTAACCAATGGAAAGAAAAACACATATGAAGTGTTCAGCCTAGATAATTTAAGTGTCTATCTCTCACATAGAACAAAAACACCAGGCCCAGCAGATTTCTTAAAACAGAAACCTATGAACCTATAGAAAATTCACCCCGGGGATAACTCCAGTGGCTGTACTCGACAGAGGCACTGGGAACTAAGGTCAGGTGGCACGATGCCAGGGTAATCCTATGGCTAGGCAGTCATTTGGATGTCACAATTTTGAAAAACATGGCATGCACTACATGGAAATCAAGTATTTTAGGAAGCTGATGTTTCTCATTGGTTACTTGCATTATTTGAGTAACCACCCTTTGTAGCAGAAAAAGAGCTTGATAAAAAGGAAGATGGTGAGGCTATCCAGATTGGTATGTGATGATAGCTCTTGTTAGAGGTGGAAGAAATTGAGTTGTGTAAAACTTCACCATACAGCAGATATCCTTATCTTCACTGTTGCAGTATTCTTTGCTAAAGGGATTCCCTGCCAAGCATAGCCCAATGTCCAGCCAGTATACCAAAGCTTTAGGATTTTATAGATGTCGTATGTCACACGTATGCTTCCTGCTCAAGGCATAGGGCATAAAGGTGACATACAGATGTACATACCTCAAAACTGAATAGCCCCAGGAGGAACAACAGTCCTGGGACGTAGGAGGAACATGGGCATCCGGAAGGAGAAAAAAGGCAAAGAGTAGTAGAGCAGAAGGGAGAGGAGGGAGGGAACAAATACCACAACATTAAATGGAGGGACATCTACTGTTATGGTAAGATTTTACACAACTGTCTATGTCCTTCCATATCACTATTGCACTATTTTTTACTAAAGGGAGAGTAGAAAGGCTCAAGAGAAAACTTGAGAGGAAAAAGGCCCAAAAGAGCCCTCATAAAAAAATAAAAAAACATGCATGAAAGCTCTGGCAAAACCAGCTCTTGCACTGGAAACAAAATCCAGTTTGAAATGTTTAGAAAAGGCATGGACTAAGGTTCAAGCAGCAGCCTCAATGATTAAATTGGTATCCAATCCTCTGAAAAAAGCACAAGATAAAGCCAAAACCCTGGTAGAATGAACCCTTACAGAGGCAGAAAGGCTTTTCCCATGAAAGAAGTAACAAAATGAAATGGCTTTAGAGATCCAAGAAGAAATGTTTTGCTTAAAACCAGTCAAGCCTACAGACCTGGGATGAAAGGAAATAAAACACTGCTCAGACTTGTGAATGGCTTTAGTCTTATCTAAATAATATCTGAATAATCTAAACAATATCTGAGCTGTCTACGCAAATTCAAGGTGTGAAGAACCTTCTCTCTAGCAGACTGCAGAGAAGGAAAAAAGGATGGCAAATTAACAGACTGATTAAGAGAGAGCTCATTAGCCACCTTTGGTATAAAAGGATTAGTATGAAGAGACCCCCTACTCCTATGAAAAACTAAAAAGTAGGCACAGCCATAAGAGTCTGAGTTCAGACCCTCTCTTAGCTGAAGTAAGGACCAAAAGATGAACAGTCTTCCATGGAAAATGTAAGAAAGCTGAAGCTGCAGGCTTAACAGGAGCCTGAGTCAATTTTTCAAGAACAAAATTAAGGTTTCAGGAAGGTACAATAGGCTTCCTGGGTGGTCTGATATGAAGGAAGCCTTTAAGAAATTTCTTGACCTCAAACCCTGAAACCAGAGGAGCAGTTAATGGCAGACAAGCAGAAACAGCCTAAAGGTGAGAGTTAACAGAAGACTAACCAGCATGGAGCAAGCCATGCAAATAAGAGAGAACCAGAGGTATCTCCACAGAAAGTGGATCCTGGTTATAAGCAAGGCACCAAACATAAAATCTCTTCCATTTGTACATATTTGACTTCCTGGTATTGGGTTTCCTGGTCTCCTGCAGAACCATAAGCATGTCCTCAGAAAAAAAGATGCCTAAAATGGATCAAAACCCTGTCACCCACAATGTGAGTTAAAGAGTGGACAAGTGAGGATGGATGAGAGACCCCCTTGTCTTGTGTGAGTAGGTCCACCCTGTGAGGTAACTTGCGGTGATTGCCCAGTCTGGGACAAAAGGGAGTCACCAACAAGATTTTGGGGAAGTTCAGATCTATCTTGAGCAGGACCCTCGGAATCAGAGGATGGGAAGGGAAGGCACAGAGAAATATCCCCTTCCAAGAAAAAGAGAGGCCATCCATCTTCCAAGCCAGAGGACTTGGGACTTTGCTGCAAAAAAGAGGAAGTTGTCTGTTCAAAAAGGAGACAAAAAGATCTACCTGAGGAATACCTCACTGATGGGCAATGTCCAGAAACACATCTATGTGAAGCATACTTTCACGAGCCTGTGTTTTGGACTTGCTCAAAGAGCCTGCCACTATATTTTGCTTTGAAGAAATGTATATAGCCTGAAGAGTCACTTGATACTACTCAGCTAGATTCCAAACTTGAAGAGCTAGCCTGCAAAGAATGTAGGACCCTGTTCCCCCTTGCTTTTTAATGTACTGCATCATAGTGGTATTGTCTGTAAAAATTTTGAGAGGCCCTGGAAGACAATGGGAATGAATGGTCTGAAAGGCAAAAAGGAGAGCTCTCACCTCCTTCATACTGATGTGGTCTGACCTCTGACGAGGGAGCCAGAGACCCTGGACCTTGAGGAGACCAAATGAGGCTCCCCACCCTGTGTCTGAGGCATCCAAAAAAGCTCCTGAGAAGGGACTGGGGGATGAAAAGGAAGTCCCTGGTTGAGAGACTCCTGATGAATCCAAAACTGAAGCTTGAGCTTGAGGAATGCAAGAAGAGGGACTAGAAAATCTAAAGGATGACAGTGTTGAAGCCAAACTGACTTTAGGAATCACTGATTTTTTTTTTGTATGAAGCCTGGTTAGAGGTAGCCTAGGAATGGTAGAAGCCATGAATCCCAGTGCCCCTAGACACTCCTTGTCTGCAACTGCAACTTGAGAGAGAATGGATTGAAAAAAAAGGTGAATAGAAAAGAGCCCTGGGAAGAGGGAGGGAAGTCAGCATAGGGATGGTCTGGAGCCTGCAAGTGAGAAACCCATGATCCTGAGAAGGAACCGGGACTGATTTTTGGAAATTTATTGTAAACTCCAGGCTTTGCATGAGAGAAACAGTATATTGTAGGTGCTGAAGCAAGGTTTTGGGCAGGAAGTCTGAATCAGTAGGTCATCCAGATAAGGCAAGTTCTGAACCCCTCCCCCCCATCCTGCAAAAAGCAGACACAGGCGTGAGGCATTTGGTGAAAACCTTTGGGCAGTAGAAAGGCCAAAGGGAAAAGCAGAGAACTGAAAATGCAAGGAAGAGAGAAATGAAAAAACTTCCTGAAAAGGGGACGAATTGGGATGTGAAGATAAGCATCCTTGATATTCAGGGAGACCAGGAAAACATGGGGAAGAAGACGAGGAAACAGGGTCTGAAGGGACAACGTCTGAAAGGATGGGATCTTCAGAAAGATGTTGAGCTGAGAGAGGTCCAGAATGGGTCCCCAGGTACCTTTCTTCCTGGGAACCAGAAACATTCTAGAATAAATCCCCTTCCCCTCCTGGGAAGAGGGCACAGCTTGAATAGTGCCTTGAGCCAGAAGGCCCTGAAGTAGTTTTCTGAATAAAGGAAATCATTCCTGAGGAGGTTGAGCTATGCCGAGAAAAGGAGGAAGGGATTTCCACACCATAAAGTATCTTTGACAGATGTTGGCCAGAACCCAAGGGTCTTCAGTGATCCTTAACCAAATGGGAAAGGAGAGGAAAAGATGAAGTGATAAGGGAACCAAGGGACTTACAAGATGGCTGCACATTGAGCAACAGCTTAATTCTGGCTCTCCCAGTGTGAAACCAGAAACTTAGCAGAGAAAGCCAGTAGACCTAGATTTCTGAGTACATTTCAGAAATTAACTAGCAAGTGCACTGTGTGGATGCCAGGAAAAAACAAAGAAGAAATACAAAGGACCTGAAGGAAAATCAGCTACAAAAGATGATGAAAAATCAGTGATAGGGAAAAGTACTATAGCTGTTCAACAAAAGGAAGTGCAAGCTCCATACATTTATTTATTTACTTATTTTATTTATTTACATTTGTTTACCGGGAAATTCCAACTGGACACAGGTCCTTTTTCAGCGGAGGCCCAGGGAGAAAAGCTCCACGGAACAATAAATGAGCAGCAGATTACATGAAGAACAATTGATTATACATACAATAGCAAATAATACATACTGCAGCAAACATTAGATATACAAACAATATGAAACATAGTAATGAACAGATATACCAATATCTAGCCAGAGGCTAGGAATAAAGGTCACATGTATATACTGATAGTACTAAGTTCAAACGGATACTGTTCTAAACTCATATACCTAAATCTTATATACAAATACTGCACTAAACTCAAACAGATATAAAGCAGATGCTCCGCACGAAGGTGGAACAAGCTAGAAGGGCTAATGGGATGGAAGGGGAAGATAGATGAGTAAGAGAGGAAACTGAGTGAGTAGTACATGTGGTAGTGAGAGGAAGCTAGGTGTAAGTCACTTGGATATGTATTTGGAGTTGAGATGAAATGAGGTAGTTACACATGTTATAACAGGTCTGAGAGGTTGAGTGAGGAGGGAAGGGGAGCGTAAAGGATGAGCCAGAGCCTGCAGAGGAAGGAATGCAATGATTAGACGGTGTGAGGCATGGTGGCTAGGGGAGGGGAGAGGAAGGGGAGGTAAAAGGAGGGTTACTAGTCGGGATTGGTGCATGGGCATAATCAGATACTTTTTAAGAGAGTTTTTAAGTGTAGTCTTGAAGTGATTCCAAGAAGGTAGTGGTTGGGGGGGGAATTGTTCCATAATCTGGACATGACGCAGGAGAATAGTGCTTCTCCTGCTGAGTTCTTGGGTTTGGGCAACAGAAGTAGATTTTTGCTGCTGGAGCATAGAGGTCTAGTGGAGCAGTAGGCCTGGAAAAGGTTTTGAAGGGATGAGACGTTAAGAGGATGGTTTACTAACTTGTAGGCAAGGGAGAGTTGATTCAGGTGAAGAGGTTGAGGGAGTTCAAGACAGTCAAGTTCTCTAAGTGAGATACAGTGGTGGCTGCGATAAGATGCACCAGTGGCAAACATAGCGATTTTATTGTAGCAAGCCTTGAGCTTGTTTAGGTCTGTTTGTCTAAAGTAGGTAAGTATAGGAGAGGTGCAGAGTCAAGTGGAGATTAGGTGGGAATTGGCAGCAGAAATTCTGGCTGTCTTGGTGAAGAATTGCTTGTTTCTGTACAATGCACCTAGTTTTTTGTGAACCTTTTTTATGGTAAGAGAAATGTGAGTGTCAAAAATGAGATTGTTATCAATCTCAACACCAAGTAGTTTGGTGTATTCTGTTGGGGAGATGACGGTATTGTCTTTGGCTAAAATATTGAAGTGGGGGATAATTGGGTTAGATTTAGTGTGTTGGAAGATAAGGAATTTAGTCTTGCTCGGGTTGAGTAATAACTGGGCAATAGATAGCCAGTTTTCTATAGATGAAAATGCTTCCTGTGTGATTTTGTGAAGTCCATGTGTAGTTGGGGCTGAGCAGATGAAAATGAAGTTATCTGCATACTGTATAAGAGAAGGAAGCATGCTTGGTGGCTGTGAATAGATCATTGGTGAAGAGTGATTATGACACCCGTGCACTGGCCAACCAATCAAGGAGCCTCAATCCTCACCACTAACACCAGTGAGGGGCGTCCATATAGGGGAAAGGGTAATAAACACACACACACAGTAAAGTACAATTTCCCTTAAGAGCACACACAGATCACAGTCAGTCTGGGGCTGGTTTCTCCCTTTCTCTCCAGGTCCCCAATAAGACTCCCCATTGGCACAGCTATAGGGTCCAGATCTCAGCCTAGTGGGCAAGCTAAAACCTCCAGTACCCTCTCTGTCCAACTAGTGCTTTGTCTCCATGTCCAAGTACCTGACACACACACACACACACACACTTAGAGATAAAAGTTTATACAACCATACAGACACTCCTGGGGAAGGCTGGCAAAGGTTCTACAGCTGTGCCCCTTTTCTGCCCAGTCAAAAAGGTAGTACCAGCTGCCATCACTCACTAATATTTATCAACTACTCAAAGGCCCTTAAAAGGGTGTCCGATTATGACTGTGCAATATCATTATTCAAATGGTAAGTGTGACTGAACAGTCAAGGCTTATTAAGAGTGACTTGGTACAGTATCACTATATACATGCAATGTACTCCAGAGCTTACATTAACTCTACATAAAACAGCCACAGAGGCCCCACAATATCCATCGCTACCATTTGAAATGGCTCCTCAATCACTGGCAAAGCCATCAGCAAAGCAGCTCTCACCTTGTCTCCTGCCTTGCCTAACTTTTGGCACTGCTCACATGTCCTGCAGTATCCGGCTATATCTCTGGAAATTCCAGGCCAATATAAGTTCTGCATAATATGTCTCTTTGTACATTTTATGCCCATATGCCCTGCAAAGGGAATATCATGGGCTATGGCTAGAAGTGCCATAGGCTCTAGGCACTACCAACTGCTGTAACCTCTCACCTTCTAGCCCTCCCTCAGGGGTCCAATCTCTATACAGTAACCCTTTGTCCCAGTATAAAGATTCCCCCTTCCCTTGAGAATCAGGTGCCTCATTAGCTACCTCCCTCAGGCCTTGCAATGTAGGGTCTGAGAGCTGAGCCTGTCTCAACTCTCTCTTTGTAACCCTTCCCAGCTCCCCTTCCATAGGAAGTCTGGCATCCTCTGACAGTGGTGCCTCACTGTCAGCCTGGGTACTACTACTCACCTCTACCTTTATAGTCACTCTGTCCAAGGGAGCATCAGTATCCACAAGCAACTGTGGCTCACCTTCAGTGTCACTGCTACAGCGTAGCTTCCTCCCTGAAGTAACCACCTCACCAGTTCTGGCTGCAAGTATGCGGTCTGTCTGGGTCTCCACCAAGCTACCAGACCCACATACTTGTCTCCTAGCCTGACTGCATGTAACTGTATAAGCACATGGTGCTGCCTCATCCAAATCCTTCCCTATAAGGACATCTGCAGGATGGTAGTTCGGTACCCTTGTTGTCTCAAGAAAACCTACTATTGGCATTTTGTCTTTCCCACTTACTGGCTCTCTCACCTTTTGTTCCCCACCTTGCCTACATGGACATCTGTATGCAATATGGCCCCATTGGTTTAATTCAAAACATTTAACCCTAGGTCCTGGACTTGTACCTGGACTAGTGTCTTCCCCTTCTACTGACATATTCTGTTGGGACAGTTTGTGCTGCTCACCATGGGTTCCTGGGGGTCCCTTTCCTGTGCAGGGATCCCTTGCTTGCTAGGTATAGGTCTCCCTTCTTCCCCAACTCATCTGAAGTAGCACATTGTCTATCAGCTAACCAGATCCTCATGTTCTCAGGCAAAGTGCTAAGGGCTTGTTCCCTCACCAAAAGGTCTGCCAACCCTTCAAAAATGGTGACCTGACATCCTCTCACCCACTTATGAAAATAAGTGCTCAGTTCAGCAACATATTCACACAAACTTTCATCTGCCTTGCGTCTATGTTCACAAAACTTTTTCCTATAAGTTTCAGGTGTTAGCTTAAAATATTCTAACAAGTGATTTTTAAAAGCAGTATAATCAAATTATTCACAATCAGCAAGTTTAGACAACACAGTTACAGCTTTACCGAGGAGTAAGGGGGTCAGGAACTGTACCCAGAGCCTTTGCTCAACATCATACTGTTTACATACTCTCTTAAACATATGAATGAAACTATCAAAATCATCCCCCTCTTTAAACTGCAGAAGAAATTTACTGACCTTTTGTGCTTCTGGGGTCCAGTTACTCCCTTCCCCATCACCTCCATGACTCTGGCGAAGAGTCAGCATCTCCTTCTCATGCTGCCTCTGCCTCTCCTTTTCCTCAGCTTCCAGGCATAGCAGTTTCTCATTCTCCTCAGCCTGCAACCATTGCAGTTTCTCCTGGTCCTCATTCTCTAGATGCCTCAGTCTCTCAGCTGCTTCTATTTCCAAACGCCTGTTCTCCAACTCAAGTCTCTTTAGCTCCAGATGGATTTTTAAGTCCTCTGCAGAAAGGATGAGCTGTCCATTCTCAAAGTGTGGTACATCTCCACTGGCAGTCTGATCATCCTCTCGGTTGCTGTTTTCTGATGCAGCTGTAATGAAAGCTGCAATCATATCTACCTTAGTCAGGTTTCCATGCACCAGTATCCTAGCCTGGCACATCTCAGCCAGCTGGCTCCTTGTTAGCTTTCCATACTCCTCTGCTAACATTCTGCCTGCTCTCCCTGACTAACTAAGCTAACAAAAGAAAAAACAATTGTGATCTGAACTCTGAGTATTCACTGTATGGCTGATTTAGAGTACAAAAACACCTTTAGTGATCACTGTACAGAAGCTACAGGAATTCACTCTATCCACACCACTACAAGCCAATTAGTATTTAACAACTAATTAATATATGGTGTGGCTATCCCGCCACTGCCAAACAATTAATATGTGATGCCTGTGCACTGGCCAAGCAATCAAGGAGCCTCAATCCTCACCACTAACACCAGTGAGGAGCGTCCATATGGGGAAAGGGTAATAAATACACACACAGTAAAGTACAATTTCCCTTAAGAGCACACACAGATCACAGTCAGTCTGGGGCTGGTTTCTCCCGTTCTCTGCAGGTCCCCAATAAGACTCCCCACTGGCACAGCTATAGGGTCCAGATCTCAGCCTAGTGGGCAGGCTAAAACCTCCAGCACCCTCTCTGTCCAACTAGTGTTTTGTGTCCCTTTAAAGTAGCTGACACACACACACACACACACACTTTGAGATAAGAGTTTATACAACCATACAGACACTCTGGGGGAAGGCTGGCACAGGTTCTCCAGCTGTGCCCCTTTTCTGCCCAGTCTAAAAGGTAGTACCAGCTGCCACCACTCACTAATATTTATCAGCTACTCAATGGCCCTTAAAAGGGTGTCCAATTATTACTGTGCAATATTATTATCCAAATGGTAAGTGTGACTGAACAGTCAAGGCTTATTAGAGTGACTTGGTACAGTATCACTATATACATGCAATGTACTCTAGAGCTTAAATTAACTCTACATAAAACAGCTACAGTTGAAAGGTTTAAAATATTTAATAATAAAAATACAAGACAATACTTCTTACTACACAGTGCTAGTCAAGAGTTCAGAGATCACAGAGAAATGTTTAAAATAATACCGCAGAAAAATTCTGGCAGCACAGAAAAACAAACTAGTCTAATCTTCCTATTTCCTAACTATATCTAAGACAAAACACAGTTCTAAATAAACTTACATAAAGAGCAAAGCAGTGTTGGTGATGTTGGATGTTCTCAAGACAAAATGCTCTGAGCTGTCTGATTCTCTCTCTTTAAACTGATAACACAGAGCTGCTTCACATTTACATTCTTTACACCTGGTTAGAAACAAGAGCAATAAAGGACATTTATACATGCAAATTCTAGCCATTAACTCTGGTCTTAAAGCAATAGGCAGGATGCCTCCCTCTAGACATATCGCTCTGAATTTTGACATCAAAGACAGTCATAAAATGCTTGACTTATGTTTCTTACAGCAGAGTGCACTGTTGTTACATTTTTGCAGTTCAATATCCAATGCAGTGTTTTCACATTTAAGAGAACAAGCCTGTGACTTACATTAATATTTACAAATGACAGAATTATCTACAAAATTCTATCTGGTTAGCCTGGCAGCCTTCACCTATCTTCACAGTGAGAATAGTAAGTGACCAAGGATGGAGCCTTGGGGATCACCAAGTGTCACAGGAAGTCGAGGAAATAGGTCATTATGCCAGACAACTGATTGTTGGTGGCCAGTTAGATAGCTGTGAAACCAATCAGTAGCTGATTGGGAAAAGGATAGGTTAGTAAGAACAGAGTTTAGTAGTTTGTGTGAGACCTTGTCAAAAGCCTTGGATAGATCCAGAAATATAGCAGAGGAGAACAGGCCATTATTTTTATGATGAAGGATAGCTTTAGTGAAAGAGAGCAAGGCAGTAGTAGCGCTGTATGGCCTGAAGCCATGCTGGGTGCTGGATAGGAGGTTATTAACTAAGAGGTAGTCTAAGACTTGAGAATGGATGCATTTCACAAGTATCTTGGAAAGTGGAGAAAGGATGGCTCTGGGGCCGTAATTGGAAAGTTCAGTGGAGGAGCCACCTTTATGGAGGGGAATGTTGTGAATTTCAGAAACCTTGATGAACGTATAAAGCAAATGCATACAGACCTGACTAAAATAAATGAAACACTGATGGAGTATATCAACTCAAACAATAAAAGGCTGGAAAAAAAATGGAAGAGGTTTTAAATAGATACTCAGATGAGATGATAAAACTGCAAAACTCAGAGGATGAAATGAAAAAAAGGCTGTCTGAATATGAGACTGCACAAGAAGAGATATTTCAAAAAATAATAGAGGACAGAACACATAGAGAAAATCTGAGCTTTTCTGCTGTACCTGAGATGTTAGAAGGAAGAGACTGCATTAATTTTATGAAAGCACAAAAAAGCAGCGGGATGGGTATTACACAACTGGAATTGTTAATTGAAATGGCACATCGTGTATATGATCCAAATCTGGCTAAGAGAAAACAACCTAGACCTTTAATAGTAAAAATGTAATCTTACCAGCAGAAGGAGTTGATTCTAACAAAACCATTGCAAACCGACAAAGTACTAAAAATGGGAGACAGCAGAGTGTGTGTGGAGAATGACTACTCGTACACCAGGCAAAAAAAGAATTAATTTATCCCATTATATAAGGACTGTCGAAAAGCAGGCATGAGATTCAAATTACTGTACCCAGCTACCATAAAAATATTTTTCCCTGGAGGAATAAAAACATTTTTTGATGAAGTACATGTTAAGGAAGAAATATAAAAGTTTGTCCAAAAAAAGTGAGATGTGAAACAGAAGGAGATTCTGCTTCTTTTTCTTCTCGTTATAAAGACCACAGAAAAACTGTGCCAGTAAAACCTTTCCCAGTGTTCCAACAGAAAATTCTTCAGAGAGGGAAAAAAGCACAACAGTTGACTAGAAGAATCGAGAGTGCACTGGAGATTTAGCAGAGACAGGGTTTGAGAGATGGAGATGAACAGGAATAGAACAAGAAAATCTGGAAATCTTGGACTTTCTTGGACTTTGTTAAACTTGTACGGGACGTTAATGTATATGCCCTATTTCATGTCATTAATGTTTGGAGGCTAAAATCAGTAACTTGGAAAATGACAAATGTGGAATTACAAAGCAATATTTATATTTGTGAAACAGGACAGAACAGGAAAATCTGGAAATATTGGACTTGTTTGGGCTTTGTTAAACTTGTAGGGGACTCTAAAGCATATGCCCTACTTCATGTCATTAATGTTCAGAAAAATACTCAGGAGAGGGGAAGAGGAGGGAGACGGCGAACTGTCCCCGGATTCATGAAGCTTGCGCCAGGCGCAGGCATAGCATAGGCGGCATAACGCCAAATATGTCCACTGAGTGATTCAGGTATGAACCAATCCCACGTGCACTACCGGCGTACGCCAGAGCTACGCAGCCCTCGGCATAGGTATACAAATAACCCCATGCACAGTGTCGCACCATGCTAATGAAGGCATACAGCGATTCACGAAGTGGTGCAGGCGTAGCGCAAGCCCATGGAAATGTAAACCAAAAAACACGGTTTACATTTTCCCAAACAGAACATCGGAGTTATGGAAGCGGACCACACACATGTATTACAAAGTTAACATATGCCAATGGAGAAATACACAGCCAACGGCACAAGAAAAGATGCACAACACCTAAAAAGCAACATTTAATGTCATGTCCACAGTAACGCACAGTACAACCGCAGGGCATGTATGTGCAAACAGGAATTCAAAGGAAATATATAAAAATGGCAGAAAATCGCAATGAAAGACAAATCAGGATTGCACCATAATATGCAATGGTAGGCATGGCACACCACAAGCAAGGCGCAAGGGTTGCCAGGGCCCTTGACAGTGTTTGGCGCTGTAACTATGAATTAGTAGTCAATGCCATGCAAATGAGGCAGGTAATACTGAATCGCAAACGTCCCGCCGGATTAAGGATGTACTTGACGGCGCAGCGCTATAACACCGAGGAGTGTATCAAAGGTGATACATGACATCAGCACAGGGGTGTGCCACCATATCAGTAAGCACATTGGAACAATGCAAATCTGGCCTGGCCGTTGCTAAGCAAAGCTGAAGGACAGGGGTGGGAAGGAGGGTATAGAACCGTTCAGCTGAGAGCACACATGGTGCCCGAAAGCGCATGTGTACGGGGATGAACTTGTGCCCGAAACCCGGTAAGCGGATGCACGCGCCGCAAACAATGGTACAAACAGGAAGGTCATGGGAAGAAAAGAAGGAAATGCCGAAGTAGGGTAATTGGCGTAGTAATGAGCAATTAACACCAATCAACACACGACGGCCAATCGACGGCAGTAGACAAGCCTGCATGCAGAAACCTGCAAAACAGGATAGGGGAGGCATAGGATTGCAAAGAAAGGTGTGGAGGACCTGGAATGCAAAGATAGGAGAACTGTCATAGCAGAGCAAAGCAAACCCACAGTAGATTGGCAATAGCACACATTACACAAGATAAGCCAGGTCTAGGAAAGTACAAATGAAAGCAGGCAGCTGGATGCATGCCAGCAAATGGTAGGTTTAATGTGCACAAATGTAAACGGAAGGGCAGGAGGTAATTCACGGCATCCAAATGTAATGCAACACCAAAGGCAGCACAATAGCGGTTTCGTAAATAAAACACAGAAGATACCCTGTAGCCACGATCATACATACACACCCTATGACATCATCAGTGTTCACAGCAGAACAGTATAAAGTGTGAAAGTACCCAACACACACCTGTGTATTCCCAAACACCGCACCATAGGTGTAAACAGACGGGGAACTTTTAAAATGTACATGTTGGGAGCTGCAATAGCTGTGATTCATCAGCATGTGTTACAGACCGACGGTGTTGTGAAGGATGATGCCGACAACCACCGTAGGCCTCGAAGGAGGAGAAGAGTGTTCAGACCAAGGGTAACCTACCAGGGGCTACATGATCTGGAGATAGTAGAGCATTACAGGGTGGACAGGGACATCTTACAGCAAATAGTAGAGCTGTGCCAACCACGCCTGAGAACCAGAAATAACAGAGGGGAACCCATCACAGTGGACATGAAGGTATGTGTAAGCTTGTGAATACTAGCCACAGGTACCTTTCAAAGGCCAACTGGAGATATAATGAGGATCTCACAGGCATCGGCATCCAGGGTACTACACCAGTTCCTGGATGCCATGTTACCACATGCCAATGAGCATATACACTTCCCCCGAACTCAAGAGGAGTTGGCCAGCAATATGCGTCACTTCCACCGTGTGGCAAACTACCCGGAGGTACTAGGTGTGATAGACTGCACGCACATACAAATTAAGTCACCACCCGGTGAGTATGGTAGGCGCTACATAAACCACAAGGGATTCCACTCCATCAACTGCCAGGTCGTGTGCAATGCCCAGGGCATTATCATGGATGTGTGTGCTGGAAATCCTGGAAGCTACCATGACTCCCATATCTAGCATGCCTCACAGCTGTATCAGGTATTTGTCAGGGGGGACATCCCACAAGGTCACCTTGTGGGGGATGCTGGCTATGCACTGGAGTCATGGATGATGACCCCCATCAGAAATGCACACACACCAATGCAAGAATGCCATAATGAGGCACACGCACAAACCAGAATCATCATAGAGCGTGTGTTCGGGATGCTGAAATCACGGTTCCAGTGCTTGGACACATCTGGTGGAGCCTTGCAGTACTCTCCAGGCACATGTGCCCACATCTTCATAGTATGTGCCATGCTACATAATATGATCCTGCGGAAAACTATTTTTCCAAATGGGATGAACATGGAGGTGTAATATGTTAATGATTTTTTCAGTACATAGGTCAGAAATAATGTTTACAGTAATGTTAGTCTTTTTACATATTCTTCACATATTTCTTAATGTTTCTAAATATATTCAGGGAAATGGGTTTGCTTGCAAGGACACATTGTGTGAATAATAGGTATATATCTCATTGATAGTATTTATATTTATGTTTATATTATCAAAACTATTTTTGAAATGAATGTTATTTATTCTCTAGTTAATATGTTGCATAGAAATGTCAAATTTGTTTGCTTTAAGTAGTAATGAAACAATGGTAATAATTTAATAAAAGGATGGTGCATCAATTATCTAATTAAAGATTTGTATAAAAATGGGTGGAGCACTAAGTAAATTGTATTCCAGGAGAAGGCGAAGGCCGAGGTACCAGAATTAAAAAATCATCATTGCAGCAGTTGGTGTTCTCCTTTTTGTATTCTACATGTCATAATGGGGGAGGGCCTCACAGCCCACCGCAAGTGCCAAGGCCAACACAGGCACAGAGGGATCCAGACCACGGACACACTGTGCCAGCCCCAGTAGGCAGACGGAGGCATGCCCAATATGCCTACGCCTTGGCAAAGAGGGAACGTATAGCACATACCTTGACAGTGTAGGCTCCCATGGACTGACACCCCTCCCCACCTGCACACAGTAACATGGATGGCACACAAACACGACTACCTGTAAATTGTGATGTATAGGTGGCCCACTGTGGAATCCTACATAGGCAGCCCTCAAACATTGTACACGCAACAGCCATGGGAACACGGAACTGTCAACACCTGAACAGTAGATGCGCTCATCAGCATCTGTCGGTGCTGTGTGTATAGGTTCCCAGGTACATCGGTAGGTACATGCCCGATTGTCAGAGGCAAAACACCAAACGGGGCAAACAGTGACACCCGTCGCCACAACATCGAGTAAGCAACTGTCGCGTACTGGAGCACAGGCAATCATGGGAGCACATGTGTGTAAGCACTGTCCTACACACAGTCATCACGGATTACCCGCCGCGTTACTGAGGGGCTCCACAAAATGTAATCATGGATGTAGTGTCAAGGCAGGGGATGTACCCATGACAGGCAGTAGTCACCCCGGCATGCTGCATCCACGGTCGTATGAAGGTGTAGCAAATTATCGGGTGTACCTAATTGTGATATACATACCCAGTGCTGGAGTACAGCCAGTAAACATCACATGGGCATACCATTAACTGGACCCATCAAGTTGTAAACTAACGGAGTCATTCATGTGAGTGTAGTGTTGAGTAACTGCTGTAGTGTACTGCACATACTAATTTACATAATTCGTGTACAACCCCCAGATGTCCAAGTGGTACATGCAGTGACTGTCGTGCATGTTCCCAGTCCCACGTCCCGCAAGGGATGTAACATAATCCCGACGGCATGGGTAATGCAGTCTGGATGCAGGTCATCAGAATATGTGTAGCACACGTTAGCGGGAATAAGCGTTGTCCACAGCTGGTAAGCGATGTTTAAATACAATTATACGGATATGCGCGAAACAGGGCTAAGTGTCACCGACCACTGCGCAGATCACGGTTAATGATGTACAGAACAGGTGACACCAGCATTAGTCACCCCTGAACAAATAGCGCCTGCTCTGAAGGGTAAAATGGCCACTTCCAGGAGTGGAACAGGCAGTCATGTACACAATCACCCAACACTATTGCTAGGTAAGATGTACGTACAGTAGGGTTGCCACAGTTCAAATGACCAATGTGGGACATACGCCAGATGTCAGCAGGACGACACACACCCGGCCAGTACGAAAACCAGAACAACAGTGTTTTGCGTAGATAAAAAGCTTATAGTTTAGTAATGGTCGCAGGTACGTGTTCCGTGTCCTGTAACATGTAGGTGGGTCAGATACAGAATAAGTGTGTCATGCAACAATGACATAAACTATAGGGAATATGTTTGTCCCAAAGTCGCAGGACATTTGCTATGTTCACAAATATTTTGCAGGACACAACTGCACAAAGAGGGATTGTCCCTCGCAAAGTGGGATGGGAGGTAATCTTAACCTATGGCAGGTGTGTAATGTGACAGGTACAGACACAAACATGCGGAGTTTAGGAAACACATTATACACTGACAAACACACAATGAAAGGCGTAGCGTGCCTGTCACCACCCCTGTCTGAGATATGTATGTATATATATATATATATATATATATATATATATATATATATATATATATATATATATATATATACATACAGATATATATATATATATATATACATACAGATATATATATATATATATATATATATATATATATATATATATCTACACATATATAATACAGATAGAAATAGCAATAGTGTGATTTATGTCGATATACAAGGGATCACTGGCATCTGCAAATATATAGATAGGTTGACGACATTCTAAATACCTTTGAGGTACAAATAAATAGGATACCGCCAACTATGGAACGTGTCACACACCGACACGCGTAACCAGGAGGATGAAAGACAGAAAGAACACAGTACAGGAACAGTAGAACCGCGAGCAATAGGACGATAGTAAGGACATGTAGTCACCGCTGTCAGCGGTGTGGACCATGTAGGTACCGTGTACAACTGTGGTTGTGTGTGATGTAGCCTGTGTATGTGTGTGATGAGGGTGCCATGTGTGTTCCCATGTGACTAAAGTGCGTTGTGTGTGTCCGCATAGTGTGTCTGTAGGTGGCAACTTGGAGGTAGATGACTACGGTAGGTGTGGGTATAGCTATCCGTAGGCATGCGCTAAACACCTGTCCCACATTGGGAGGGACAGCCCCCCCTGGACTAGTGTGTCCTGACATGAAACATTAGAAAGGGCAACTGTCCCTGAGTGTAGGACATTAGTATGTCCCACATAATATGCAATAGTTGCAGGAAATACTCATGCCTGTATGTAAGAAATGGAAATGTTACGTGCAAACCGATAAGTAGTGAAGGACCAAGAACAACAGGTTTGTAATGAGGATAAAAGTATGTGCTATCCTGTGTACTGACCGTGGCCATATGCCAGCCTGTAAACACCACTGTGTGACCCGCAAGTGTCCAACTATGGCCATATGAAAAGGTGGCAAGCCATGTGACAGAGGGTCTGACACCAACACCACTGCAATGACTGCAAATATCTGGGCAGACATACACGGGATAGCTTTCATTTACAAATATCTCTGCACATATCGCCGTACATCCGGAGGTAGGGAAGTATCAACCGCACCTGCATACCATATTGAAACCAATTAACAACGGCCCACAGTAAATTCCCATAATAGAAGTCTATTAAGTGATAGCACTGTAATTAGGGAAGGGGCCCACACACATATATATGGACTACGTAGAAATGCAAGCCCCACAAAACCGTATATGCTACGTACACCCGCCTACATCCCCCACACTGTAAACAATAGCAATACAGACCGTAACCACAGCCCAAACATCTAGTTAGTCAATTACATCTGCTGAACCGTTGACATACCTTCTGAGAGACATTTGAAGGCACCATGCAAAATTGTATCCATCGTATAACGGAACAAACGGCAATGTTACAAGTGTTTGCAATAGTCCTTTATCAGACGGGTGGGATGACAGGTACAATCACAGGTAGAATCACACACAATCCACGGGGGGCATGACCCCAAAACAGACTTGGCTCTACACAAAGCAGTTGCAATTACACACAACAAAACACAATACAGGCCGTCTCCCTGAAGGCAGGGCAAATGGCCAACGCCCAGGTGGAGAATTCGATTATACCCCACTGCTGCCATGTAATTGGCGAATGGAGTAGCTGCACAGCTGAAGTGCACGTAATTAGTCACACCGGACCACCAATTGGCGGCAGTAAACCACATGTTGCAGGTATAGACGTATATAAGGATGACTTGCCAGATATGCAAACTGTATGCTCATACCGTATAACAGTTGAAAGAGTGATACAGAGGAGCGAGATAGAGACGAAACACCAGAACGATATCAAGGTATGTATAACACTAACTGTATGTATAGTATGTTCTGAATTACGTAATGTCAGTGTATGCATAGCCTGGTTTGCAGTAATTAACAGTGTCCGCCATGCATAAAGTGGGGAATGGTATTTATGTAGTGATGTCTCGCTGATCATACCAATGCTTGTAGAAGATGTGCGTCAAGCAGTGGGCCACACGGTAAACAGCACAGACACCACAAGGGATGCAACATGACGGCGTTAAACAGAACAATGTCATACGACCACGTCAGTGGCAGGGTATGTCCAATAAGTACGTGCCATAGCAGGGGATAGTATATGTAGATATACTGTAACAGTACGCATGTGTATGGACATATAACATCAATGACATGTCTAAGGTGGACCCTCTGTGCAAGTAATGGTTGAATTATGGGATACCATGTAAAACATGTGTAATGTATAGTACAGTAGATTGATACGTCAGATATGTTACACAGGAGAACAGGCATATGATGCATAACAAAGGTATCATATAGTGATGTGAGTACTATGTAATTAAGATATCTATAAACAGTTATGATGAAATAACTATGTACTCCACTCTGTGCATTTGCAAAGGACGCAAACATTACTCCCATACTAGAATAGCAGAAGAGATGTGACAGACAAACATGAACATGATTGGCATGTACAATAACAGTAGACATATGGCCCGTAGTCACGGGACATTGTAATAGCGTGACAGCCAATCTAACTGGAAGGGCTATACCAGTAACCATGCACAAAGGACATGTAATAGCTGCACAGGTTCATAGTGGTGTACCATGCAGTCTGGCAAGTCAATGTGTAACAACAACTACAGTGTGCACACCAGTGGCACTTCTCCAGGGTAGTGTCCTGTGAACAGAAGAGCCATGTGTAACCTGCATCACTGCACAGTACAGCCACTGCAGTGATCCCTGGCGTACAAGTGTCCACCATCCAGCAAGCGAGGTATCACATGAACACTGCTACTGACTGTCCATGCGTGATGTACATAGGAAACATGTCCCAAAGCATGGTGAGTGTCCGGTCTGGGAATGCAACCCCCAAGCACATGCCATACACAGTCACGTGTGTGCACATATCCATGAGCATCATGGTCATAGTGGCTATTGTGTATGTCGTGTATGCGGAGTATATCCATAAACATATTTGCAGACATGGGCCCTGTCTTTGCAGCAGACGTCACCCCTGAGTATGTAGTCTGCAAATGTGTACAGATGTGGTATCTGTACATAAGCCGCATACGTCACCAGGTGTAGCTCAATAAACATCATGGCGTTTTAATGTTGGGGTATGTAAAGCTGTTGTGTAAGGTACATCCTACGCGGGGTGTTGTACCCATGGATGTGTGCATACGTCCGGTGTTCAGAGGTACAATGGGTGCCTATGTACCAGCTACACACCCAGGACAGACATGTGTGAACACCTAGAAGGATATCCACACCACAGTGGCAATGTGGTAATCACAGGAGTGTGTGCGACATACATGTGTCTTACACACTTGTACAATGCAACATGTATGTAGGGGAATAACACCTATGTGATAACCAGTGGGAGGATGGTGTACTGCAAAGGTGATGTACACACCAAGTGTCATGCAGGTAGAGGCCATGATGTTCATATCGGAATCTGTCACAGTGACACCCATATGGATGGGGTCTGTATCAGCTGGTGGTGCAACAACGGCGCTGGGTATGCACTGATCTGTAAAGCTAGGCAGCGAAGTCCCCTCAGTGGTAGCCTGCACCTCAGGGAAACATATACCGAACATGAGGGCCCCATGACTGAGGACTGTGGTAAGCCAAGTGTAACGGGATTGCAGTATGTGATTTGGTATGCCACCCTCAGTGTGTCTGTCTCATCCATTAGCCACATTGCATAACATCCGGAGACATATGTTGTGATGTGCAGGTGGATGTGTATGTAGTCAATACCAGAATGGAGAACGGTGCTGAATGGCAGCGAGAGGACAATGCAGGCTGTGTGGACACCTGTGTTGTCATCAACAACTCTGGTGACTGTAGGAAAGGTGTTCAACAGGTGTAGGAGGCATGCTGTGGCCCCAACAAGACCAACCCAGCTGGCATCAAAGGACTGGGGCACAACAAAGACTTGACGAATGATGTCCATGATTATGTGCCCTATAGCCATGCATAACAGACCAGTGTGGTGTGTAGGGCAATAGTCCCAGTCATGCAGTGTGGCGCCACCTGTGAGGAGTGTTACAGTCGCTGTGTGCCAGTCTGGGGCCACAATGTCTGGTACAAGGCTATTACTGAATATGGTGTCCCAGTGGGGAGAAATGCTGTTCAGAGTTCTGTGGACATCACAGCCTGGGATATTGCAGGTTGACAAGGGGCCTGTGTCCTAGGACATATAGAGTGCAAGTCAGTACTGTGTAGGTGTGACTACAGGTACACCGCAATGTACCTGCAAGGAATGTGGCCCTGCAGGGAGTGAGAGGGTGTAATGTTAGCAATGAAGCCATCAGACAGGATGTTGCCAACATCACCTGTTACTGTCATGTTCCAGAGTGACAGTTGTATGTGTGAGCAGATGTGGGTATTGCATACGACTACTGACATACCACCAAAATGCCCTGTGGTACATCTCGGAATGTGTCGCAGTAATGTGTATGTAGCTAGTTATGGTGTATGTGATATGGGATCCTGTGGCTCTACCGAGGCTGACCAGTGAGTCACCCTGCCCATGGGAATGTACACCACTGTGTAACAGCCCCCACCTGTTGTTGTAAAGTATGTCCGTGGGACTGCACCGCCAGAGTGTCGTCTGTATTCTGGTGTGTACCTGCATGGCTCTGTGTGGAATAGCATGAACCACATTGTCATGTACGTACTATTGAAGTGCACTGGGGTATGTCTCAGCGTTTGCATGTGCATTGTCCACCTGCACGTGTGTCACGACAACTACCGCTGTCATATGACATCTGTAGTTGGTGTTGTAGTACTCATCTACTGTGTATGCTGTGAAGTGTGTGGTGGCGGTATGTGGCTAAAAAGGGTGGGTAGCAGATGTTCAGATTCCACCAATGAGGGGACAACTGCAGGTGTCGAACAGCAGTCACATGTTGGTAGTGTCCATGTCAAGGATACTGTTGGTCTTGGAGGTGGTGTATGGGTCGAACCAGCTGAGCGGAGGTTATGACTCACGCACAGTGTACGCCTAATGTGTCAGTACATGTGCGGCTATCACAGTTAGGTGTGGGTTACTGTCAGTCTCACATTAGTAGCAGCAGTAGTTCCGGACACAGTCATATGCACGTGGAACACCTGTGATGCATTGTGCAAAGTAAACAGCCGGGATGTGTGTACAACATAGTAGAATATGGGGACACCTCAGCTGTGGGTGTGCCAGTCCAGGTACGTGCCTGAGAGGTACGGTCTGTCTATACCCAGTCATTGCAGGTGTGCTCTGCAGAGCCAAGAGGTAGGTCCCAGTCACTGCAGAGATATTGCAGTGGTGCAGTATCAGGTGTGCCTTGCCTGCGTGCATCACAGAGGATGATGTCAAGCATTGTGTGACATGACCACATGCTTCGCTAGCCTGTTCCCGTTCTGGTGGTGACTGTTATTGGGCACTGTGCAAGACAGGCAGTATAAAAGCAGCAAGAGACCAACATGTGATCTGTACTCCCAGGGCTGACAGGTGCAGGTCAACTGTGCCACAGCATCATGTTGTTTGGCCGGGTCTGTCAAAGTGGACGTATACTAGATGCCTGTGGAATGACAGCAGAAGCAGGGACAACTGTTGGGAGTGACACAGTCATTAAATGTACAGTGGTAACAGGTCCGGATGAATGCAAAATGCTTCCCAGGACGTGGACCACACCAGCAGGGCGACAACACTGGTGGGCTATTGCATGTCCCTGCACACGTAGTCTGTGCCCTGAGTGACAACGTCTGTCACACAAATATGGAAGGGGAGTCACACCATACCTGCTGACTTGTGGCATGTGTGCATAGGTTATGTTGCAGAACCAGTTACTGGACAGCAGGATGTAAGTGACTATCGCCTTGTGTAGCCTGCTGAGTGGAACAGCAGTGTGACTGCCGACAGTCACCTAAGACAGGTGTGTTGAGTATATTCTGACACCCTATTGACTGTATGTGATGGGCACACGTGTCTGTGGGCTATAGGTTGGTGTGGTTGTGTTTGGTGATGTGGGCTGTTGTCGGTGCCCACACAGAGTATGGAGGGGTACTGTACAAGGTGTCTCCGTATGTGTGGCCTGTGGTGGGATCATGTGGGACCATGTGATGTGTGGGGTGCGTTGCCAATGTTGCACAACCCCACATGACTGTCAGGTGCAGTCAGGGTTGGTTACAGTATAACCCCCAGCAGGGCTGCATATGAGCATCCCCCACAGGCTGTACTGTTGTATGTTGGGAGGTGTGCATTGACTGTGGACATGAGAATAGCTCTATTACCACATATACAACATAGTCATCATAGTGACAGGCAATAGCACTGGTACGTGCCAGTTGGACATGCCTGTATATAAGTGGTACGTGGCAGGTGGACAGGCTGTAGAAAAAAACATGTCTCACGAGGTATGTGAGTGATGTGTGTAAGACAGCTGTTGTACAGTTATCAAGCTGGAAATGTATGGACAGACAATGTACCTGTGAGGACTGGTGTGAAATGGGTGCTAAACTAAGCAGTAGCTCATAACGTGCCAAGAAGCTCTGAACAAGTGCTGAGCATGCCCACACATTACAGATAGGGTGTTGTATACTATCAATCCACATGTGTTGACAACAGTCATGATTGGTGGCACCGCATCAGAACACTGCCTGGTATGGTCTGCAGGTTCATGAACCATTATCAATGTAGATGTTAGCAGTACAGATGTACAAGACAGTGCGGATGTTCGGCTACAGATGCCTGTGTATGTCACAGGAGTGTTCTACTAGTGGCCTGTTGACAGACTCACAACTACCAAAGGTGCTACAGTGACATGTGCATATCACACAGTGTCAGCTACAGTAAACCAGGGTTAATGTGTTGTACCCCACCCGCATTGTAGCCCATACCACACAGACAAATGTCAGCCATCTGTGTATGTGATGATGTGAATGGCCATGACCTATGGGCAATTGTTGTCACAGTGTTGTGAACAACATACAGAATGGGCTGTGTGTGTGATGTGTGTGACATATGTGCACATTCTGGTGGATGATATCAGCAATGACACCAGTACGGGAATACCCCCGTACCCATTAGGAAACACGTAGGCTGTGGTCAACAGTATGGACACTGTGTTAAGGATGGTGTAGTGTAGTACACCTCCCTGAGCTGGAGACATCTCCCTGGCCCTTTAGGTAGTCATCCGAGGTACCCATGACATGACAGGGTGGTATCCATGTGCACGGAGATCATTGGACAGGCATACACAGCACCCGTGTGACCAATATTGGAATACACATCACCCTCCAGGGGTAGGGCCCATGTGTGGATGGTCGATACCAGCCTCCACAATACTCACCTCCAGTTTGCAGCATGCTATCCACCTTGCATACAAACATATGCGACACTATGCTGTTAGACATGCTACATGTCCATAGCCTGATCTGAAAGACATACGTCATGGACAACCACCGTCCTATGACTAGGATGGCCACATGCTGGACAGATCCCTGTGTCATACCTGTGACATACTCCCGCCATACCATGCAGCCCTGTCCACATAGCTGCACATATCACCCCTGCCATACACGGTGTGATGGCCGTATGGTAGATGTAGTATCATCTATCTGGATCAGTAATGTGTCACTGATGCCCCTCGTGGTGGCGTAATGGGTGTCGGATACAGCTAGGAAACCCAGCCCATACATGCTATAGCCGATAACCTTACCTGCGAATGACGTCCGACTAGCCATTGTCCCATGTCTATCACATGTGCAACACAGGTGATCCGTGGCAGGATGTTGAACAGCTGTGCATTGTAGATGTCTATGGAAAAACAGATGTACAGGTTTCTATGCGTACTTGGTGCATTGTCACTGCCCAAGTCCAGTAAGGCTGTGTCTGTGTTGATATGTGACATATCCACAGCATCTAGGTCAACAGCATTACCATGGATACATCAGGCATGGGAAGATAGGTAAGAACACCAGTGCATGCAAACAAACATGTCCACATGGAGACTGACGTCACATGCAGTAGGAACACTGATGAGGTGACACACATATATGAGGATGATATCTAATGCATACTGGGTGTTACATGTGTGGGACACATACATGCCAGTCATGTTAGTGTCATGTTGATTTGCAAAGATAACTGTGCGAATGTACTAGAATGTATGTGCAGCAGTATCACTGTACATGTCTGTAAATGTGACCTGTCACCTTCATCATGTCTTACAGATAATGCCGCATACACGCCTACCAGCATATAGCCGACAGGAGAATGATGTCGTAATACCGTACCTCCATGAGAACTACGAGGCGTTATTTAGCCACGTGCCACAGCATGCACAGCAGCCGGATGACCTGTGGCAGGATCTTCGCAGGAGGGTCAACGAAGTGGGTGGCCACAACCGCACCTACCAGCAGGTGCGCAGACACTGCACGGACCTCATACATCATGCAAAACAGCATGCCACTGCAATCGCCAGAGAACAAGGTGGTACGGATGGTGGGCCACCAACCTAGCCTCCACTCACACACACGGAGGAGCTACTGGCCAGTCTGGGAACACCCTCGGAACAGCCCCCACAAACAGTAGCTGCCATCGTGGAGGTGGGTGTCTCCCAACCAATGGGCCTGGAGTTGCCTGGTAAGTCAGTACTGAACATATGGCCAGTATATCCCACGTATGTGCATGTGTCAGTGTACATCATGTAATGTAACAACATATGCAAGGTATGTGGACACACATGCTTTATGCTACCCTGTGTATGCACCATACCTCTGAACTGTACAGGTAATTGCAGGATGTCCAGATGTCTGCCTCATATTGTCGGTGTGTTCCCCTTAATATCTGTCCCTTTTTTGGCAAATAGCTGAGGAATGGAGTCATTAAATGATGACATACAGTTGTGTTTACGACTGTACATTCAGTTGCAAACCCATGTGCATGCAAATCTATTGGTCTATCAAATATCCAGGTTAGTAAGAGCAATATGTCACAGCTGTCCCTATATGTCCCCCATCATAGTAGGCTTTGTCCACATTTATTGTTCTAAGAGGTTGAGAGGTATGGTATGCACACATGCACTGACTATATGCTATTATACAGGTGAATATGTTAACCTGCACTGTGCACCCTGTGGCTGTCATACAGTCATGGATAATGTTCATACTGCTGTGTCACCCTATACAGGTACCTCTGGCGTGCCGCACAGACAAGAGTCCGTTGCAGGTGAGTCTGTCATCAGTATCAGACATGTCAAAGCATAGATCTATTCGCCATGTGGCCAGTTAATACATGGATATACAGGTTGCATCACCAATCATCCACACAGGCCACCCATGTGCAATATATACAACTGAAATGATACACAGACATGAAACTACAGTATTTGTCATTGCTACATGTGTGTCCAGCTGTGCATACAATGGTGGAGGTGTTCTACAATGGAGGCATATGTACTATACAGTGGAACAGAATGTGTGGTACACAAACCAGTACGGCACAGTGAGCTGTGATATGGACAGACCACAGGCGTCACCATTGTGTTATATGCCCCTGCAAAGGTTTCACACATTGTGATGTTCCATCCGACATGTCCGAGACACGTAGCGTTTTGGTTGCAATATTGTCACAATTCCCCATAACCCATACCCCACATACACCTGTTGTCTGCATAGCCCTGTGGATGGTGACATAACCAACATCTATGGGTGTATGTCATATGGGACAACACAGACATGTGTGATAGACGGCCATCACATACATGACCAACACATGGCCATGGGGGGTGGCCAGAGACATGTAGCCACACAGAAGATGGGATGTGGATACACCCTGTCCCACTTTGTCCACAGATGGTCCAAGTACAGCCATACTAGACCGATTGTACAGGTGATGTGGTACGCTGCACATCATAACTGCTTGTGCACAGCTAGCGGAGGTGTCAGTGACATGTACCTCATAAGATGTGTTGAACATGATGTCTGTGTCATAGCATGATGGTAGTCACCTTCACAGATTCCACTGACAGTGACACCAGGCCACAGAAACAGTATTTCTACCTTCTGCCGTAGGACATCACTGTTAACTGTGCACCATGTGTGCGTGGTACATCAATGTCATGTGTGAAATGGTGACTTGACAGGTCCACTATGTGTGGACATGGTTGCCAGGCAGCTAACACTCTGTAGTCATCATGCAGGGGTGTCATCTGTATGTCCTCCAGTGACCTGACACATGACACAACATGGTTGGGTGTGTATACACCTCAGCATCATAGGTCACAATCCACAGGTATGTCATGGGTATGCATGCAGTTCTGGATATGCAATGTGTACATAACATGCACTGTTTAGCAATATAGACGCCTCATGATGCCATGCAATGGCACAGTGTCTGTACATCACACTGTACAGCAATGTAGATGGCCCAGTCCCCTACCATGCCCATGCACATTTGCTCAACATGCATTCTATCTGTAGGGCATATGGACAACACCACAATGTGATTCCCAGTACGATGCTGTACATGTGTCACGACACCATTGTGTCAGGCATGCATGCATGTTAATGAACATATCAGCAGATTACATGTCAAGGTCACGTCAGCCATGTGTACTGTTATCCTGTTCTGGTCCACATGGTGTATCACGGGGATGCATGCATACTACCATGATCATGTGAATTGCATGGATAATGATATGACACCTGCCTGCTGTAGTGTGCATTCCAGGGGGTATGCTTACAAACACTATTGATGTATGAGCTGCATGCTGTCAGCTGTATCACAAGCATGCTGCATGCCATCTGTCATCTCACATGCATGGTGTGTCAGTGTGTGTGTCGGTGTGTCAGTGTGTGTGTCTGTGTGTCGGTGTGTGTGGGTGCGCGTGTGTGTGTGTGTGTGTGTGTGTGTGTGTGTGTGTGTCAGTGTGTCTACTGTAATGTAGAGTATTTTTTTGCATTCACAGGTAATGTAGGTGCGTTACCCTCCTGTGGTCCATCTGATAGTGCCCCACAGATGCTAGCAGTGATGAACATATGCATGAGGTACAGGCAAGGATGTCAGGGGCGGAATCTGTGCCAACGGTTGCCATCCCAGCTATGTCCCCCTTTTCCCCGCACACAGTTCAGCTGCCAACACATACCGCATCTACAGTGGCCATAGAGGAAGGACAGTCATTGTTTGTTAGCGTTGAACAGGAACGTGTGGTGGCTACAGAAGGTGTGTCTCCACACCATGGTGGCAGTATATTGACTGCGGATGTGCCACACAGGCATGTGGCTGGTGCTGCTCATAGGAGGACCTCTGGCAGACATGCACCTGCAGGACATAGCGCAGCAGCTGGGATCACCAGACACATGTTCCAGACTGTAATGGCGGCACAGGCATGTGCTGAATGGCAGACCAGAGAAGGGCAGAGGCTGCAGAGGGCTGCTATCAGTACCCTAAACAAAAACATCCAGGCATTGGCAGGTGCTCAACAGCAGCTTGCTGATGTTCTGGACAGGCGATTGGGTGACATGGTCAGAATCCTCGACCGTGGCATGGCAATCCATGAGTGTGAGCTGTCTGTGCTGGAACATCTGGTAGGGGTGAGGGGTAGGACATATGGACGTAGGCCAGCTACACTACCTAGTGCAGGTCAACACGAGAGTACCACCTCACATGGCTGCTCCCATAGTGCCAGTAGCAGTAGCAGTGCAGCTGGTGCTGCGATGTCCACACCAGGTCACAGCAGGCCATGTGGACTTGGCCCTGGACATTCCCGGTGGGGACACGGTTCCAGTGGCTATGTGTCATCAGACAGTAGCCATTCTGTACCTCTGCCTGGTAGTGCCCATGCAACCCCTGGCAGCACAGGACACGTGGCTGTGTCCGGTCACAGTGAGCTGTACAACCTGGTCTGTACATTCTGGAGCTGTCCATAATACCCTTGTGTAGGCCTCACAAATGACAGAACTGTGTGCACACATACACGCACACAGCGAACACAACTGTAGGGCTCCACAACACCCACATACATACAGAACAGACATGTCCATTCAAATCCCTGGCCCTTACCCGCACACATGATGTCATCCATTGGTGCAGTCTATGCCCCTGGCAAACAGTATCACCCTGTGCATATGATGAAACCTGTGCCACATCCCTGTCATCCACACCACTGGTGCAGGGATATGCTCATATGGTCTGATGCACAGGGTGAACAGAATAGTGAGAGGTGTATCTAACATTACTTGTGTATGCATATTGTGGGATGTGTATGTTGTATTGGTCGTGTGTGAATACTGAGATGTGAGAGGTGTATCTCACATTACTTGTGTATGCATGTTGAGGGATGTGTATGTTGCATTGGACGTGTGTGAATACTGAGAGATGTGTATGTGACATCAGTGGTGTACTGTCAACATGCACCAGTCATACCATGTAGTCCAGGTGCAGCATGCATTGTGATATGTTCACAGTATACGTCTCAGTTACAACAGTAAAAGCATGTTGGTAATGCCCTGGTTCCATCCTATGGTGTACTGGCATGTGCCTACAGGTAGCAGTGTTTTCAGTCCCCCATGTGTAACTGTGGAGTACTCACAGGCACGTATGGCAATATCAGCATGCTAAACGCACCCTCAACCTGACTGTTGGACAGTCGGACATGACACAGATGTCCGAACATGACACAGATGTCCACACATATACTGCACCTGAAGCATGTGGTCAGTTGAACAGGCTACAGCGGACAGAGATGTGACATACATACTGGGAAACATTACAGGTATGTTGACATGGTGCAGGGGTTGTACACAGCAGTCAGGCCAATGATGATGTTAGAGGCCACCTGATAGCATGAGGCCACACTGTGTAGCAGTAATACCCTGTCACAGTACAGGTACATGGCCACATTCATGGGGTCTACAGCACTATAACACACCCCATAGTGTTCATGTGTGGACCCGTGCCTATGTGGCCATCACCCTCGCAGTACTTTGCACCCACACGACATGGCACAGAGAAGGGACATGCACAGGTAGTCAGTATGGCTGGGTCTGATGGCATCAACAGGGTAGTAGACTGCATCACCATGAGGGGTTAGTGATCCTGTTTCCACAGTATGGTAGCATACACCCTCACATCAAGCATCAGACAGCCATACATACATACATACACAGATACACTGTGGTGACGAGATATGTGTGTATGGATAGCCGATGTGTGTGTGATGCACCACACCTGCCGACCTCATGCTTTCCACACTGCAGTATGTACAGATCTGTACAACGGTGTACAGGGATGTGTTACATCTGGGAGGTAGTCCCCACCATATGTAGCATGTGTAGTCACACAAGCGGATACACATGACAGTGCTAGGAATGATACACCTGCCATAAGATGATCTGTTTGATAGACATGCAGCTGTACTGTCTGCAGTATGTGTACCAACGCTGTATCTGGCAATTGTGTGGCTATGTGCACATGGGGGGATGTCAGTGATACAGGTATCACATGACATGCAATTGGCTACACCTGACCACTGTGTATGCGTTAAGTCATCACCATCAAGTAACAGTGACATAGCGTACTGTTTGCACATGGCATGGTAGGGTGGGGTGTAACACACCTGTGAGCCATCCCTGGCACACATATATCTACACAGGTGGATCACCACTTTATGTACACAGATCCCTCCATACTGGATGTACAACCAACTGTACTGTCTGTATGTCACCATATACAGGTGTCAATGATGGGGCTGCATTGCGACTGCATGTTGTAGTTGGGCACAGCTGTGGTACGGACATCAGCCACTGCACATGCATGGTTGCTGCATGCACAGTACAGATTGCACATGTTTGTTGGTCCTACATGTGTCTCCTGTAGCCATGTTTGTATGCATTGCTATTGGTGGACATGTGTGTTGACATACATGACACATGGACTGTGGTATGATATCACAGGTGTCATGGGCGACTACTACAGGGGAATGTGTCCTCCGACACTGCTACCTCCTGTAATGTGAGCATTCAACAGACATGGACCCACCTTCCATTTGCGTGCGTATGATTGCTTAGGCCACTGTTCTGCACGGGGGATAGCAAAGGCTTAGCTATGTACATATGTGTTGTGTGTGGTCCATGCACACATCCACTACAATCACATGTTTGACATATCTAAACATGCGTGTTCATTGGTGTACAGCAACACTCATTTGTCACAGCTGTGTACCACCCAGGGCCCCTGGTATGTCTTGAGCTGACCTGGTCATGTATAGTGGTATACTTGCAATGCATAACACCTGTTGGAACCCTGTCAGTACATGTGTACCCTGCACAGTTGCTGTAGACCTCTGTACAGTCCACTGGTCATGTGTCACACGGTGTTGTGGTAATGTATGGCTGTGTACTGCTGCAGCAATGACATGGTGATGTCTCGGGGGCTACAGTGTAGATTGCGGTGTGTACATCTGGGATCTGCACCTGTGACAGCTGTGATGGCAGCTGAGCGTGTGCTGGTCACTGCATGTGTGTGACTGCTCTGTGCGTGGGGACAGTTATGCCTTACTGTGCTCTTCCGTGTCTAGACTCCGTCTGCATGCAAGACAGCCCTTTGCAACTGCCAAGTGTGTGAGCATGCCCAGTATGCTGTTGTGTAGATGGACACACATGACAGTCTCAACTGAGCCCTTGCGAGTTGAGACTCCGTCCGCATGCAAGACGGCCCTTTGCAAATGCTAAGTGTGTGAGCATGCCCAGTACGCTGTTGTGTAGATGGACACACATGACAGTCTCAACTGAGCCCTTGCGAGTTGAGATTCCGTCCGCATGCAAGACGGCCCTTTGCAACTGCTAAGTGTGTGAGCATGCCCAGTACGCTGTTGTGTAGATGGACACACATGACAGTCCCAACTGAACCCTTGCGAGTTGAGACTCCGTCCGCATGCAAGACGGCCCTTTGCAACTGCTAAGTGTGTGAGCATGCCCAGTACGCCGTTGTGTAGATCGACACACAGTACAGTCCAAACGGACGTGTATTACTAAGTGTGTGGCCATGCCCAGTGACACCTTGTGTCTTTGATGTCCTTCTGTGCATGGCCGTTGACATCCTGTATAGCCATGGTGGTCATCCAGCCAACAGATGTCCATTTTCAAAGTCACGATGGATGCCTACGGAGTACACACTGGTCGACTATCTTGAAGGGTGTACTGTCTGTGGGGCGTCCCGTGACTATGTCATGTTGTCGTGGTGCACCGTACATCTTACGTTGCCACGATCACACCACTGCCGTGTGTTTGTCTACGTGTACCATGGGACAGTAATATGTCTGTATGCTTTCAGACTGATCACTCTCTATACAATCCCTGTCGGCGTCCTTGTCAGTGTGGATGATGACACACGCCTAGCTGTCTGCCTCTGGGACTGCTGTGCTTAGTAATCTCGGTAGCGCGTTCTGTAAATGCGTCATGCTGTAGTGTGTTAGGGTAGTTAGGTGTATGTTCGACTCCCAGCCCTGCCAAGTGTGTGTGTGTGTGCTTGCGCGCATGCTCCCGTCCGCCTGGGGACGCAGTCTTGCTTTTAGATGCCGCACACCACAGCAGCTAAATACCGACGTCTTTGCCTTTGCGGATGATGACACGCACCTAGATGTCTGCCTCTGGGACTGCTGTGCTTAGCAATCTCGGTAGCGCGTTCTGTAAATGCGTCATGCTGTAGTGTGTTAGGGTAGTTAGGTGTATGTTCGACTCCCAGCCCTGCCAAGTGTGTGTGTGTGTGTGTGTGTGTGTGTGTGTGTGTGTGTGTGTTTGCGCGCATGCTCCCGTCCGCCTGGGGACTCAGTCTTGCTTTTAGACGCCGCACACCACAGCAGTTTCCTACCGACGTCTTTGCCTTTGCGGATGATGACACGCACCTAGATGTCTGCCTCTGGGACTACTGTGCTTAGTAATCTCGGTAGCGCGTTCTATAAATGCGTCATGCTGTAGTGTGTTAGGGTAGTTAGGTGTATGTTCGGCTCCCAGCCCTGCCAAGTGTGTGTGTGTTTGCGCGCATGCTCCCGTCCGCCTGGGGACCCAGTCTTGCTTTTAGACGCCGCATACCACAGCAGTTTCCTACCGACGTCTTTGCCTTTGTGGATGATGACACGCACCTAGATGTCTGCCTCTGGGACTGCTGTGCTTAGCAATCTCGGTAGCGCGTTCTGTAAATGTGTCCTGCTGTAGTGTGTTAGGGAAGTTAGGTGTATGTTCGACTCCCAGCCCTGCCAAGTGTGTGTGTGTGTGTGTGTGTGTGTGTTTCCAGCTGCATGACAACAGTACATTGCTTTTACGGTATTCACTCTCCATAACATCTGTGCGGCGTCTTTGCCTTTGATGCTGCTGTCTGCAGGCTAGACGTGTGCCTGTGTGAATCATGTGATCCACTGATCACGGTAGCGCGTTTTGTAACTGCGTAATGCTGTCATGTGGTACAGTGCTTACCTTTATGTTCTGCTCCCAACCCTTCCACGTGTGTGTATGTATCTATCTACATATATATATATATCTGTATCTATATATATATATATATATATATATATATATATATATATATATGTATGTATATATATATATATATATATATATATATATATATATATATATATATATATATAAAATGTATATTGTATATAGATATGTATGTTGGGATTATCACTCTTGACTGTGCTGCATTGTCTGTACGTGAGCACCTTGGATGTATGTACATCTGCTATGGCTCTGTGATAGTGCACATACTGTGTGCTGTAGTGATCGTGGGTTATACATGTGTAGTGACCGGTTATTGTGTTGCTGGGTATTACACGGGCATTGGAAACAATGTTAGTGCAGCACGTTTGACTGGTCGTATGCACATCTCGTTAACAGTCAGCAGTAGTTATTACACTGGAGTGTGAGTATGGCTCATATCCGTCTGTAGTAACTGTCAATTCTATGCACCTCAGGTTAACATTACAGACGCACGTTTATCCACAGGTTGTGGTACAGATCCCAGGACTGTATGTGTAGACATTGACAGGTGCAGGACTGGGTTGTGTTGGATGCATGGAGGGGTGTCCATGGCCAGTAATGGGGATCTTTACAGCCTGGCAGGTACGGTCTGTGACTGTCCCACAACCTCCTGTATAAGGCTGACACATGGTGTACCTGTGTATATGCAGACACACACACTTACCACAAACAGCTACGGCTATCACATACACACACCCATTGCACCACCATTGGGCCATGCGATAACCGTTGTCCCTCACACACACACACCTACGTGTACATTGGATGGCTCTATGACAGCTCTGGACATAACACCACACCCTGTGCATATGATGTCACCTGTGCCACCACCTGTGATGTGTAATATTGATGCAGGATCTGACTAACCTGGTGCTGCTGCACATGGTGGCTTTATTCCACTGTATTGATGTTAGCATACTGTTAACACACAGTGTGTTACTTCCAGGTGTACTTCAGCAGGCATGATGCATTGCAGCTATGACCATCACTGTAGCATAGTTTACAGCACTATTACTTCTGATGATGTATTCTCCATCCATGTGCCATTTCACTGATGTGTGTAGTATTGGCAGCATGTGTGTCTGTGTGTGCAGTACATGTGTGATGTGTGTAGTACACATGTATACATGCTTACAAACGCATACACGACATTACACGGGCTTCACCATTCGTACACTAGCTTACTCGTTCTTCCACACTCCACATGCGCACACGGGATAACACGCACACACATGCTTACTCGGGCTTACTGGTGCGCACGGGTGCAGACACACTGTGGGCAGGTTTGCAGGTCACATCGGTGGTATCCATGGTGTACGCCGTCAGTCTCCTGACGTTCCCTAGGATAGCTCATGACACGCCTCTTCCACTGAGTACTGACAGCACACATGTGACACTGCTCCAGTGAGGTTACAGTGTTTTATACATACACACTCATGTTGTCACCTATCTTCTACTCTAATAGTCCCCTTAACCTACACTACACTGTAGAGGCTTGGCCCATATGGCATGACATGTTGTGATTCACTATCCTCAGCCTCACTTGCCTCACATTGCCTACAAATGCTTCGTTACATCTCTGACAGAGCGCTTCCACACATCAGTACCAGTACGCAGTAGCTATGTTGTCTCCAGCTTGTCATTCATCTGCAGGGCGTACTAACATCTAACTAAACCTACATTTTGTATGTATATTATCCATATGTCTTGTTTTGAAGTGCAGCGCGTTCTCGTGGCGCTGCGCTATGCTTCCACACCAGGGATCGAGGGAGGACAACTACTGGTTCATTGATATCCAATGGACAAAGCCGCCACTGGCCTTGGACTTGGACATTGGCATGCTTCTTCGACTGTATTCATACTGTATTTGCAGCTGTCATTGCTCCGTTTAGCAACGTGCAAAACATTAGTCGCATAACATCCGGGTACATTTCTGCACATAACTCTGCTCTTCAATGGACAGCTTACTGTTTCATGTATCGTGTAATTACATCATTTGCATAACTTACATATACAAAAGGGGTATGTTGCAAATCCCAACATTGTCCGTGCAATGTTCGTGTTACGGGCAGTCTTGCACTCCCCTACGGGTGTTTGCTGAATAGCCTGGCAGTCATCGTTCCTTGCTGTACTCTCACTCAATCCATACACGCCGGAGGCTTCGGGTATCATGGCCTAGGCTTTGCTGTGTGCTATGTCTATTTGTGGTGTATGCATGGCTGTGGGTATGTCCCACTGTCATCAATGGTAAAGGTGACACTCTATAGGTACTTCCTGTAGACTGCTGTGTCATTTGACGTCAGCACATACCTGCGGATGAACTTCCTACTGCAGTGCTTTACATATTTTCTGAGTTATCTTGCGGTCGATAATGCTGTTTCCTCAGACATGTATCTGTTTCTGATCATACCTATCAACCTCCTAGTGCAAAACATCTGTACAAAGCCTAACATGATGGGGGGACAGATAGGGGAAGATTTTACATATTGCTCTTACAAACGTAGATAGTTGACAGTATTACAGGTTTTTCATTAGTATGACCTTTCTGAGGGATTTGGGGTCTTAAACACATATGTTTATCATTATTTAATGACATCAGTTCTCAGGTATTTGGCAGACAGGTACAGATTGTGAGAGGAACACACCACACATATGAGGCATACATCTGCACATTCGTACAGTTGCGAGGTATGTTTCTGATACTGGACATCAATTTTTTTACGCCAATACACACAATACATGGCGCCATCACAGGCCAGTTACCATTACATTCCTATTACAGGACACACCCACCCACAGGGTTATATTCCTCACACAGGCCAACAGGTGCTTATCCACACTAATTATTCCATCATGTACCTTATGTGTACGCCGGTATTTGCGCTTTCCGTCAGTGGCAGAGCTCACGTACGAGTATGGAGGACTGGACACTGTATCGGTGACACTGCATGACACCCTAAGGGACACATGTCTTTTGAGTCTATTAACCTTCCACATTGACTTTCACAGGCCATACGTTGTAATTCACATTTGTGGACAAACATGCTTATGACTTGTACATGTTTTGTCATTTGTCCTGATGTCTTTCTTCTCACCTGTCCACCTAGTATCACTAGTTCTGTACATTTCATTAGGACGGGTTACCTTCATACCTCTCACCTGTACACATTATGGGTATACGCCCTGGGGTTTGACCTATGATTCTGTTACATTTGTCATGATAATGTGCCTTTCTGGTAGATTGCTGGCAAGCCATGATGGACTTTGCGGTTAGGTAATCATGACTGACATTTCTATTTCATGATTACTAACTCTCGTAACATTCGTATTCCTGACTACACAATTATTCTATCAACGGTCTGACTTTGTCTGAGGTATATTTAATATAGTCCCTATTTGTCTGTCGTGTACTATGCCTTAGACCAGCTGTCTTATTCTGACATTCTGGCAGGTATGGTTACCATCTTGGTCGTACGCATGTCCATGATAATCACCTACATGACACTGATATAGGTCCCTACGTCTTCCCCCAATGGTTTACACAATATCCAGTAGATGGGTTGCACCTTTTTGGAGAATATAGGCGTGTGCTATATATCCACATAGGTATATTGATCACTCCCACGGGGCGTACCTAATAGATCTGTGCCAACCAACACCTTGGCCCAATTCCGCATACCCATGATTCCCATACCTGACACACCTCCACAGTACCCATTAGACATGTTTAATGTGAGCGATAATAAAGTGTGAGGACACTTCCGAGTACTCCCCACTCTGCGGATATCAGCTCGTACGTCATACATTCAATCGACCCATGTGTTATTACCCTTGCACCTACTACTGTTGCATGTACAGATATATCGTAGTTGCAGCTGTGACGTCTTTCGCATCAATGACAGTTCGCACTTCATACAGGATCAATTTTTGGGGTCCTGCAAAGGACACCTATATTCATCTTTAACGTGTAGAACTTGCAGGCCCTGTCACACTGGTACTTTCCGGGAAATGGTTTGGAAACCATCGGTGTATTCTCCTTTCATGCATATCTGTCTGTCTATCCATATTAGCTATACCGTGACCTATTTATGTACATGTGTTATATGTACAGGGACATATGTTTGTTGTGTATATATCTATTCATGTATCGTGTGTGTATAGATATATATATGTACATATATACATATGTCTGTACATTCCTCATCTCGTAATTTGCTTTGGATTATGTCTGTGGATATATGTGTATATAAATCTCCAAATCATACCTTTCAACTGTACAGATTTCCGCTGCATGTACAGCTGTTTGCCTCTTATCTTTGGTCCGTTTTTCATAACCTTGTGTCTATCTGGCAAGTTAGTGGCATATCATTAAAGACTGACGTTGGTAAATAATGACAAACATTTCAGGTTACAACTTCATACCCTTCAGAGAATCCATGCTAGTGACACACCTGTTATTCTATCCACTTTCTATGTTTGTTAGGGCCATATCTGGGGATTGTCCCTATTTGTACCAGTTGTTGTCATGGCTTTGTCCGGTTTCGTACTTTACGGGGTTAACAGGTATGAGCCATGTACATAGAACGTGGGGAAAACACCATTCATTTTCTATTCTGTGAGCGGATTACACACGCGCAGGCGCACTTGCATATCCTTATTGTGGGTTACATATGTTTCATAGATAATTGTGCTTACGTGAACTTTCATAATTCTGACCGTAACAGTTACATATCTGTATTCCAGTTTACGGACTACTGCGAAAATAGAAGTTATGTTCTTACCATAACGTTCCATGTTAGTTGTCTTCTTCTCGCCTTCTTCTTGCTGGATGGGTTCGGAGCCGACCTCGGCTCCATTCGCCACTCTAAAAGCTCGAGAGTTGGTTCCACCGGCTCGAGGCTCCCCTTATATCCCACAATGCTAGGCGAGAGTTACCTCAGATCTCGTTTGTAAGCTAACCCCAGCTTATAATAGTAACAGAATAACTGTAAAAAAGAATCCACCTCTAACAACAGGAAGAAAGAAGGGTGACCTACATCCTGAACCAGGAAATATGCATAATAGCATATGTCTAAGAAAGAGGTGGTAGAAAGAGAGGTCACAATCATAACTCCTCTAGGTCTGTCCAGGCCAGGGGAAGGAGGTGGGGCCTTAAGAAGAAGAAGAAGACAACTAACATGGAGCGTTATGGTAAGAACATAACTTCTATATGTTAAGTTGTCTATCTCGCCTTCATTCTTGCTGGATGGGACCGTCCCTAGCACCTTGTCCCGGGTGGCCTAACGGAACAGACTCCTGAGAACAGTGGAACCAAAGTTAGCTCTATGCCTAGAAGCTAAATCCAACTTATAATGAGAAATGAAAGTATGAGGAGTAGCCCAAGTAGCAGCTGCACAAATGGTGTCAATAGGCAGTCTGTCTTGGAAAGCTAAAGAAGTAGCCAAAGCTCTGGTGGAATGAGCCTTAGGTTTATCAGGCAGCTTTTGATGTCTAATCTCATATACAAGGGAAATCAATGATGTTAGCCATCTGGATAATGATACCTTTGAAACTGAAAGTCCCTTTCTGCTCTCCATAGGAGACAAACAGCTGATCAGATTTTCTGAACTGTTTAGTTCTATCCAAGTAGTACCTCAATTGACGGTGAACATCCAGGCAGTGTAATTTTTGTTCAGACCTATTGGAGTATTCTGGAAAAAGACTGGTAGATCAATGGATTGATTCAGATTTGATGTCGAGACCACTTTAGGCAAAAGGCGGGTTAGTTCGTAAGGATACTCTGTCCTTATGAAACAAAAGATAAGGAGTACGACAGCTGAGTGCTTGAAGCTCTGAAACTCTTCTAGCTGATGTAATAGCTACCAGAAAAGAGTTTTCCATGATAATAATTTTAAAGAACAGGAAGCTGCAGGTTCGAAGGGGAAGAATCAAAGAAGCAAGAACTAAATTTAGGTCCCAAGGAGAAGGAGGATTTCTTATAGGAGGTCTGAGAAGAAAAACTCCTTTCAAAAAGGCTTTGCAAAGTTTGTGGGACATTAGGGCAGATTCAGAAATACCCACATGATAGTTAGAAATAGCTGCCAATTGAACTTTAAGTGTAGAGGGAGATGAACCTGCATGGAAGAGTTCAGCTAGAAAATCAAGGACTAGTTGGATGGAAGCGGTGAAAGGATCTATGTCCTTTCCTTCAGCCCAATATGAGAAGCGTTTCCACTTACTCAAATAAATCTTTCGAGTGGAAGATTTATGGGAAGCTATCAATATATCTCTAACAGAGAGATAATTGAGGAAGCCTGGCTACGGTTGGAACTGGAGGAACCAAGCAGTGAGGTTCAGAGAGGGAGGGGCGATGAAACTGACCCGACTGATGGATCAAAAGATCTGGAACTAGGTCCAGATTCCACGGTCGCTCAAGAGAAAGCGATGTAGAAAGGGAACCACACTTGTCGAGGCCAGTAAGGAGCAATGAGGATCAATGAGGCCTTCTGAGCGATAGCTTTCTGTATTACTTGAGAGATCAGTGGGAAAGGAGGAAATGCATACAGAAGTCCCGGGGCCAAACTTGGACTAGGCGTCTCTGCTGGGTTGGCCTGGTAAAGGGAATAGAGTGAAATATTCTCTGCACTTGCTGTTTTGGGGAGTAGCAAAAAGATCGCAGCAAGGCTGATCCCACTTGAGAAAAATTTCTCTCACTACAGAGTCTTTCAGAGACCACTCGTGAGGCATGAGTATAGCTCTGCTCAACTTGTCCAATATGATTGGACTTCCGGGATGTGCGTTGCTATCAGAAACCGCTGAGAAGAAATCGCCCATTGCCACAGTCTGAGTGCTTCTCTACACAGGGGTATGATCTGGTTCCGCCTTGTTTGTTGATGTACCACACTACAGACATATTGTCTGTCTGGATTGCAATTGTTCCCAAGGGAAGAGAGTCTTGAAGGGCTTGCAACGCTAAAAGCACTGCTCTCATCTCCAGAACATTTATGTGCAAGTGGCATTCGTTTGGTTGCCATGTGCCCTGGACTGTCCTGCCCTGATAATGCCCCCACCCGATCAGGGAGGCATCCGTTGTCAGAGTAGCAACGGAGGAGGTGGAACAAAGGGTCTTCCCGACAGGAGCTGGGGGGAAGACATCCACCACATGAGATGCTTTTTGCACACTTGCGTGATCACAATGGTGTGAGACATTGGAAGTTCCTGGTATGACCATTGAGTAAAAAGCATCCACTGAAGGATCCGCATGTGGTATCTGGCTAATGGAAGGAGAGGTATGGCCGCTGCCATAATTCCCAACACCTTTAGAACTAACCTGGCTTTGATTCTGTTGTTGTTGAGAAGGAGTGATACCAATTTGTGAATGTCTGTTATTCTCTGATGTGTTAGTCTTGCAGACATGTTTATCGTATCTAGATTTGCGCCTATGTAGGTAATAGTACGACAAGGCGACAAAACAGACTTTTCGCAGTTTATTGAAATACCCAGCTTTTGACAAACGCGAAAAGTGTAATCTCTGACCATCAGAAGGAGATGCTTGGTGGGAGCTGTGAGGAGCCAGTCGTCCAAATATGGAAACACCTGGAATCCTTGTCGTCTCAGGTGAGAAGCTACCACTGCCATGCATTTGGTAAACACCGGGGCAGTGGTGAGACCAAAGGGCAGGGCCCTGAACTGAAAATGACTGGTTCCCAGCCTGAAGCGGAGGAATCTTCTGGAGCGTCTGTTCATCTTTATGTGATAGTACGCATCCCGAAGGTCTATAGAGCACATTCAGTTTCCTTTGCCCAAAAGGGGAAGGATGGATTGCAGCGTGACCATCCGAAATCTTGTTTTCTTGACTGATTTGTTCAAGACACTGAGATCCAAAATTGGTCTCCAGTCCCCTGTTTTCTTTGGAACTAAAAAGAACCTTGAGTAGATTCCGGATCCTTGCTGGTCTGCTGGAACTGGCTGAATTGCTCTTTTTGCAAGCAGTTTTGAAATTTCCAAAACTGCTAGATCCCTTTGAGCGGTGGAACATCTGGAAGGGATTTTTGACTGATTTGGAAAGCGAAGAAAGGGGATAGAATAGCCTTGAAATGATGGACTGTACCCATTTGTCTTGAGTCAGAGATAGCCAGGCTTCTGGGTACAGTGACAATCTTCCCCGACTGCCTCCGAAGATGGGCAGTCGGGCAACACTCAGGGATGCTGAAAGGGCTTGTCAGGAAAGACTTCCCGATTGCCCTGGTTCTGCGGACCCCTGCCCCTAGGCGGCGTCTACCATTGTTGTTCCGCCTCTGCCTCTGGCGGAAAGCGACTCTGTCGTCAGGCGAAGTCCCTTGAGATTGTTTACGGAACCACATCTTTCCACCCTTCTGGCCTTTGGGGTAAGGCCTGGAAGGAGTCGAAAACGGACTCCGGCGGCAGAAAGGGTCTTGCCATCAGTCTCGCACCTAGTCAGGGTTTCTTTCACTTGAGGACCAAAGAGATGATCCATCAAAGGGAGTTTGTGAAAGACGTCTTGAAAGGGTCCATAAATTGCATAGCCGCATCCAGGCGTGCCTACGTAAGGCCACACCTGTCCCTCGGCTCTGCTCGCTCCATCAGCCGCGTAAGAAAGGAGCGCATGGAGGAGTTGGATATGGAATTAAGGGTAGCCAGCTGCGTGTTCATCTTGTCTTGAAACCCGCAGCTGTAGGATCCTTTAACATTTCACTCGCTTCCTTGATCAAGTCCCTTTGAAGGCAGTAAAATGGCACAGGTAGTTCAGCGAGCATGGTAAATGTCACTGAGGAGAACATCCGCTTCCCGTACCTATCCATGGACCTAGATTCCTTGTTAGGTGGATGGACAGGTACTGAAGGATCAGCTAGTTCCTTCTTTGTGGCAGCAGCTACCACCATAGCATCCACAGAAACTCCTTTTGTTAGAAATTGCTTGTCTGCTGGGGCTGTTATGAACTTAGAAGGTCTCCTGGGAGTGGGGTCCACTGAATCAGGAGCCGTCCATGCCTTCTTAGCAACCACCTGCATGAGGGGTCAAGGGGGACACCCAGGAGGTGGAAGGGCGAGCCAAATGCCTCAAGATACACAGATTCGTCCTCCGAAGGGTTGAGGGCTGGCCAATTTCCCTCTGTTTCAGGATCTCCAGAATGTCTGCAAATGAGACATCTTCAGAAGGGGAACGGGGAACCCTCAGAATCATCCAAATCTGTGTCTGGCGTGATGGACTCAGGTGAGTCAATGTGTTTCCTCTTACACTTCCTCTTCCGAGGGGCTCTTCTGCCAAATCAGGAGAGGCCTCGGAAGAGGATGAAATCCCACAGGGGCTCCTGAGGAGCTCGCTCTCTGCGGTCCGGGATGAGGGAGTGAGTCGACTTACCCTGAGGCACCATAGAGGGAGGGGCGGAGCCGACTGTGGAGTAGAGCCAGGCTCTAACACACTCCGCATGACCTCGAATGCACCCCTGTCAGGCAGAGCCAGAGGTCCCGCTCCGAGGAGCTAAGAACCCCTCGGCACCGACAGTGATGGCTCGAGGCGATGTCGGAGCCGAACTCACCAGCGCCAAGCCCGAGAGGGAGGGGGTCGGACAAGGGTCGATGCCACTCACCCCTCGGAGCCGGCGAGGAAGTCCGGCACGAGATTCCTCCAAAAGAAGCGGAGCCGGCGACGGGCCGAAGACAATGTATCGGCTCCGGCGTAATCACAGTCTCGGTTCCGACACGACCCGGCTCGAACTCAAGAGAGTCGAAGGAGGAAAATGTTGATGGACCGGGGCAGGCATCGACTGATGAGTCGGGCTCTGAAGCATCTGGGCCAGTGCCTCGGACTTAAGTAGTCGACTCACTACCCTCTGAAGGTCATGATCCGACAGCCTCGATGACCTAGAGGAGTGAGACCTTTGGCTCCGTTCAGACAGCAGGGGAGATCCTGGAGCCGAATGAACGGAGCCAAGAGATGGTGACCTGGACCTCTTCCTAGTTGTCGGCTCCGAAGGTCTGGTCGGAGCCGACACGGGAACTTCTATAACCTCGGCTCTGCATTGCATTGTAATGTTCATCCTAAACATAGTTTTGTGTTCCAGGTTTTACAAATAATAGATCCGAATAGAAGGGAAGGTGACCATATAAACACGCTGGAAACCTTTGAACTTAGATGGATCTTAAGATTGAAAGCCCATATACCACCTGGCTTAAATACTGTGGTCAATATCCGACCAGCCTTGCTAGGTCCAACTTAATTTAATACCTTGTTACATTATGAATGAATAATGTGTTATTTTGCGCATATTCCATCAGTAAGATTTCTCTATGAAGATCTTCAGCTCTGTTCTAGGCTGCCTATTATAGTTAGGTTATAGGTGTTTCACACTCTTTGCTTGATGATTGTAAACTATGTCCCATAAATACCTATTGTTGCATTAGTTGATATTTTAGCAACAATGATATGTCTTGTTTATAGTATGTTCATTATTTTGGCATGTTCGCTAGTACATTTAGGTATTCCACTGTATACGGAACTACCCACGAATCAATTATTATATGATTTTGATTCTAATAGATGTCATTATATTTTTGTTTAATTTAGAATGTTTGTATATTTTATACAACCATTTTGGTTTTAAACTCAGTCGTTCGGACTGAAATACAGTTTTTAAGTTTTCTAAATAGTTTGTCGCCCCCCTTTTGAATATAATCGTTTACCATAGGTGTGCTTATTTGACATTAATGATATTCAAGCACTCTACATATAGTATTATACTTTATAATATTGAGTTTCTATATATAAACCGACATTTATCTGATTATTTATTTATAATACACATTTACACATTTCATATATATTCCATACATATTCCTTATAGTAGAGGTTTGTCTTTTACCATCAAATACATATAAGTGATCTTGTATCTATTATTGTATCATTATAGATCTTCTTTAATGATAGGGTCTATATGAGATGAAGCAGGTTTTATAGGTTTCTCATATGCCTCAGTTTTAGTTGTAGGTTAGCTTTAGCTTAGTTGTTTTATTCTTGTTTCTCATTTTATTTCACGTAGCTGATGCACAGAATATTCCATGTAACTATGACTATTATGCCATATTTCATGCATCTTAGCTTTCATGGCATATAGCATTACCACTAGGTGTCTGCTAGTACAAAAAACTAAAAACTAGAAAATATCTATTTTATTTTGTTTTATTTTGTTTTTTGTTGACCTGAAAGCGCGTTTCATAACAATGAAATGCTCTGAATCAGCTGTTGCCATATATGGGCAAGACTTCCTTAAGAACGATACACGGGTCACACTCATATCAATTATAAATGTAGTTTATATTTCTTTTACGATAATTTGATTATGATTATTGTATTCTATTTTATATTATGAAGCTATGATAACACATGGCATAATAATTATGCATTTATTAGCACAAATATTAAGCAGTATTTATTTGGTTTTATTTTGTCTTGTTGACATGAAAATGTAACTTAATAACGATGCTATACTCTGAATGAGCTTTTTCCAAATATGGGCATGGCTTCCTCAAGAATGATTAATGAAATATACTGATACCAATTATGGATGATATGCCTACTTTTGATGATAGCTTGCCCATGAGGTTGTAGTTTATGAAAAGTCACTAAGAATTATAAATGTTTTGAATGTTATATCCAGGTTTTTGGTTGAAATTTAGCCTGGTTAATGTTGAATTCTGATGAATCTTTCTTAATTATGCACTGATTTATTCCTAACTTAATTGCATAATTGAAATTAATGCTTTACTATATAAGATGGTCATATCTTGTGTAATTTGTAACCTGAAGAAGCGCAATTTTTATTGCGTGAAAGCGCTCGTTCCTGTTTTATTAATAAATGTTTTTTAATCTACTTCGTGGTGGTTTCAAGCAATTTTTTACCCTCGTGACCTGGACCTCTTCCTAGTTGTCGGCTCTGAAGGTCTGGTCGGAGCCGACACGGGAACTTCTATAACCTCGGCTCCAGCCGGAGCCGAGGGGGCCACAGAAACTGTGGACTGAGACTTATCGGCTCCAGCCGGAGCCGATAAAGGCAAAGGTTGAGAAACCTGAGGTCTCGGCTCAGAAGCCGGAGCCGAAGACCTTGCCTTAGAGGGCTTCCCTGTTGAAACAGACAGGGAATCCTCTGGCTTGAGTAAGCCTCTAAGAATTAATTTATTCTTTCTTTCCTGCAGGACCCTGGGGCTGAAGCCATGGCACACAGCACAGGAGTCCTGCAGGTGCAAAGGCCCCAGACAATAGACACAAGAAGTGTGAGCGTCTGTCAGAGACATTTTCTGACAGCACGCATCACACTTCTTGAATCCGGAGACCTTTGCTTCTTTTGACATTTTTCTGAACAGGTGTACACAAACACGCACACAAACACACTAGTTATACCCTGTCAGATTAAACAATAAAAAATAGTAATACTAGTAATTTAAACTACAATAAACTAGTATAAAACACACACACTCCACTAGGGAAGGAAAGGCCTATAGGCCCAAGGGAAGAACCAAGGTTCTTGGGGAAAGAAACGGAAATTTTTTGGGGGGAATAAAAGTTTTCTAACCTACACTAAATAAGTAAAATATTAAATAAAGGGGTTTTTAAAGACTAATTTTCTCAAGAAAATAGTACTCACCAGGAACCGGTAGAAACAACCAACCTCGAAGCTGTAGCGGCAAACGAGATCTGAGGTAACTCTCGCCTAGCATTGTGGGATATAAGGGGAGCCTCGAGCCGGTGGAACCAACTCTCGAGCTTTTAGAGTGGCCGAGTCGGAGCCGAGGTCGGCTCCGAACCCATCCAGCAAGAATGAAGGCGAGATAGACAACTTAACATCACACGTTCACCTTTACATATTTAAATGTGTGTACAGCATGAACACTTTCATTACACTTTCAAGTTATATGTGCAGTGGTCGTAGGTCAACCGGGACTGCATTCACGTTGGCCGGATACCGGAACCACTATTCTATTGGTGTTCTCCCTCATTGATATGCATACCCATAGTACTTAGCTACATCAACATACGTCTCACCGCTTCACCTACAACACAGGCATCCATTCTCCTGCTGGGAAAAAGGCGGTACTACATATTACACATTCCCTATTGCCTACTGCTGTGGACACCGGCTGCATTCTTAATCACTCTGAGGATATGCAGAACACCAAGACATATAGTCCAGCCACATACAGGTCTTTGATTGTCAAGGTGTTCATGTAGTGATCTGGGTTTAGGCTTGTCCACCTGGTGAACGGAACTTCCCTGGCTGAGGTCAAATGTCAGACGAAGCATATGGACGGGGATTATCTCCCTAGCTTGAAGTTTTACCTATGTTCATACACACAGGTGTTTGGGCACCTGTCAGCAGCTTATTCTGTTGGCATTACATATTATGGGTGAGGTTGTTACAGTCCATACTCCACGGTGAGGGGTGTTCCCATTCACATTTGACTATTACCTGTATACAGTCATACAGGGATTATTATTTTTGGACATGAAGTGACTACAGGTATGCAGCTGTACATTACACAAGTGTGAAGGGCTGTTCCTATAAATATCTATGGACCATACCTCTCAACCTCTTACAGCATCGAACCTGCGCAAAACCTACACGATGGGGGGACAATTAGGGACACATTTTAATGATTGCTCTTACAAGCTTAGAACATTGATAGAATGCTAGGTTTTGCATTAGCATGACTTTTCTGCAGGTTGTGGAGTCTTATACTCAGGATATTTCTCATTATTTAGTGACGTCAATCCTCAGCTATTTACCACACTGGTGCAGATTGTCGGAGGCACACACCAACACTATGGGGCGAACCTGTGGTCATTCTTAGGGTTGCCACCTTTTCGACTGCCCAAAGTGGGACATGTTCTGTAGAGATGTCAGATTTTCCAGGACAAAACATACCTACAGCCGTGCATAGTACAGAACTTTAACCTTTTTTGTACATATAATAGCTTATTCTAGTAACATCTGAATTGCTTATGCTACTTCACATAACATATTGAGGATTCATATATAAAATAACTGTTTTATGCGACTATTAAAGTAAATTAGGAAATAACATTGTCCTAAACTCTCAGGACATTTGCTATGTCTTGATTTTTTTCACAGGACACAACTGCCTACAGAGGGACTGTTACTCGCAAAGTGGGACAGGTGGTGACCCTAGTCATTCTGCGAATATCCGGACAGTTGAGTGGTATGGCACGGACCTCTGTAATACACTGTTGTGTTCTGGCACAGCAGTAGCTCAGCATTAAAGACTGCAGTCGGAACGTGCTGACAGACAGTTGGGTTTCAGACTTCATACTCCAGACATTAATGCCAATGTGCAAACTGTTATTCTATCAAATTCTATGTTTCTAAGAGCTATCTTTACAGATTGTCCCTGTTTTTGGACTTTGTCTCACTTATATTCATGGCTCTGTCTAGATATCTTGCTCACACAGGTTGACAGGTATGGTTAGTCACGAATGCACACAGTCAGTGTCCCTCACACTTGATCAGGGTTGACCTGTTTACGTCAGTGTCTTCCTCACCTTCATGCCGTTTTCCACTTTGCAAATATGTGCATTATATTCTACCTCCTATTCTTGTCTGGACACGTGCGTCACGGGAAGGTATTTTATCCTGGTTGGTAGGTTATGCATGCCCAGTTAGGGCTGGACAGTGTCATGGACCTCCACTGCACGTTCTGACTTGTGTCCAGATATCTACTGGATTGGACATCATGTCATCATACCCATTCTACTATTTACACAAGTTGGTCATCCCATGAGGGATATCCCAAAAATTGGACTAGACCAAAACAAGTTAGATAACGAAGATTTTTGTGGCTTCACGAAAACTTGCAGGGGGTTTTACATGCAGGGGATACATGGTTTACAATCCTGACACTGCCTAGGGTGACAATACCTACTACATATGCGTAAGGGTCACTGTGTGTAGCGATTTCTGCAACAAACCAGTGGACCAAGTACGGCTGAATTTGGTGGACGTTCTGGTATGGTGGCAGGTTGTGTGTTGTGGAGGGTATGCTGGGTAGGCTATTATGCATCCAGGTGTGTTGCGTTTGTTATGGCCAGTTCCATCAGGACCCATCTGTGGGTATGTGACGGTGCCGTATCTATACATTTGTCTCGCATATTTCCATATTCATATGTTTGTGGGATTGTGTTCTACACTATGGCCTGTCTGCTTGTCTTGCAGCTGTTTCTACATGAGGTTGTGTTTCTTTCCACTTCACCCGCTGCCCCCTCATACACCTCCGGTTCACCTTTTCTGCATACGACACAAGTATCGCCTTTGAGGAATTTACCATTAAACACCCACCCCTCACACGCGAATTCCTCACACCCCATAGAGCACTACTTTGGTTGTTGGCCCATGACACGGCCAGAGTTACACATTGACTACCCTACATGTGTTGGGTACCTTTATAGTTGTGTGGACTACCCTGCCATGTTTGCTTTCCACATGCTATACCTCATGCACATAGGTACACGCCCATACTTCACTTTCATTATTTGGTTGGTGTATCCGGGTACTACCCGTTCGACTGTGTCACATACACGTTCGGATTGTACAGCTGCCTTCCGGATTTTGCCAGCCTGTTCTACTCATTGGTAGGATGGCACCTTTTCCTATGTCCAAGCTATTCCTTACACATGTCCGACTGTTGTGGACAATGCCTCCCCACAGTCGACGGTTGTGTTTCCACCTTTTCAATTGGCCATAGTGTGACATAGGGTTACCACCTGTCCCACTTTGCGAGGGACAGTCCCTCTTTGGGCAGTTGTGTCCTGACATGTAATTGTAAACATGGCAAATGTCCTGAGATTTTAGGACAAACTTATTTCTTATATTTTATGTGATAGTTGCATTAAACAGTTATTCTGTATCTGAAATACTTGACTGTTATGAGAAACAGAATGAGCAACTAAAATGCTACAAGAATACGCTTTTCTGTAGGCAAAACAGTTATGTTCTCTCCTTTGTACTGGCTGTGGGTATGTGTCGGCCTGTAAAATCTGATGTCTGTACCAAACATGTCCCACTTTGGCCATTTGTAAAGGTGGCAACCCTACTGTGACAGTTGCGGTGAACACAGCATATTTTACAGGCCAACACATACCCACAGTCAATTCGGCAGATAGAACTTACAATTCTTGCCTATATCTAAGCTTATTCTTGTAGCATTTCGGTATCTTATTCTGTTTGTTATGACATTTATGTAATATACGCCCAGTGAAATATGTTTAATGCAACTATTGCATGACGTCTACGGAAGAATTATGTCCTATATTCTCTGGACATTTGCCAGTTTTACATGTTTGTGTCAGGACACATCTGCCCACAGAGGGACTGTCGCTCGCAAAGTGGGACAGGTGGTAATCTTGGTCGACGGTACGGATCATACTGTTCCTTTCGGCCTACATGTGTCCGTATTGTTATGGCTGTTTATATGCTCCTTCTGTTTCGTTTACATGCGTATGCTATTTCCTATCACATTTGGTATGTGAAATACGGACATACCTTTTGTATGTGACTATTACATGGCTCGTGGGATATGATTCAGACATACGGTCACTACAAATATCTACATTTCTCCTCGTGTATTTTGCTATGGACACATCTGCACAGCTATGTTCCCTCCCTCACATTATGGGTCGGCTGGTGACCCTCTCCGTTGGACTGGACGTACCTACTGGCGGCGCGCTAACATAGGATACATTTTACTTCCACATGGTATAGCTATCAACACTACGCTGGACTACAGGCACACGGTTTTCATGTCATTTGTTCATGGGTAGGGACCCGTTATTCCCTACCGTGCATTTGTGTTTGATTCTTCATTTTCTGTTCGCAGGGACTCTGCTTTGCATACGTTTCAGTCTCCATTGATAGATAGTAATCCACTGATAGGTACGATTACTATTGCTGGCGGAATATAATATTCAGCAGTTTAGGTTGCTCCTCGACAGCTGACATTGACACGCCTCCCTGCGTAACTTCGATACACCCCTTGCACTCGTGCACGTTTCCTATGCACGTGGCTGTGGCGGCTGCGCGCCTTCATTAATATGCATATGGCACGACTACTCCATATATATGCCGCACGGCCGGCGCAAGCCTTACGCCGAGCTTCATGAATCCCAGGGTGTAAGTAAAACACATTTTTTTTTAACAATATTACTTAAGTGGTACATGTTTTCTTTGCATTTTGTTACGTTTTTCCAGTTATTAATAAGTGTAATGGGCAGACTAGTATAAGTAGGTGCTCATGTTTATCTTTTTGTTTCTTTCCCCCTTCTTCTCTATTTCTACTCGCTCAGTTTTAAGAAACGTAGGCACCACAATGTAAAAACGGTGATCTGGTTAAAAGAGCAAAACAAAATAACAATTGGTATGTTTTTTCTCACTCTTGCATAGGGGAATGACTGTGTTAAGGCCATTAGCTTTTTATAGTGACAAGTTTTAACAGAAAGCAAGTAAATGAAAAAGAATATTGAAAACTATAAGGTCTTTTTTTCTAGTAAACAGTCCTGCATCTGGTTCTCATATTACTAGCAGACAATCTGATAAAGAGAAAGGGCTTGGAGAAAATGTTTTCTGAAAGCATTCAAGTGTTTTTCCAGCTGGGAGAGCTACAAAGATAAGGCAAAAACAGACAGTACTTAATAGAATCACATACTCTACCATGTGTCTTACCATGGATAATCTTTGTTTCTGTTTAGCTTGAGTCTGTTTGTGTGGCTGAAAGTTTAGAACTTTTGTTCATATTAAGGGAGTAAAACTTCAATATTTGAAGATGTACATAGTTTTGTGTGCTATTATTAATTTAGTAGGTTTTAGGGGGTACTGTGTGTGTGTGTGTGTGTGTGTTTATTTCAGGGTTCTCAATAAAACAAAAAGTTCTGTAAGATGTGGCATAGGCTCAAATGGAGATGACAAGAAACAACTGTATCAAAAATTAACCTGCCAAACAGTGCATGCATGTAACACAAAAGCTGGAACTAGACATTTAACAAAAAAGCTGTTACACATAAAATGTGGGAATAATAATCCCTCAAGAATATGATTCTTTCTATAATGTCTTTAAACATTAATGGTCTCATGGATAAATACAAAAAAGAAAGAGTGGTGAACTATATTAAAAAATGTAGAGTGCAAATAGGTATGCTACAGGAGGCAACCTTGGAAAGAACTGAACGTGTGAATTTGATAAAGAAAAGTTTTCAAGACAGTTATTCAGTGGAATACCTAGGGCAAAGGAAGAGATGAGTACTTATATTAATTGCAAGGGGAGCACCAACAGTAATAGAAGAGAAAAAAAAGACAATAATGGCAGATTTGTAATATTATGGGGCTACTGGCAAGGGAGAAGGATTACACTGGCAAATATTTATATTCCACTGAAAAATGCTATAATGGAGCTAAAGAAAATTCCAGGAGAAATAATTAGCTTTCAGCAAGGAATATTATTTATAGGTGTGAAGTGGAATTTGATTTGCAACAGTGGAGATGTGTTTGGGGAGGGCAGAAAGGGAAATATAACAAAGGAGGGTAGATTTTTAAAAACGTTTATGAAAATATTTGGCAGGGAATATGTGAATTCATTACTAGGAACTCGGAGTAAATTTACATATTATTTCCCAAGATACAAAAATTGACCTAGGCTCAACATAATTTACATTTCACAGGAACATGTGCATTTAATTGAAGGTCTTCATACGCACCCAATAACTATTTCAGACCATGCGCCAATAATAACTAAAATAAAAACACATGGTAATGAAATAAAAACTGAGACAGTGGCACTTTCCCACCTATCTGTTAAAAAGAGAGGAATTTAAGGAATGGGTAGTGGAAATTATTCAGGAGCTATTAGAGAAGATAGAAACTTCTGAAAATATAGCTAGGGAGTGGGATAAAATAAAAGTGGAATTTAAAAATAGGGTGGAAATCAAAGAAAGGGAGATATGGTTAAAAAGTAACAATAATTATTTAGAGGGAATGACAAATATTAATTTATTGCAAAATAAGGAGAATCTCAGAGAACAAGAAGAGGAGCAACTACAGAATGCTAAACAGAAAATAAGGGATTACCTCAATAATATGCATGAGTTTGGAAAGATTGCTGGTGAGCAACTGTTTTTTGATAACTCTAGAGCACAAAAAATTTTAGCACAATGTCTCAGGCAACAGAAAGAAGAAAGAGCTGTCAACAAGCTTAGGGAAGCTATAACAAGGAAGTTAAGGGATCCTGTAGAAGTATTAGAAATATTTTGGATATTCTATGAAAGTTTGTATAAAGCAGAGAAATATGGAAATCAAGTAAAGGTACAAATGGAAATGTTTATGGAAGAATTAAATATGCCAAGGCTAGAGGGAGAGGAGGCTCAATTACTCACAGCTAGGATAGGAGGAGTTGAGATAAAAATGGTGATGTATAACCAATCTACAGGAAAGTCCCCAGTAATAGATGGTATTCATCTGGAAGCTAGGAGGGAAAAATGATAAAGATCTGGAAGGTTTTGTTTAACAGTATTTTAAGATGAGGAGAATTACCAACATCCTGGAAGAAAGTTTGCATAGATATTTTTCGTCAGGCAGACAGCAAATGTTGGAGGTGTGATGGGGAAGAAAAAGGTACTTGGGAACATATTTTCTGGGACTGCTGTGAATTGGCAGACTTTAAGGATTTCCTGCAGGGTGCACTGTCGGAGATGCTGGGTGGGTGTATTGGTCTGACCAAGGAGATGATTCTTCTGAGCAGAATCGGAATTATCTATGTGTGGTAAGGCCTTCTGTGTCTACTAACAGTGGCTGCCAAAAAACAAATTACTACAAAATGGAAATCAAAATCTAAACCAACTATACTAGAAGTAGTGAATATAGTAACAGAGATAAAACAACTGGAATTGAGATCTTTAGAAAAGGGTAGGAGCAAACTACATGAAAAAATGGGAATTGTGGGAACAATACATACAAGGGAGTATTGAGGTTTAAAAGGCGGCAGGACTTAAATGAACTATGTAATGTTTGAATGAAAAAGACTGGGTAGATTATAAGTGATGCATAATGTTTGCAACTGGGAGTGTGTCAGTATGGTTTGTGATGTAAAAAGCTTGTAACTAGGATTGTGTTGGTGTGGTTTGTTTTTATTTATATAAATGTATGATTGCCTATGTAGTAAGTGATGGTTTAATAAAGATGTTTCTTGTTTAAAAAAGGCAGGAATTTAATAATTTATGTAATGTTGCTTAGGTTATACGATACATAGGAATATATGTGAAGTAAAATGTTTATGTTAATTATAGTATGATTACTTTTAGAATACATGCATGTAATCAAATGTTGGTTGTCCGACGTCCTAAATGTCGGAGGCAGTGACCCAAATTTCCACACTGTCTAATTTTCACACGCCAAATCCATAAACATCGAATGCCAGCCAGGCTAATATCCCCCTTTCTTGACCCATGGTAGCGCTTGTTGTGGTGGTTGAGCAATTGGAAATGTCAAATTCGGTGTTATGTTCGACAGTCCGACCGTTCGCCTGTGTGAGGTTCGACATTTCCGTTCGGAAAATGTGACGTACAGCTATGTTCTATTCGATCATATGCATGTATTCCATTACTTTTATATGAATGTAAAATTGCCTATGTCACAAGTTATAATTCAAGAAAGGTGTTTGGAAAAAAATACATGCTGAAAGAAAGCAGTAGTAGCTGTAGTACCTAAAGAGGGTAAAGATCCATCCAATCCAGCTTCATACAGGCCCATTTCAATACTAAATCATGATTGCAAAGTGTTTATGTCTATAATGGCTAAAAGAACAGCAAAAGTGATGCCAAAATTGATAGACATGGATCATTATGATTTTGTGGAGGGGAGGCAAACATTTGACAACATAAATAGAATGATGATGATCCAGAGGGAAGGAGAATGTAAGAAAATACCACTGTTGCTGGTGAGTCTTGATGCAGAGAAAGCATTTGACAGAGTAATCTGGGATTTTATGAGCAGAGCAATGGAAGCATTTGCACTCCCTGATAAAATTGAAAGGTTGATTAGGAGGATATATGAAGGATCAGAGGTGAAAATTAAAGTGGGTGGGGTCCTCTCTGATAATCTCTGCTTGAACAGAGGAACCAGGCAGGGGTGTCCTCTCTCCCCTTTGTTATTTACATTATATTTAGAACTGATGGCAAAGAAAATAAGGGGCTCAGAAATTCAAGATATAATTGGTATGCTAGTCAAGAAAAGCTGGCTCTGTTTGTAGATGACATTATTTTATGCCTGACAAAACCAGAAAGGGACATTACAGTGCTGTGAAACACATTGAGACAGTTTCACACCTTTTAGGGATTTAGTCATCTTGCTATAAGTTTTTGGACATGGAAATGAAAGTCTTAAAGAAGGGACTTTCGTTTATACCGACACAAAATTCAGACTTTGCAGAGGTAATTTTAGACCTAAAAACTTTTACTAGGAATTTAATGTTGAAATTAAATTATATGAATAACAGTGCAATTGAAGGGGTTGTATGTTTAAAAAACCTAGTACATTCCTTCCAATTTTAAATCCACTTGTCAATGCATTTGAGAAATTGTGTTTAGATGATTTATATATGATGAATGCTTCTAAAACAAAGTCTGTAAACATTTTGAGTTAACTAGAGAGGAACATTTAGCTCTGCAGAATCTGCAGAGTAATACTAATATTGTTAAGACCTGCAGATAAGGGTGGGCCCATAGTTGTACTTGATAATGAGTGGTATGAAAATGAGATGAAAGGTATGTTGTCTAATAATGACTTTTATATTAAGATTTATAAAAGACGTATTGAGTCTATGATTTATAGTATTAGATGTATGCTAAAAAATCTTTTAAGTAAGGGTATTTCAGATAAATCTTTGAATATTTTATGGTTCAACATCCACTCGTACCTATTATACAGGGCCTACCGAAGCTCCATAAAAATCCTATACATCCCCCTCTATGTCCAATTGTTGCAGGACGTAATTGGTGTAGTGAGCCTCTTTCTGTATATATATATATATATATATATATATATATATATATATGTATATATAGAGAGAGAGAGAAAGTCATTAGACCTGTTTTGAATTTGTTCTCACACATTTTGAACGATACACAGCATTTTTTAAGTGATTTATTCATGTTTACCCAGGATTATTAAGTTGAAAAGAATGTGTTGCTGGTGACTTTAGACGTAGTATCTCTATTTACAGTTATACCTAACAATATTGGCATTATTAGTTTTAAACAGTTTTTGAGAACTTATACTGAATTTAATATAGATAGAATTGAATTGTTATGTAGACTTTTAAGTTGTGTTTTGGAAAGTAATGCTTTTGTTTTCAGAGAGGCATTTTATTGGCAGAAGAATGGTATAACTGTGGGCACTTCTTGTGCCAATAGCTACGCCAATGTAGTTATGGCCATATGGAAACAAGAATATGTTTTGAAAGGTCCATATAGTGAACATGTGTTATGCCACCATAGGTTTGTGGATGATGTGTTCCTCTTATGGAAAGGATCTTTACAGCTTTAGAGCTTTTCCATATGTTTGAGGAATACATCACCTGCACCACTTCATTCTTACGGTTTTCTTTAGAGGTTTCTGAAGAGAGTATTCATTTTTTGGATGTTAAGGTTGCTTTTGAAGGGACAGGTGTGATATCTATGCAGTTATTTAGGTATGCATCCACCTTATATATTTAAAAATGTAGTTAAGAATCAGGTTTTTAGGGTGTCTATGTTGAATGTCTATGACCAAGGTTTTTTTGATCAGACTGAGACTCTAGTGAAGACCTTCTCTGATAGGGGCTATAAAAAAAGATGACATCAGCAGAACTACTGGAGAAGTCACGAGTCTAAGGACTAGTAAGGCTAAGCCATATTTTTCATTAGGAGACACTAGAAATGCTAAAGAAAACATAGCGGTGAAGCCAAGGAGGTTAAAAGTTTCTATGTTGTATTTGAATGACATAAAGCTATACATGGAGGTTATTAGTAAACATTGGAATATACTAACTACAGATGAAGAAATCAAGGAAATAGTAGATTCCAAACCTGGGTTTCTTTTCAAAAATATGAAGTCCTTAAAAAGGCAACTCTGTTATCCCAGGATAGGATTAGTAACTGTGATATAAGAGCTACCATGTGGCAAATGTGCCACCTGTAGTTTAAAGATAACACTGGTACTTTCTTGCATCCAGATCAAAATTGAACTTATACATTTAATATTTATGTTACCTGTGATTCTGTGCATATTGTATATTTAGCATACTGCACATTATGTTATAAATTCTATGTAGGCAAAACAGAGCTTTAAAAGAAAGGATAAAAGAACATATTTACCACATTAGTAAACGGAACAGTATCAATGTTTTATCCAAGCATGTTCAGGAAACAAACAGCATGCATAGTTTTAAGTTCTTGGCCATAGGTAGTGTATGAGAACATTCGGGTGGGGAGATATAAGAAACTTAACAGAGCAGCTAGAAGCAAAATGGATCATTAGGCTTAGAGGTGACCATGGACATGGTTTAAATGAGAGAATTCCCATCAAACTAAAGTTAAATGCACGACCTTTATGCAGGTGAAGAACATGTGTTTTATGCATAGACAGTTTTATGTGAATGAAATTAAATAGTATGTTTTTGTATATTTTTTATATTTTTGTCACGTATACATATTTAGAAATATTTGCAATGTATTTGAGACTAATATGTTTTTTTAAGTGGATATGTATATATACAATTTTTTAAGGATGTATATGTTTAAGGAGTGTTTTATTCCTTATTAGTCATGTGATTAATTAGGCATGTAAGGTTTGAGTATTTAAGGGATTGTAGTTAGTTGTTGTAGTACATCTGAAGAAGCAGTTTATCCGCAAAAGCGCTTATGTGATTTCAATAAATGAAAGAAACTTTATAATACTGGATTGTTTGGCTTTTCCTGGGTCCATTTGTTTATCTGAAATTATCTGTTTGGCTGTTTTCTGTGGACTTCGGTTCTGGCAAAGGTTGGGGATTGTTTTTTATATCTTATTATTAGTTGACTGCAGTATTGCTCTTTCTTGAAAATGTTTTCATTCTTGATATCCTTCAGAAAATGCACACTAATGCAAAACATGTCATTCTAAAACTGTTCTAAGTTTATAAGCGCCCTACTAAAAATCTGTTCCTGATTTCAGACCATTGACCCTCCACACATTATGTTTGGCTAATGGATATGTTTAAATTTTTTTGTGCTGAGATACTGAGCTGTATATGAGTTCTGCAGGCTACCAGCTCTTATACTGCATTTCTTTATATCGGGGAAACATTTGAAACACAAACTCAGTGACATGATGTCCACCTTACAAACAGCAGGAAATATGCGATCATACCTACCAATTATTCCTGATTTTGCCTTCGGTTTTTACCCTGCCTCTGGCAAATGCTTGATTTTATGTTAAATTGTTGAGGATGTCAACAACTCAGTATATCTTATTGTTCAAAATGCATACTGACACAAAATCTGCAAGTGAATTAGAATAATAGATGCCCGAGTGTGAATCTTTATACCCCTCCTTCTGCATTATCTACATGTGGGTCATGAAATCAATGGCATCAACAGTTGTTCATCTAGTCAGTAAGGAGTAGCAAATGGTCCTCCTTAAAGGAGAAGACGCCACCATCAAGAGGTGTTTTTAAATGAAGTCTCTTAAAAGTGGGATGGTTGTCTGCAAGGGAAATCGGGATTTCATAGGGCCAATCAGGAATTTGTGGCATCCTATTATTTTGAGCCCAAAACCAGGAAATGACGAGGAATTTGTTACAGTTGACATGTATATTATGAATGCTATGTGCTATGAGTTGTGCCAACATTATGTTGTAATTTTTTATCCAAATTGCCCCTTCAAAGTCTTTATTACCTACTAACATCTGATTACTATTCATACTATTCAGGGCCCCTGGAAGTTTTCTATCGCTCTTTAGGGGCGATATTGCCCATGTTGAGAAACACTGGTTTAAGCAAAAGTAACTCAAAAGTAACTCATATTTAAGTTACTAGTTACTAAAAAAGTACTATATTACTATTATTTTATTATTATTTTGAAAACGTAACTAATTATATTACTAGTTACTAGAAACTGTAATATAATACAGCAATATATTACATATTGTAATCAATTACTCCCATCACTGGTTATATACATACATACATACCTATCTATAACAACAAGAATTTTAGGCAGCGATATTAGGAAAACTGTGAACATCTTGAACCCAATTATTATATGTAACCCTTTTCAGCTGATCCTCATGAGCTTACAGCCTAGCCTGTTCAATCAGCTCTGAATTGTCTGCAAGGTATCCTGAGTACAATTATCACCATAAAATTATTTGCGTAGATAGTGTAATCTATCCAGCCAATATTATTGAGACACATCCAATTCCAAGAGTGACACCATGAAGGGCAATCTCCACCTGCAGAGTTGATTAGGCATGTAGGGAACAAAAGTAGATTGCCAGGCCTTTTGCCCCATATCATACTCACATGCACACACACACACACACACACTATATATATATATATATATATATATATATATATATATATATATATATATATATACACACACACACACACACACACACACACACACACACACACCACATGTATACACACACACACACACACACACACACACACTACTATGATCTCAGGGTTCTATTTTTTTTTTTTTAGGTTTACCAGATCAAGTACTAATTTTCTGGAAGATGTTTTGATTTTAACTGAATAATCTAAAGCGTATTTTTTTATTTATCTTTTAATTTTTAATGATCCATGGATGTTCATTATTATATAAAGCTTTGATAAATTCCACTGGGAAAAAAAACATTACAGACAAAGGTCAGAGACATGGAAATGGTACACTTGTGAATGTTAGAATTAGTAGTCAAATGAGCTTTTACAGAGAAGAAACTCAGGCCTAGAAATGTGAAATGCAATGCACATTGGTGCACTAAGGGATCAAAGCCCTTGAAAGAAAAACAAAAGAAAGAAGAACAGAAGCATTAATCTGTTTATTCCTATATGCTTTTCCCACTGTTAGGTCTCTGAACAGAAGTTAGTGTCTGGACCACACTTTCCAAGTAATGTGACTCCCTGGCTATCGCTGGAAGTGTGAAGATTCCAGGCAATCAGACAAAGGGAGTGAAGGTCCAAATGAAGTTGGCCAGACTGATGTGTCAAAAGGCTGCTGGGCCATGTCTAATAGGGAAGATGATTCTAGATATGAGGCCAGTGCAGGGGGGACCATGCTTGTGTAGGCCAGAGTAGAACTATCAGGATGTCATTAGCTTTGCAGAATTTATCCTTCTCCAGAAATTTGGGAATAAGGAGAAATGCAAGAATAGTATGAAGGAGACTTGGGGGTCAGTTTTAGATCAGTGATCACTAGCAAGTCGTCCTGAAAGTGGAATAAGGGGAAAGAATGTATTGTATTCCATATTGGTTTATTAGTTAAGGCCTTACGCAAATAGGTCACAGCAAAATGGAATAGTTTCCATACTGCTAATAGATTAAGGTGTCACTAATGAGGTATCAGAAATCAATGACTAAGCAGACATTCTACTGAGCTGGTTTTGTCCAGGATGTGGATAGCTATGAAAAGTTAACTTGGTCAGTATAACACATTTGCATACACTCATTCGTTCAAAGAAAAGGAAAAAGGAACTGATCCCACCTCACTTGTTGATATCTCATTATACTGCCATATTGTCAATGTGAATGACAACAGCACCTTGGGAAAAAAGATTTCTGAAAGGCATGCAGTATGAGTAGAACTGCTCTTATCTTCAAAACATTTATCTGCAGAATGGACTTTAAATGAGTGCTTCTGAAAATGCCTCCCCCCACCCTAGTGCTGATGCATTTGTGGGAATGAGACTGAAAGGATCTGCCTGCAGATAGAGCAGAGTCATGGAACCGCTAGATGAAATGCTCATAGCACTTTTGAGATATTCCAAAAGGAACAGTCTGGTTATTGGCTAGTTGATGCCATTGAACATTCAGGGTTTACTGGAGCACCATAAAACTGTATCTAGCATTGAGAATTACAAATACGGTAGCTGTCATTATAAGTAGGACTTAAAGGAAAAGTGTAGCCGGAACCATCTGACTCTGAACGGCAATGTTCTGAAGCAGTAAAACCTGGGGAAAACAGGGTCAATGAGGCAGAGAGAGAGAGAGACAGACCAGACTGCACTTGATGAATATGAACAAATGTGTGGGCACGAAGTGGACAGTGATCCCCAAGGAGTGAAATTCTGGCAAAAGAGACTTCCTAAGAAATTAATTGAGTTAGTCTTAGTTGTGTTGCCACTCCAGATGTGCATTTTGAGCCCTGGAAGCAGAGGTGAGCCCAAATGATAACATTCTGAAATGAAAGTTACTTGCTCCTGTGCAGGAGAGGAGAAACCTCAGATTTTTAAACTACTTTAATGTGAAAGTAGGCATCTTGAAGTCAAAAGAGCACATTCAGTCACCTTCTTACAAACAAGGAAGGCTCAAACTGCACAGTGACTATATAGAAGGATTTTTTTCAAGCAAATTGATTTAGACAGCTTGAGTCTAGGATGGCCCTCAATGAGGTCTTTGTTTTCTTTGGTACTGAAAAGAACCTGTGGTAAAAGCACAGCTTTTGCTAATCTGATGAGACCTCTTGGCTGAATAATTTCTTTCTTGTTGCAGATTTTTAATAGAATGGGATATTTTGTAGGCAAAGGATAATAAATAGTATGGTGTATCATTTGTATAAGATATCCCTCATCCACTTACCTTGTGTGATGGCCTCACACATTGACAAGTGGAGAGATAGGTGACACCCAACTGAATCCAGAGTGGGACAATTGGATAAGGTCCAGGGAGCTACTCACTGGCCATCTTCTAGAAGTCTATGGTATTCCTGATTGTTTTAATGATTCTGGTGACCTCTGGGTTGACAGCAATTTGGGAGTTTTTATAATCTCTGTAACCATGTCTTTATATTGCTTGTAGCTGCTCCAGATCAAGAAATGATTTAGATGCACCTCTCAGATGTCCCTGTTTTTGCAGAATATCCCAGAATTTGACTCATAGTTTTCTTCTAGTCCTTATAACATTTTTGATTTCTTGGTAAACTACTGATGATTGCCATCAGCCAATTATACCAGACATTAATGTTTAACACTTCTTTTTGTTCTGATAATGCATGTTAATGGAAAACCTGTTCCATTAACTTTTTAAGTGAATTAGAGTAATATTTGAAAAATGCCCCTGATTTGGGACCTTTGTCCCTCCCCCCATTATTTTTACTTTGTCCAGAATTCTTGAGCAAAGCAGTTGAGATATTTGGATTCAAGCTCTACTGCAATTATGAGAACATATGATGGGAGGTTCAACCTTAACACCAGCAGTTGTGAGGGGATTTTGCCATGTTGTTGTTTCTCTAGTTCAGCTTTTACTGTATGGACAAAAAACAACAAGGTGCCATCAAAAGGATCTTTGAAAAACATGGCCTTAGTGTCACTAGCAAGATCTGTGAGGTGAAGCCAAGCATGTCAGCATACTGTAAGATGTGCTGCCGGTGTCACATAACCTCTGATGTATTATGCTCCCAGCACTTAGGCTGGTGATAGCTGTGAAGGTTCGCATTTGATACTGTGATTTGGCCTTTAAGTCTTCACTTAGCAATCCATGAGATCAGTTGGTTGTGTCAATAAAATCTCTCTGGAAGCATAGAATATGAGAGGTATAGTTCACCACCATCAAAGAAAAAGTGGAGGATGCATAAATCTGCTTTCCTAACCTGTCCAGTGCTAAAGATTGCTTTGCTGGATGAAAAATTGAACTGTGAGGGGTGGGAACCTTCCTTAAATAAGCAGCAGCAAAAATGGATTCCACCTCAAAGGCCTGGGTCTAACATGCCCAGTCCATACGAAGATGGAGGATCCTGTCATGCCTCTGTAGGACAGGTGTCAGACAACATCTGGCTCATCAACTAAGCCAAATTATCAGCGCTGAGATCCATCAAGAAGACAACTTTATGTTACCAAAGGCCTGCTGCATGACATGTACCATTCAGCAATGCTTTTTCGGGAGCCATTCTGTTTATTTATTTATTTATTTATTTTTTGGGCGGGGGGGGGGGGGGATTCTGCTTTTACATATAACAACTCAAGGATCTCCCTTGCTGCAGCTTGCCTCCAGAACCTGATCGACTTCTTCGAATCAGTGTCTAGAGGCATAAACGAGGGTAAGGTGGTTCACACAGCCTACTTGGACCTCGCCAAGGCTTTCGGCATGATTCCCCACTCTGGAATCATAGATAAACTTACTAAGCTGGCCATTAATCCCTACGTCACTTGATGGGTTGCAAACTGGCTTACTGACAGAACACACACTGTAAAAGTAGCCGACTCCAAATCCAGCTCCAGACAAGTGACAAGTGGTGTACTGCAGGGTTCTGTCCTGGGACCACTCTTGTTTGGCATCTACTTCTCTAAAGTACAAGCCAACACTAAGGGACTTTGGCTTACAAAGTTTGCAGATGACTGCAAGCTGGGAGCCATTACTGAATCCCCAAATTATGTGGATATACTACAAAAGGGCCTTACTGAAACAGATGCCTGGTGTCAGAGCCATGGGTTCAAGATAAATGCCAAAAAATGTATAGTTGTCCCCTTTGGGAAAAACCACGTACCTGTGAACTATTACATAGGTGGCAGTACACTAAACACCGAAAGTGTGATAAGAGACTTAGGGACACAGGTGTACAGTGGTCTCACCTTTGATAACCACATAGCCACAACAGTTAGAAAATCCTTCTACGTGGTACACCTCATCACTACAGGCTTTTCATCCAGAAAAAAGGAGGTTATTGTCCCTCTGTACTCATCTCTCATTAGGCCCATTATAGAATAAAATGCCCCGTTTGGTATGTACCTCACAAGACATCTGCAACAACTAGAAAGGCTGCAGAAATACCTCAGCAAAAGAATCACAAGCCTAAAGCAGATGCCTTATGCTGACTATCTAAAGAAACTCCAGCTATACTCTGTCGCATATCGCCTACTCAGAGGTGATCTCTGCCTAACATACAAGGCCATGTCAAACCCAGAGTTGTTGGACATGCTACACTTAAAGAAATCCCAATCCCTCCGAACCACACACTCCAGGGATCTTATCCTTGTCATCACGATGAATACAACATGCTGGAGGGACAGGTTCCTGTCCCAGAGACTCCCCATACTCTGGAATAGGCTGCCCATACATGTCAGGCAGAGCCCCTCAATACCCCTTTTCAAGAGGAACCTTGATGACTGGATGGGAGATAGGAAATTCACCCTGGGGATCACATCAGTAGCCCTGCTAGACAGGGGTCCAGGAAAGTAAATATTTGTGGGAAGCAATAGCCAGGGAATCATTATGGCTAGACTTGTATAGGCCCTAGGGCCGATACCCTAGTACCTACCTATGAACCTAAATTTGGGGTTATCCGGTGAGGATGGGGGGTGCTATCTTACTCACCTTCACATATTTCCAGTGTGGAAGTCTTAGTAAAGAGACAATGTGATTTCTTCTGCAGCTGCACTTCCTCCCTTCCTGACCTCAGACAGGATGGTTCGAAAGAAGATGAGAAGGTCTGAGGCTGCCCATACAAAATAATAGCAACCTCTAAATCCCCCATTATCCATGTTCTGAACAGTGATGGATGGACAGCAGAGATAACAGACATATAGTCCCATGGCAGAGACCAGGATGGATGCCATTGCTGAGGAAGGGGTATGAGGGAAGCATGAACCATGAACATGAGGATGGATATTAGCACCATCCCATCTGCAGTGGTGCCCAACCTTGACAGATCAGCACAGGAATCTGTGAGGACTGAAGCCAGGATGCAGGGAGTCAACCCCTGTCCACAACTGTAAGGCTAATGTCTGAGCCTGAGGTTGATGAACCTAATGGCATCAAGGTTGACAGTGACAGGACTGACACTGAAAACTTAAAGGTTAAGCCCAGGGAGGTGATGGCTTGCCCCAAAGTCACTGGAACTGATCATGACCCTAAAATGTTGATTCTGAGTCACAATGGCAAAGGCTCCCCTGGCATTGAAAATTACATTATAAATCCCAGCACTGATGGCATTGTTACTGTTGAAAAAGTTATGATTAGGAGCTGTGGCCTGAAGCTGGAGGAGAAATCAATCATGTTGGGTCCATGGATGATGGCCGATAAAATGTGAATTAATTGAAGGTTTAATTAAAAATAATGCCTGAACAGGGTTCTACAAGAAGAATGGGAAGGTACAAAATCATGGTAAGCCAACCTTTTCTAATGATAGGTAGAGGGGGAGAGGCAATAATGGATCCAGTTATCCAGCTAACACAGAGAGACCCTTTCAAACAAACTACAAACAAAGCAAATGGCAGTGACTGTTTGAATAAAGTTTTTTCTTGCTTTACTGGTGAGAACACTAATACTAATTTGATTATTAACTTGTCTGTTTTTTCTTTGAGTAATGAATAAATAACAGTTCTTAACCTGGGGTTGAAGTTTGTTCCTACTGCTTTACCTCATTTATATGTTTTGAAATCTGAAATATTTCATTTGATACATAAATTGCTTTTATTACATTTTTTAAGGATAGTGAAAATTTGGTTGATGTCTCCAGTGATTTTAACTGTGTTAATGATAGTTCTGATGACAGTTTTTACTTGTGTGTCTGAGGTGGAGGGAGAGGGTGAATCTGAAGTAAATGCATACTGCTTATTTAAAACAGGCAATATTAAGTATTGCAGTTCATTTTTCCTGCATTTAATAATGAAGGGGTCCAGCATTTTTCAGCTATGCTTAACTTTACTGTGGTACAAAAATATAGGGAATTCATGAATGACAAACATTTAATTTATTATTTAACTAAAAATGAATGGACAGCTTTAAAGAACTTGTGTGCTCAACATGAATTAATTGTTAAACCTGCTGACAAGGGCAACAAGATTGTGATTATGCACTATATGAGATATGAAAACATGTTTATGGAGGATTTAAATTATAGGAATATATATGAAGAGGTTTCTTTAGATGTATATGTAGAATCAAAGAAACAACACAAATTATTACTGTGTAAAGGACATAGATTAGGCTATTTTTCTAAGGAAGATATAGAAAAAAAGATTTGCAATTAAAGGATGCAGTATAACCACATTTTATTGTTTGCCAGAAATTCACAAAAATCTTAATAATCCCCCAGGTTGACCAATAGTTTTAGTTTGCAAATACTTTTTGCACAACATTGGTTTGTTACTTCATGAGTTTCTTTATCTCTTTTTATTCAATTGCCATCATGCATCAGGGACACCCCTGATTTCTTGTCAAAGATTAAGTATTTAAGGTGGACAAACAACATGTACTAGTTAACTTTAGATGTGAAAAGCCTTTATACGAATATTAAACATGTACATGGGATTCAAGTTCTGCAATATTTTTGGGGGGAATGTCCACTTAGTGTTGTTATTGAACTGTTGCAATTTAGTTTAACTAATCATTTTTTGGAAGTTAGTAATGTCCTTTACCATCAACTACAGGGTACAGTCATGGGGGCACCCTTTGCCCCCATGTGTGCTAATTTGTTAATGGGACTGTTTGAAATTGAATATATTTACAAGCATAACTTTTAAATAATTTTGGAATATATTATTTCTGTTATACTGATTATTTGATTTTTGTTTGTCAAGGTGGGCAAGATCAGATCTCTGAGTTTGTTAGAGATCTAAGGAAAATATATTTGGCCTGTCTTTTGATGAACCAAAGTGGATGGATAATATTGTATACTTGGATGTAAAACTAAAGGTGTGTGACAATGGAGAAGTTCTAACTTCCATACATAGAATGTTTGATGATAGTGGGCAATTTTTGCATGGTTCGAGCTGTCACCACCCCAACTGTTGTCGTCAGTACCTTACAGTGAATTTTTATGGTTGAGAAGATTATGTAATAGTGAATTAGATTTTATGAAAGAAATTAGGTTTACTGCTCAGATGTTTTTCTCTAGGTGGTATGACAAGTCTATTATAGAGAATGCCTTAATTTGAGTTAAGGGGGAAACTGTTAGCAATGTAGCCACTAGATTAGCAGTTCATGCACATGAGAAAAATAGAAAAAATAGAAATTGTAATACATCTTCCCTTAATAGACAGCAAATTTATTTTGTTTCTACTTACACAGTATTTAGTGAAAAAACTGATAAAACTGGTTAAATATTATTGGAATTTTTTGGTTGCAGCATTGTGACTTACATGTAGGGGAAACTAAGACAGCATTCAAACTTAGACTGCAGGAACATGTAAGAGATATTAAAAAACTTAATTGTGATAGCCCAATTTTCTCTGCATTTTATGTTATGTCATGGTGGCGACCCTTCTGGTTTGCAAGCTAGCATTCTGGAACAAATACATTCAAAATATTGCAATGATACAGTATTTAAAAATAAGCAGCTATATAAAGAGTTTATTTTTATTTTAAAGTATGGCACTTTAATTCCTTGGGATCTTAACATTGAATGCAACTGGAGGCATCTGATTTAATTAAACTTAAAGAAACCCCATGTCTCTGAACCACATGCTCCAGGACCTAAACCTTGTCACCACAATAAACAGAACATGCTGGAGGGATAGATTCCTGTCCGAGAGACTTCCCATACTCTGGAACAAACTACTCATTCATGTCAAGCAAAGCTCCTCATTGGCCCTCTTTAAGAAAATCTTGACGACTGGATGGGAAATAGAAAATTCACCCCGGGGATCACTTCTGTGGCACTGCTTGACAGGGGCACAGGAAAATAATTTTCTTGGGTGGCAAAAGCCAGGGAACCTTTTTGGCTAGGCTTATATAGGCCCCAGGGCAGATAGCCTAGTACCTACCTATGAAACTATAATTATCTATTAATTATTTAATTAGATAACTATTTTATTCATATACACACACATGCACACACACACACACACACACACACACATATATATATATATATATATATATATATATATATATATATATATATATATATATAGATATGGGGTCTACGCTGAATAATCGAAATTACAAAACTTTGAACTCATATGGTCGGGACCATATGAACGAAGTTTTGTAATGTCGAACATTTAAAAAAAAATTTAAAACACATATATGCAGGGGGGCAAGCCCCCTTGCACCCCCCACACCACCCGCTATTAAAATATACCAACTTCGACATCGCACTACAACGAGGGAAAGAAAATATTCCCGTTCCGCTCTGTATGGAGATCTCCGTTTAAGTGTTCGAAGTTTTACAACTTTGATCATATGGTTTCAGCCATATGAAATTCAAAGTTCTAAACTTTGATCACTTAAATAGGACCCATACGTGTGTGTGTGTACATATATATATATATATATATATATATATATATATATATAGCTGCTGATCTTTGTAAGTTTATACTCCTTGAAGACTACACAACCGAGGCGCTAGAATTTTATGTGTGTTTTTCTTTGATTTGTATTAAACTTGGAACAGCAGTCTTTTCGTGATTTCCTTCTACAAGAAGAACCTTTGAGAAGTGGTAGAAAAATAAGGCAGACAAGGCACTCTCCTTGCTTTATTGTTATCAGGGGAAGAGGCGTAAGATTATATATGTGGTATACTCAATTCTGTATACTGTTGATAGGGGGAGGATGGAGCTATAACTTAGAAATACATGACACACTAGCTCAGCAGAAAGTACGGTGAGAGACTCCTTAGAAACGACCATAGTTATCTGAGCAGTGTCTTCAACTAAATAGACATCTGTGCTTTTTAAGTATATGCTAATAGTCCACTTATACTATATTGTTCAGCACAGAAAAGGGGCAAAACATTCCAAGTCTACAGACAGTGGACTTTGGCTTTGTTGGCCTGAATGCACCAGTAAAGAATTAAAAAAGTAAATGTAAAAAGGTTCATAGGTAAGTACAAGGTTATCTGCCCTTGTGGACCATTTTAAGCTTATTTAACTTCCATTTATACACTTGAAATAACTATCCCATTTGGTTACAGATTTGCCTTACCCATCCCATGGTTGATAATTACATATTACCCCTAATAAGAATAACTGGGATAGATAGATAAATAATCTGAGGGTACACATGAATGGGATAAAACAGAGCTGCCTCTGTCCATTAGTAGTACAGGGGGCAGTCCTGTGGTAAATGTTCTGTTACCCATCCACAGATCCAAGTTGCACTTGAATATGGACAAGGATGAACTTTGCTTTATGTGGATGGTGAGTCATCTTTTCCAGAAGAGCACTATTCACTACAAGATATATCTGACTCTCCAAACCATTCTGCTGATGTTTCAGAAGAGGTTTAGATTCATAGACTGAGTATTTCTGATGCCATTTGACTTGCTTATGTGCAGTAAATCTATCAGTAATGGGTCAGAGGATGCCTTGTATGCCAGGTATAGGTCAGGTCTTAGCAGTCTGTAGGATACCCAGTACTGTACGGCGATAGACATGGTTTATGTAGGACATGGTATTAAGGCTTTGTATCCTTTTAACAAGGTATCTCTGTGGATGTTCCAGTTATTGCATGTGTCTGGACAGATACATGGCAAAGACAGGATTATATTCAATGGACTAATGAAGGCTGAGTAAAGGGAGACAATGACATCCCTAGGCATAGACAAAACCCCTTTATTTATAAGCTGTGCTATATAAGACTTCTTTACAACAAAGGATACACATTGGTCAAAAGTTATGTCACTGCCCATATAAGTTCTCAAATACTAAACAACTGGGACACAGAAACTATGTAGCTGAAATACAGGTATGGCCTTAAGGGGTGATTTGCATATATCCCATGGGCCTTTACTACAGGAAGTTTACAGTATTACACAGTAAAAATTACCTTTGCAGGGTCTTTCTTGTAGTTTTTACTGAATGGTTTGTCTTTCTGATCTTTTTACCCTTTGGTTTGTTTGTTATTTGGAGCATTTTGCAGGCACCGTAATGTTATGGCTACTGGGCTTATTTTTAAGGTTTGTTTTCCTGAAATAAACCAAATAATTCACTTATGCTGTACTGATGAGCTCAGAAAAAAGGAAAATATAGCATGTTTACATCTAGTGTGGGATCTGGCTTTATTGGCTTGAGTGCAGCAGTAAAGGCTTTAAAAAGTAAATGTAAAAAGTCATGGGCATTTAGAAGACATAAGGGCTCATAAGCATATACTCCATAGGGCTACTACAAGAGATTTGAGGTATTACAAAGCAAAGGATACAGCTTTGCAGGGTATTTTTTTTTACTTTTTACTAAAAGGTTATCTTTATGGCTTTTTTTACCTTTTGGTAAGGATATTATTTAAGATATGTTGCAGGTATCTTAAGGCGAATTTGAGAAACTATGGTTGTGTAGTTTACTTACCATGACTGTTGATGAATAAATCATTGTTGCAGTATCCATTACAATATGAGGTGTATCCTGCCAAGGATACTGTATGTCTGGCCAGCCTGCAAAGCTACAGGCTCCTTTCTCATTTTCCATACATTCGCTTTTAGCTAAACAGGATGTGCTATTAGAAGAAAGATATATGGACTCACTAAAATTCAGAGCTTTCTTGTCAAAAACAGACAGACTGAAACCTAAAGCTCTAAGTAAAGTCATGTCAGAAGAACAAAAGGGTGAAGGATACCTCACTCTGGCCAGGGAGGGTAATAAAAACAGGGATGGGACAGTGTGCTAGTATTTAAAACATTGCTCTACTTGAACATCTATTGTTGTGGTAAATAAATTACAGAACTATACTATGTTCTTCATTAGCTCACTGTTGCAGTAGTCATTATAATATGTGATGATTGCCAAAACTCAGAAAGAAAGGGTGGACAGAGAAGGTCCAGAGTCTGAGATTACCTGAATTACTGCTCTGGGGATGCCTTAACAAAATCCAACTTGTAAAGATTAGTGAAGGTGTGAACAGAGGATCAATATAGCCAGAGATCACCCATTTCTAAAAGGCGTCAGAAGTGGCTGCTGCTCTAATGGAATAAGTCTTGATGTTCTAAAGAGGGCTTCCGTCATTGCTAGAGTAGCAGCACAGAACAGCATAACAGCCATCTAGAAACTGTTTTTTTTTTTTTGCCATACTACAATACATAGACATGATTTCATTTTCTAAAATCCTTAGTTTTGTCCAAATAACAGGGTATATTCTTCTGATGTGACTTTATTTAGAGTTTTAGGTTTCAGCCTCTTTGTTTTGGGCAAGATAGCTTTGAGTTTTGGCACATCTATATGTTCTTATACTAGCACAACATGCAACTCAGCTTGACTTTCCCCTTGTAAGCAAAGAGCATTAGGGTACAATCGGAGATTACAAAGTTATCCTCAGTAAAACAGTCTGTTCACAACATAAGCCATTATTTAGCCACAATCATCTGCAAGCAGTGGACACAGAAGTCACCAAGGTGAATACAGACAAGTCTGAAGACCTAGAAGTTGACTGCAGTGAAAACACAAGAGTTCAATGAAATACTCAAGGCTCAAGCACCTTAGAAAAAAAACAGGAACTAGGTGAAGTCAAAGAAGAATGACAGCAACTCAAAGCAGTACATGTAAAGACTATAGAACAGATATGCGGCTAAGCCAGATATGAAAATAAAACACATAAGAAAAGCTGCTGGTGGAATGCCGATGTCCAGGAAGTTATCAAAAGAAAGGAGTGCAAGAAAAGTGGCAGATAGAAAAGATGGACCAGGCTATTAAGGAATACTGCCTGGCTAACAAACAGGCTAAGATAGCAGTTGCAGTAGCAAAGAACAAGGAATCTACCAGCTTCTGGAAAGTGACTCAGCAGATGGCACAAAGAAACTATCAGGCTGCACGGCAAAGACAGAAAGATAAAAAAGATAGTGTCATCAGGTGCCATTCATAAAGGATGTCAGCAACAATCTGCTCACTGGTCCACAGAATATCAGAGGTAGGTGGAAGGAGTACTTCTACCCGCTTCTAAATGTAGAAACCCCCTAACAAAAGCAATACTGTCCCATACAAAGCTTACAATGAAAGAGGAAGAAGAACCCACCCTAGAAAAGTAAGAACAGCAGTAAGGAAAATTAAGTCAGGGAAAGCAGCAGGCTCAGATGAGGTGATTGCAGATATGATCACAATGTTGGAAGTGTTAGTAGAGAAATGGCTCCTGGGGGTATTCATAGTGGTATGGAGAGAACAAACGGGACATGCACAACTGTGGGTCATACAGAGGTATAAAAATCCTATAATACTGTAGGAAATTGCTGGAGAGAGTGACTGATACATGTATGCTCACAGCAATGGGCAGTAAGGTAGGAGATGAGAACAGTTCAGATTCAAATTAGGATGCAGTACAACTGATCTGATGTTTGTAATGAGACGGATAGTGAAGAAGAAGTGGGAGATGAGGAAATAATCCAGATGGGCATTACTAGACTAGGACTAGGAGAAAGAATACAGCACTGTCCCAAGAAAGCTGATTTGGCCAGCAATGCAATGGTTCAAAGTCCTAGAAACACTGGTAGAATTAGTGCAGGCTATGTACGAGGACCCACTGACACAAGTATGATCAGTGTTCGTACTCACAGAGGAGTTCCCAGTGGGAGTGGATGTACATAAGGGTTCAGTTCTGAGCCCACAGCTGTTCAGATTTATAACCACATTAGCAAACAGATTGAAAGGGACAGATAAATAAAGCTGCTGTATGCAGGAAATGTGGCATCAGGAATAGACTCAGAACAGGAACTTCAGCAAATGATAAGGGAATGGAATGCAAAACCGAGGGCAAATGAGATGAACTGGGTACAGACAAGACAGTTGTCATGACAGTAAATAGGTGGTATTGGAAGAAGCTGACAAAATAGAAAGGAAAATACTATAGAGGGGAGACTAGCTTAATGACCCTCTGAGATAGTAGTTCTGAAATTGCTTGTGGCAGAAGATACAGTTGATCCCTTGAAGGCTCAGGAATTCCAGATAGAATGGGGGCATGCCCAATGAAGCTTGTACACTTGAGACCCATCCACTTTCATTTTAGTGACTCCTTCATATTTCTTTTTAAACTGTTGCTAGGAAGATTTTTGCTGACCTGACTTATAACATGTTAACAGCTTTAAGTAACTGGGAGGGATGGTTTACGAGAAGGGGAGTCTGAATGAAAAGGTCAAAGCTGTAGCCAATTGGCACATGTCACTGACAGTGTGTGACAAAAGAATGCTAAAGAAGATGAAAAATAAGGTGTACAAAACAGTGGTGCAACCAGTACATCTGTATAGCACAAAAACGTAGGCAGTGAAGGTAGAGCAGCTGAGGAAGCTAGAGGTGATGGAGATAAAGTTTTTGAGATGGGTGGTAGGATGCACACTGTGGAACAGACAAAGAAATGATGACATCAGAGCAGAATCCAAAGAAATTCCTATTGTAGCGAAGGACAAAGAGAAAAGATTATGAGCAGTTCAGGCACATATGCAAGAAAGCAGAAGATGATTTGGTGAAAAAGACTGAGGGACAAGAGGAAGGCAAGAGGAAATGAGGATGTCCATCAAAGAGATGGACAGACTGTATAAGAAGGTAGGAGAGTAGCAATGAATCAAGAGAAGTGGTGACACATGATGCGACACCCTCTATCCCATGTAGACAAAATCAGGAAAAGAGGACTGATAACGATAATGATCTACAGTATAAAGAATTCTTTCTTCCTTATTTTGATGGTCAGGATAGAACACAGGGAGTGTGACAGTCCAGTTAAAGATAAATTCAGTGATAACTTTAGACATAAAAGAAGGGTTCTTAGACTCACTCTGTCTTTGTGAAAAATCAAAAAAGGCTGGGTATACATAACGTCCTGCAATTAGATACCACTGTAGCAAAAATCGGCAGGTATATGAACAAGAATATGACTGTTGGTATGCTAGTCTATGCTAGTGTTACTTGTACAATGTTAGAATTTAGTAAGGGAAGAGATATTTTGGTAGCACAAAAGGAAGGACAGAATGATCAGCATGGATTAGTGCAGGAGAAAAGCCAGTTTTTGGTTAGGTGTTCCTTAAGCAGTAGTTTAAATCTGGATGTGTTGCTAGAATTTAGTATTGTCTGAGGCATGGTGTTCCAGGATTTAGATATTTGGTGGGAGAATAGAGTGCTAACACAACAATTATTAGATTTAGTTACTTTAAGTAGTACTTTGTTAGAGGATCTTAGTGGTTTGCCGTTTGAGTAGGGCTGCAATAAGCTCTTGAGTGCTGGACAGTTGTCTGGATGGAAGAAGATGAAATGAATGAATGTTAGTTGGTTGAGGGATAGGAGATTGGGTAGTTCAATCCAATTTAGTTTATGAAGTGCTGTTCAGTGATGTTATCTGTAAGGGAGGTTAGTAGCGAATTTTCCGATTTTGTTATAGTAGGACTCCAATTTGTTTAAGTCTCATTCTCTGAGGTTAGTGAATATTGGTGAGGCATATAGAAGGGTAGGGAGTAGATAAGTCCTAGCTATGGAATGTCTAGTGGCCTCAGTTAGGTATGGCTTGACTCTGTATAGTGAGCCTAGCTTAATGTGTTAACAGTTAGAGTGACGTGTTTGTCAAATTTTAGGTCAATCCATAGGCTGGACCTCCATTAGTGTCCCAACAATGTCTTTCATCACCAGTACCTGATAATGTATGTCTTTTTCACCCACAGACAAAATAATGTGAGGTTGTGCCTTCTTGGTAGATTATGCCAGACAAATGGTCTATTTGGAAGTGCAAAGTACCTGGCCCATAGCCTGAAGGGATGTGCTAGAGGGCCCTGGAGGAGCAGAATGATGGTCAAAAGACAGCATAAGTATCTCAGTAGTCATCCATCACAAAATGCACAAATGAGGTCAATGTATGGATCCTCTCACTCTCCTCTATTGACAACTTATTAGTTTCTTTGGGCTAAGGGGGAAGTCCGCTGCTAGAGAATCTGATAAGGCCACTTGTGCCAAAAATAAGTTTAAAGGAAAAGAGGAATATCCAAAATGGACTTGTCTCTTGCATTTTTGAACTTTTTTTTTTGTAGTGTGTTGTCACTCAGCATTTCAAGTGCTGACATTTAAATAAGGAGCTGTATACAGTGTAGTAGTTAAGACACCATCTATTATGGCAGTATTCCAACATTACGTATTCCTTCATTTGATGCCATAAATTAATGAATACATTCCTTCTGGTTCAAGTTATTAACAGAAATATTAGTACAGTGTGTATTCAAAATCTCAATGAAAATATCACAGTATCGCATAAATAGATTTATTTACACTCCTATCAGACGGCATTGCTACCAGTTCTAAAGGGGAAACATTTACATACCATGGATACCCACCTGTAACCCATACACTAAAATGAAAGAAACAAAGATATCAGAAAGGATAATCATGTGTTTCCCTCATGAAAATGCATTGGGGATTATTTGTGACAAAACAAATCCTTTTAACTTCATTGCACTATTTTATTGTCTTTTGTTGCAATAAATACAATAATGCACTGTAGGGGTTAACTGACAGCACCCCTCTTTTGTTCTAAAACAAACAAACAAACTAAAATAAAACATTTCAGACAAAGACTCTGTACATACCCTTCCACAAATGACCTCCATAGACATTAACACAGTTATACAGACACACACGGTAAGTAAATAAACAAACAAATAACTAAATATTATACATTTTCCAAGTCGGGGCAGCAGGAACAATCCATTTCTTGGGTCTCCACTTTCTCTGCAGCCTCTCTTCTTAAAGTGCGAAACAGGGTTATTGATATTTTGTTTGTTTACTTAGATTTTCTGTCGGGCAACACCTCACTTATACTGCTCCATTGTACCTTTCAACATAATGCAGTTTAGTCTTCCACTGCTGTTCCATATGACGGTAACATTCTTACATTTTTTTCACTTCTTCTCACATGCAATATCCAGAAATGTTAACAAAAGTTGCTATGCACTTTATAAAGTCATTATTTCTCTGGTATGGTGGCAGTTTTTCACTCAGGGGAATGTTGTGAGTGAATAAATATTCAGAAAACAGTTTAAAAAACTGAAAATACAGTTGTGCAATTTGTACTTACTCATAAAAGTATATGTTCAAATTTCTAATTAATACAGAAGCCTTCAGTCTATTTGAGTTTTGTCCTGCCCTGGACTTAGCTCCCAACAGCTTTGGCTCCTTGCCACACCCTTGCTCTGATTGCTGGTTGGAATGCCGAGAGGAGGAAAATCAGCAGTCAGAGTAAATCTTTCTTCAGGACTTCCTTGCCCAAAAGTAAAGAAGCATACTCATCCTGAACCTCTAAAAGATCTAAATAATAAATAACTTCATGTCCCAATAAGCAACGTTATACAGAATTAAGGGGATTGTGGATGCAGCTACTGCAACAGTGAGAAATTCAAACATCTACTTTTATGGGTTAGTGCAACTTGTATAACTGCACTATGGTCACCATTCCTACTGCTGCCATAGCCTTTAGGCTACATGATTGATTACCAAAGCTTATTCAACCAAGGAGGAAGACAGATATGGATCCAGACACCCCTAGAGAATCATCCTAATAAAGTCTGTCCTGGACCTAAAAAAGGAGTCTCATTTGTAATGTTTTGTATAGGTATGTACAGAGGACAACCATGCAGCTACCTCTATAATACTTCTAGAGCTACCCCTTTCCAATATGTCACTGAAGAAACCAAAGCTCTAGTAGAACATAACTTAATGCTTCCTGGAACTATTTTGCCATGCTGAGAATAAAAAAAAAATGCAAGAGCTGAGGACAGACATCTTGAAATAGTAGGTTTTGACCTGGGTCTGTCCTTTTCTTACCCTAACATAAGAAAGAAACAGCTGTTCTACTTTTCTAAAGGACTTACTTCTGTTAAGATAGTACCTGAGCTGTCTATGAATGTCCAGAGTATGTAGAATCCTTTGTTTAGGATCTGGAGGTTGATGGCTTGATTCAAAGTAAACCGTGAAATCACCATGGGCATGAACGAGGAATTTGTTCTTAAGTGACCCTATCCCTATGAAAAAACAGATAAGGCTCACTCACCATAAGACCTTGTAACTCATACTCCTTTTGCAGATGTTAGAGCAATATGAAGAATAGTTTTCCGTGAAATGATCCTTGACTGATCAACAGGTTCAAATGGAGATATGGTTAACTATTCCAGCACAAACTTAAGATCTCAAGTAGGAAAACCTGTTTATGAGGGTGTCTCCCTTCAAAAACCTGTTTCAATAAAAAGAGAGAAGAAAGTGGAGTATTTGTGGGCAGACATGTTGAAATGGCTGCAAAATGTACCTTGACAGATGAATAAGAGAGGCCAGAGGATAGTAACTCACACAAATATTTCATCACCAGTGGCACGTAAAACCTGACAAGACCCTGGTTATTTGCTATTCCCCGACTAAAACATCTTTTCCACTTATCAATATAAGATTTCCCAGTAGCAGATTGTCTTGTCTTCTTTAGTACTTGCTACAAGTCCTCATGAAAGAGGTACCTAAAAGGAATCAGAATTAAATCAAGGTAGTTAGGTGAGGATGTTTGAGACTGACGTGTATCAAACTCCCCTTGTCTTGTGCGAGTAGGTCCAATTTGTGAGTAAGCTTGTTGTTATTGCTTTTAGCCAATTCCATACGAATGGAGAACCAATGCTACATGGGCCAAAAGGGAGTCACTACAATGATCTTTGAGGAGACCTTCTGAATCTTTAGGATTAAAGTTGATATCAGCATGAAGGCTGGAAACTCATAAAGGAAAATTACTTATCACAAGAAAGAGAATGATTCTGTTTTCCATTTGCAAGGGTCTGTCCTGGTCTTTTGCTCTGATGGAATGTAAGATGCTTGAGGAATTAAGGAATGCTGAAGAGTTCTCTCTCCCAAGACGTCATGGACAACATGAACAGAGGGTAAAACCTTGTGCTCCCCTGCTTGTTTATATACCACATCAGTGTGGTGTTGTCTGCAGTCACCTGATGAGGTCCTGGGAGCCATAGATGGTGAGGGGATAAAAGGCATGGATCACAGCCAACATCTTTTTGGCATTTAAGTGCTTTGTTGTATTTGAGGAGTTCCACAGCCATTGCACTTTTACCCCCATAGACAATGGCCCCCAAAGAAATATCTGTGGTGTATGTGGTTACAAACTGGCTTTGGACTTAGAAAATGGGAGACTTGGATTTGCTTTTATTTGCTGTATAAACCAGTACAGAGTTCAAAACTGCAGTCTGAAATTCCAATTGATGCAAATGTTGGGCCCATGTTTTTTTTTTTTTTTTTAGAAACCAATTAATTTTCTGCATGTGTAACCTGGCAAGAGGAATCCTAAGAATCATAAAAGGCATGAACCCTAGGATCCTGAGATACTCTCTCATCAAAATTTGAAACTGATTGGAGAGGTTTGACAAAGCTTCAAGATAAAAATACTTTTCCTGTGTCAGAAAAGCGTCTTGCTGAAAGGTGTCAAGAAGACACCCCAGATAGACAGCCCTGTGTTAAAGATCAAGGAAGACTTCTGAACATTTATTAAGAATCATAGATTGGTCAGAAAAGAAGAAACTCGTTATAATGATTCCCGACATCTGGGAAAAGACTCAAGATAAGTAAGTCATGTAAATAAGGAAACGTGAGCATCATTCAGACAGCAATGAGGTATGATTGGATCTAGATACTTGTAAACACTTCTGGAGCTGTAGATAACCCAAAGGGTAAAACAGAGAACTAATAATGTAAGACACAGACAATATGATAAAATTCCTGAAGCCTGTGGGTATGGGAATGTGATGATATGCACTATTTATATCTAATGTTACCATACAATTCCCTTAGAGAATAAGAGGTAACAGATTCTGAAGGGTCAATGTCCTGAATTTTGGTATTGTCACATACTGATTTAGAAAGGAAATATGTAGACCTGGTCTCAAAGAAGGCTCTTTCTTTTGTACTAGAAAAAATATGAAATAGAAGCCTTAGATCTTATGATCTAATGACACTGTTACTATGATTACTATGGTAAATAAGCGCTGAAGAACCTGAAGAAATTTGATTGCATGATCACAAGGAACTCCCCAGAAAGTTGGTATTTGTATCCAGTGCCAACTGCAGCCATCCTATGCCACTTTTAGCACCCTAGAGTCTGAAGCAATCCACTGCCAAACAAAAATGCAGAGAGCTAGTTTCAGGGAGAGATTTACATAGATGGGGTGAAAGAGGTGGGGACTGAAGCAATCCACTGCCAAACAGAAATGCAGAGAGCTAGTTTCAGGGAGAGATTTACATAGATGGGGTGAAAGAGGTATGGAAGGGGGAAATGCTGGTTTAGTCATTCTAAAGTATTAGACTGTTCCTTTTCTGGAAAAAAAATTCTTGTTTCTTGCAATTCCCCTCCTGCTATCCGGTTCCCTGCTTTGCTTGAGAAAGCAGGGATTGTTTGTGTTCTGTTTTTTAAAAAGAAAAGAGAATTTGAGAGATTTATAATGGTGGTGGGGGCTTGAAAAATCTTAAAATTCCCTGTATTATTTTCTCCCTTTCATCAAATTGCTTGAGAACCTGAGTAGCAGGTGGGCTAAACAAAACCTCCCTATCTAAAGCTGAATTTAAAATTTCAGACTTCACCCAGTCAGAAAATATCATATTATGTACCCAAGCATATCTCAACAGTGTAGCAGTAGCAGTGACCCTGGACACAGTACTAGTACTAGACAATCATAAACACTCTTTTTAGGCATGTTTTGATACTTGAGAAATATTAGAAGCAATGGAATTCAGAGATGAACTACCTTCAAGAGGAAGTATAGTAGATAAGTCTCTTAAGCTGTCTGCACAAAACAGAATAAGCTTCCACGTGTTTGACAGTTAAGAATTCTGCACTCAAAAGTGAAAGAACATACACTCTTACCAAATCTGTCCAATATCTTTTGTGCTTTGTTCATACAGAAAGGACTGCAGAAAAACAAAAACCTGTCTCCAGCTGGTAAAGATGTAGAAATAGCTTCAGGGTCAGACCTAAGGTGTACATACTTGTATTTTAGTTTGAGACACTTTGTAAATCCTATCTGCCTTTTTGGGAACTGAAGATTGGAAGTCAAGATAACTATATGCAGCATTAAATACATCCCCCAAGGCTGGCACAATAAGAAGTATGGGAAGAAGTATGGGAGTGAAATGAGGTAAATTCATGTGTTCTGACAGAAACATCTCATTCATCCTGGCTATTATTTGATAAAAGGAAAATTCCTCTAAGAGTGCTTGTGAGAACTAAGCTTTCTCTAAATTGGAAAACTGGGCTTGGGAATCTGCAGGACAAGAAGCCCTGTCTTAATGTCAGAATCCTCTGACAGGAAACGTCCTATTCTCGAAAGAATATTGTATTGCTTAAAACCCTAATTCAAAAAATAAATTTTTTTCTTAAAAGGGTAATAGATCTGTGTGGAAGGGTCCACACTGGTGGTTTATCTACCAGAAAGAAAGCTAAAAGGTGACTGCTGTTCCTGTGAAGCCTCTGAGCTGCTTCTTCACAAGGTAGCAAGAAAGTACAGAAGAAATGTTCACTCTGAGACATGATTTCCCTCCACAGGACTGTCCAGTGAGCAGTCAGAGTGAAGGCATGGGATGGGAGGGAGCCACAACATTTGGAAGATGTCCAGTTATTCTGTCTGGGCTACTGCAGCAGTGAGAATGATGAACATCAGACATCTTCTCAGCTGATTGGTCTGGCAACTCCCTTATGTGCTGTTTTGAAAGTGTTCAATGAAATGCATTGTATAATAAAGGAAAATACTTTTCAGGATTTTTTTGTGATACATGGGAAAGAAAGTTGTCAGTATGTGATAAAGAACATGGCACTCACAATCTGTTCTATATTTCAGGCTCTTATGTTTAAATTTGTCAAGCTAAAACAGGTAAAAAGTATAGTGTGAGGCTGGGGATTAAAACTGTTTTTTTTTCCTTGATTTATTTAATGGCACACAGTTTTTACATTATGATTGCTACATATGCACAGTCAAACAATTTTGCAGCCCCATTTGTGTAGGTGGTAACATTTAAAACAAAGCAAGTAGAATGTTTTAAAGCTGCAAGCCCATATATGGGCTACTGGCATGGGAGGGAAGAGTTTCTCAATAGACTGGAGATGGAAGTGCCATTCTGCACACTACAGATCCCATGTTACTGATTCAAATGAACTAACTGTTTTGCTGATAAAAGCATAATTAGCCAAATGTTGACTAAATAATGTAAAAGGTACAGAACAAAGTGCTACAGACTTGGAAAAATTATATTAATTCTGTAACTACAAAATGCTGATGTTGGTGAATACAAAGTCAGTCATTTGTTTCATAATTAATAAGTGTTGCTTTGTTCTGAGGTTATACTCTTGCTGTGGGATAATGTGTGTGCCAGTACTGAATACCCTTGTTCTATCAAATCCACCATCCATTCACAACCCCCTTTTCCCCATTTTTGCACAAGGGGTCAGGGTATCACTTCAACAATGACAATCCTCTACAGCCAAGGTTTAAGCTGCTGGGTGGCTAGCCCTGCCATGGAAGTTCATTTACACCACTCACTCACATGCACACTCGCACCTATGGTCAATTCAGAGTGTCCAGTCCATCTACTGCACATCTTTGGAATGTGGGAGGAAACTGGAGCACCCAGAGAAAACCCACGCAAACAGAGGGAGGAAATGCAGACTCTGCACAGACAGCATCCAACTGAGACTCGAACCATGGAACCTCTTGCTGTGAGGTGACAATGCTATCCACTGCACCACTGTTCCAGGTGGCCATCATATTATTTATAGTAGCAGACAATCAGATCTGGTCCAGTATTTTTAACAGCTTTATTGAATTATCACTTGTGACATGGGTAAAGCAAAAGTATGCACTTACCATAATGATAGACCTGTGTTATCTTCTTTCGTCTGATTCAACATGTGGGTTGTCATATCCAGATGAATCCAATCTTGGTGTCTTATACTAAAGCTTTGGATCTAAGAGCTCTGACTCCTGTCCTACCCACAATTCCCCTCTCCTGCCTGAATTACCTCAGATCAAGTTTGTTGATAGACCTCAAGATGTCATGCTATATATATTATAACGTTCATATCTGATGTCTTTTTTTCATCTGATTCGACATGTGGAACATATTCCCAAGCTACCCGACAGGGACCTGGATGTTCTCAAGGAAGGACATTCCGAGTATGGCAGATGTGAGAATCCCGGACTGCACATCTAACTTTCCCTGAGATACAAAGGTATAAGTTAAGGACTACGTTTTTACTCCACAAATGTCACTAATAGGTACTCGTTTTGCAAATGCAGTTGAGGATGCCATTGTTCTGATAGAGTGCTCCTTAGGCTTTGATTGTAAATGCATACCATCTAAGTCAGACAAATGAAATGCAATCTGCTAATCATCTTGAGTGGGTTACCTTAGACACTGATTATCCCACCTTTCTCTTGCAGAAGGATATAAACAGTTATTCTGATTTCCTGACAGTCTCTAAATTGTCAATACACATCTAACGTGTTACATATGTTCAACTTTATTGACAAAATTGGGAAAGAAAACTGGCAAGTCAGTCTGCTAGTTCAAGTCTGATTCAAAAGTTACTTTATGAATGATAGGAAAGGCAGCCTTGCACGAGACATCTTGTAGTTCAGATATTCATTTGGCAGATGTAATGGCAACCAGAAAAATAGTCTTCAATGAAATAAACTTCATATCTATGACTGCTACAGGTTTGAAGGGTTTTTGGGCTAAAGACTGAAGTAAAATTGTGACAACTCAGGGAGGGACTGAATCCCGAACTGGGGGTCTCAGTAAAAAGGCTCCTCTTGTAAACGTTTTGGATACTGTGAGGGAGGCAATGGAAGCATTGCTGAACCCTATGTGGAAGTTTGAAATGGATGCTAATTGTACTTTAATTGTGGAATAACTTGACCCAGGTATGAAACGTTTTGAAAGGAATCCCAACATTTTTGAAAGAGATGCTGAAAGGGATCTAGTCCACCAAAAGAGGCCCACATGGAGAAATGCTTCCACTTGCTCTTGTACATAATTTTTGGTGAGATTCTTTGAAAGGAAGACATGATATGCACTACCAAGGAAGAACGCCCGATGTCTCTGGCAATTGTCAGAATGGGAGAAATCAAGCGGTTAGCTTTAGGGTCTTGAGGTCCGGTACAGGTGGCCTGGATGTCTGTGTGAGAAGATCCGGGAATGGATCTAGGAGCCATGTTGGGTGAACTAGGTGTGGCCAAAGATAGAGGAACTATACCTGCCGAGGCTAGAAGGGGGCAATGAGTATTAACCTGGTTTTGCTCTCTAGTGCTTTCTGAATGAACTTGGTGATACAAAGGATAGGTGTAAAGGAGACCTGGGGGCCATGGATGGACTCAGCATCTCTCAGTGACAGTCCCTGTGGAGGAATAAGGGCAAAGAAACTTCTGCATTTGTTGTTTAGATGTAAAGCAAAAAGGTCACAGCAAGGCTGGCCCCAGCAGCTGCAAATCTCCATTATCACTGTTTTGTTCAGAGACCACTCGTAAGGCAGTAGTATAGTTCAGCTAAGTTTGTTGGCTAGGATGCTGGACATCCCAGTTATGTATGTTGCTGCTAAAAAGTGGTTCAAAGACATCACTCAATGCCAAATTCTCATGACTTCTCCGCAAAGCAGGTATAATCAGGCTCCACCTTGTTTGTTGATATACCAAACCACTGACATCCCGTCTGAGTTTATGAAAATCACATCCTTGGGTAGATGGCCCTTTAGTGCCTGTAATGTAAGGAGGACCTCTCTTAACTTGAAATGCCCCCCACACCCAAGAAAGGTCGCTGTGGCTCTGGGTATTGGAGGATGGAGAAGCCCTGTGTTACTAAATCAGAAGAAATCTACCACAAATGTTGTCCCTGCAGATCTGCGTGATTCATACTCTGTATTGAAGGGGATGACGTTTTTGAGACCACTGCACAGCTAATGTCCACTGTAGAACTCTCATCTGATATCTGGCTAAAGTAACCATGTCCACAGAGGAAGCCATCAGACCTAAGAGGTGTAATACCAATCGAGCTTGGGGTATGGGATGATTTATCACCTGGACAGCTATAGATCTGATTGATTTGATTCACGGTAAGGTAAGTTTTCCTTTCTGATGTCTGAGTTGCAATGTATAAATTCTATGAATTGAGTAGGAGGTATCTTTCTTTTCATGGTGTTACAGAAATGCCCAGATGTGTTGTTAGCTGTAATTGAAATGACTGATGTGTTAGAAGGAGATCTCTAGATGTAGCAGTTAGAAGTCAATCATCTAATTATGGGAATACTTGGTCTCTTGTAACCTGCAATAAGCTGTCACAGCTGCCGTTATCTTGGTGAACATCCAGGGACTGGGCTGAGACCAAATAGTAGCATTCTGAATTGGTAATTCAATTTCTCAGAGCTGCTCTTGGTTTTGCTACTTCACCTCAAGAGTTACACAGAATCTGCTGTATCTAAAGCCATCTGCTGCTAAAACAATGAAAATAAGAATCCTTTTACATTTCTGCTGATTATTCTTACTGTAGTTCATATGAATCCTGTATTATTTGTTACATTTCTCACACTTTAGTAGCGTTTCAACACCGACCTGTTTCCACTGCTGCTGTAGTACTTAATTACATCGTATCTGCTAGTTTAACTGTGTTGTAGTATCTGAATTATGTGGTTTCCCTGCTCTTGAGTTCTAAAACCACCATTTTAACATTAAGAGGGTTTTCTTACTGCACTCTTGCGGTAGAACTGTGCTGTAGCAAACCTATCCAAGTTGTGGACTGCTGACTGAAAGCTTATTGTGTGTTTTCCTGACTGGCCTGTAGGCCTTGCTGTTGTTAAACTTGTTTTTTCTGATTTTCTATTAACCCCATGTTTGTGTGGCTTTTGTGCTCAATTCCTCAGAGATGCTCTTGGTGTGGCTAATTCGCCTGAGAGTTACAGAAAATCTGTTACATCTAAAGCTATCTGGTACTAAGGGAATTAAAATAATAAGAAGTTATGTACTTATCATAAAGTTACGTTTGTAGTCCATCTTGCCTACATTCTTGCTGGATGGGTTCAGAGCTGATCCTCGGCTCTGACTCGGGCGATACTAAAGCTCAAGAGCTTTTACTGGCTTGAGGCTATCCCCTATCCCATGGTGCACCACGGCAATTCCCCAGATCTTTTTTGCAAGAAAGTAACTAAATACATAATAGTAATTATTATATCAATACCTATATACATACAAAGAAAAGGACTTTGTTTTACTATCCATGCCATGTGGACAGACAACTATAACAAGGTCAGACAGCATAATAGATAGTCCACCAGTTCCTCCACGATACAGGAAGGGGGAAGGAGGGTGGGACGCAAGAATGTGGGAGAGATGGATTATGAACATGGAATGGTATTGTAAGTACATAACTTCTTAATGTTATGTAGTCCTATCTCGCGTAATTCTTGATGGATGGGACAACGTTCCCAGCACCTTTATCCCGGGTGGCTCAAGCAAAGAGACTCTTCAGCACAGTGGACCCAAAGGATGACCTGTCCCGGGAGGCCAAATCCAATTTGTAATGAGTGACAAAGGTATGAGGTCTTGCCCAAGTAGCTGCTGCATAAATGGTAACAACTGGGAGTTTTGATTTGAAGGCATATGAATGCTCTAGTTGAATGGTCTTTTACTTTAGCAGGTAGTTGTTTTCCAACATTTTTGTAAGCAAATGAAATGCAGTCTGAAAGCCATTTAGACAGAGTCACCTTGGAAATGGGCAAACCTTTGTTTTTCTCTGAGAAGAAAACAAATAATTGATCCGATTTCCTAAAATCTTTAGTCCTGTGCAGGTAAAATTGAGAATTCTATGGACATCTAATTGATATAGTCTGTATTCTGATTTATTACTGTAATTGGGGAAGAATACTGGTAATTCAGTAGTTGTGTTTAGATTATGTTCTGAGCATACCTTAGGGAGGAAAGAAGGAGTAGTTCTTATGGAGACTCTATCCTTATGGAATATAATATATGGAGGCTGAATGGTCAGAGCTTGCAATTCTGAAACCCTCTTAGCAGATGTTATACCTACTAAGAACAATGTCTTCTAAGACAACAATTTCAAGTTGGATGAAGAAGACGGTTCGAATGGTGGAGAAATCAATGAGGTCAGAACTAAGTTTAAGTCCCAGGGCTCCGGAGGTTGCCTTATTGGAGGTCTGAGAAGGAAGACTTCTTTCAAAAAGGTTTTACATAAAGAGTGGGACATAACAGCATTTCCCATGTTCCCAAAAAGATAATTTGAGATGGCAGCCAACTGAACTCTAATGGTAGCAGCTGCAGCTCTTTCTTGAAAAACAGATGCAAGGTAGGACAGGATAGACTCTATGGGGGCTGAGTAGGGATCTATGCCTTGTTTAGCCACCCACATCCACGAGAGCTAAATATTTGAACCTCAGCACAAATATGAATAGGACATGCTCGAGGGACAGATTCATAACTCAGAGGCTTCCCATACTCTGGAACAGAATCCCAGTTCATGTTAGGCAGAGCCCCTCACTGACTCTCTTCAAGAGAAATCTTGACGAGTGGATGGGAGATCGTAGGTTTAACCCAGGGGTCATCTCTGTGTCACTACTAGACAGAGGCACAGTAAACTAATTCTATTATGTAAGGTGGTCTTCACTGTGTCACTACTAGACAGAGGCACAGTATTCTAAATCTATTCTGTACACTTTTGCACCATTACATGGGGTGGCGAAAGCCACATCACTATGGCTAGGCTTATAAATGCCCCAGGGCAGATAGCCTAGTACCAAACTATGAAACATGGAAAACCTTTTCCATTTGCCGGAATATAATTTCCTGGTGGAAGGTTTGTGGAAAGAAATGAGGATGTGTTTAATGGTAGGAGAAAGGGATATACACCTAGCTATTCTTGGAACTGGAACAGCCATGCTGTCAATTTCAGGGATTGGATGGTAGGACAGAACTGTCCTGATTGGTGAATCAGAAGATCGGGAGATGGTTCCAGAATCCATGGTTCCTCCAAGAGATAGGGCCACAGGAAGGGGAACCAGACTTGGTGAGGCCAGTAAGGAGCAATAAGGATCAGGGTATTCGTCAACAGTTTTGTTTTCTGAATCACTTTGGGTATGAGAGGAAAGGGTGGAAAAGCATAAAAAAGTCCCAGAGGCCAATTGTGGACCAGAGCATCCCTGGGTGACTTCCCCGGATGGGGAATGAGGGCAAAGTAGTTGCTGCATTTGGCGTTCATGTACGTGCTGAATAGGTCACAGCAAGGGTGGCTCCATTTGCGGAAAATCTCTTCTGCAACATCTGTTTTTAGGGACCACTCGTGAGGCATCAGAATTGCTCGACTCAGTTTGTCTGCTATCACATTGGAATTCCCCGGAATGTGCATGGCTACCAGAAAACACTGAGAGTCCATCGCCCATTTCCATACTCTTTGTGCCTCTCGACAAAGTGGGTAAGACTTGGTTCCCCCTTGCTTGTTTATGTACCACACTAAGACATGTTGTCTGATTGAATCGCAATTGTCTTGGTGGGAAGAGAACTGTGAAGTGCTTGCAACGCATATAGCACTGCTCTCATCTCCAGAACATGTATGTGCAAGTGGTTCTCGTGATCCTGCCATATACCTTGGACCATCATTCACAGATAATGCCCCCCACCCTATCTGGGAAGCATTCGTGGTCAAGACTGCATTTTGTTGAGGGAGAACAAGGGGATGACCTAGATAAAGCTGATCTGTATGTAACCACCATGTTAGATCCTTCTTGCAGGAGTTTGTAATGAGTATTTGGTGGGACAAGGGTAGATACTGCATTGACCACTGGGCAAATAGTAGCCACTGATGTATTCTCATGAGCAGATGGGCTAGGGGAACTAAAAGAATGATGGATGCCATAGTGCCTAGAACTTGAAGAACCATCCTGGCCTGTACTTTGTCTTTGGTCAGCAAGAATCTGACTTGGTTGTGCAACGATTCTATCCTTTCTGGTGTCAGTTTTGCTGTCATGGTGGTTGAGTCTATGTCTGAGCCTAAGAAGACAATGCACTGCAATGGAGATAAGGCAGATTGTTTTAGATTAACTGTAATTCCTAATCTGGTGCACAAGGATAGAGTCTCATCCCTGGCTTGGATTACTTGGTGCTTGGTGGTAGCAGTGAGGAGCCAGTTGTCTAAGTACGGAAACACCTGGAATTCCTGATGTCTCAGGTGAGCCGTAAACACTCTGGGGGTGTAGTGAGGCCAATGGGCAGTGCTCGAAATTGAAAATGACTGGCTCCCAGCCGAAAGCACAGATGTCTTCTGGAGCGCCTGTCCATTTTGATATGGTAGTACACGTCCTGAAGATCTATGGAACACATCCCAATTGTCTTTTCCGATAAATGGAATAATTGACTGCAGAGTGATCATACGGAACTTTGATTTTTTTACAGACTTGTTTAGCTTACTGAGATCTAGAATTGATCTCCAGTCCCCGGTCTTTTTTGGAACTAAAAAGAATCGTGAGTAAGTTGTAGATCATATTTGCTCTGTGGGGACTTCCTGGATAACTCATTTTTGAAGCAACGAGATGACCTCTGATGTTGCACGGTCTATTTGATTGAGTGGTACATCTGGTAAAGACCGATTTGTAGGGGGATCGGAAACAAAGGGAATGAGGTAACCTCTGGAAATTATATTTTGTACCCATTGATCTTGGGAAATTTGTAGCCAGGCGCTTGGGTACAGTGAGAGACAACCCCCGACTGCCTCCAGAGACAGACAGTTAGGCAACCCCTCAGGAGCAATAAAATGGTCAATCAGAGAAAGCATCTATATCACCCTGGTGTTGCGGACCCCCTCTGCCATGAGCGCGGCACCTTCCATTATAACCTCCCCCTCTGCCTTTAGGGGAGGGTTGACCTTGTGCTTGAGGGAAACCTTTTTGGGATTTATAGAACCACATTTTCCCTCCTGTTTGACCTTTGGGATAGGGTCTGGAAGGATGGGAGAAACAGACTCCGACAGCAGATAAGATTTTCCCTTCCTGCTTACACCTGGTCAAAGTCTCTTTTACCCGAGGTCCAAAAAGAGATGAACCATCAAAAGGGACGTTGGTAAAGGAAGACTTTAAAAATTCCGTAAAATTGCATAGACGCATCCAGGAATGTCTCCTAAGAGAGATCCCTGCTGCGACCACCTGCTTGTTCTGTCAGCTGCATAGGAAATCAGCCCCATTGAGGAGTTAGCAAAAGAGCTAAGGGTGGAGAGCGGCGCAGATACCTTGTCAGCAGATCCCAAAGCTACTGAACCCTGAAGGGTATCTCCTAACTCCTTTGGAGATCCCTTTGAAGCCTAGTAAAATGGGACAGGTAATTCAGCGATCGTAAGGTAAAGGCTGCTGAAGAAAAGGAATGCTTTACATACATATCCATCATCCTAGACTCTTTATTAGGAGGATGGATATTTGAGGATGTCTCAGATAACTCCTTCTTTGTGGCTGCTGCTACTACCATAGCATCCACAGGTACTCCCTTGGTTAGAAATTGTCTTCTGGAGCAGTGATAAATTTGTTTGGACTCCTCGGGACAGGCTCCACTCTGTTCAGAGAGGTTCAAGCTTTCCGAGATATGACCCTTAACAGTTGGTCATATGACGGTGTCTCTCAGGAGGTGGAAGGTCGGGAACTAAAAGCCTCAAGGTACACTGATTCGTCCTCAGTAGGTTAGAGGTCTTCCAATCACCCCTCTGTCTAAGGATTTCAAGAATGCCCACAAAAGAGACATCCTCAGAGGGGGATCTTGGGGACCCTTCTGACTCATCCAAATCAGTGTCAGAAGTGACAGACTTGGGTGAGTCAATGTGCTTCCTCTTAGAAACTCTCTTCCGAGGGACCTCTCCAGTGGGGTAATCTGGGGAGGTCTCAGAAGAGGGGACACCTCCAATGGGGGCTCCTTGGGGCTCTGGTTCCCTATGGTTTGGGGCAGGCGGGGGAGAAGAGGCTGCTGCCAGCTGCTGGAGGGACATCAGGTCCAATGTCAGGGCTTTAGCACTAGACAAAGCTTTCTCTATCACCTTGAAAGCCTTACCAGCCCGCTCTGAAGAAGACCTCTGCTCCGAGGAAATGGAAGGTCGACTCTGAGCAGGTGGGGCAGGCTCCGAAGTGGACGTGGGAGCCGAGCTCACACGAGCGAAATGACCGAGAGGGAGGGTCGGTTCCAAAGAAAAAACGGGGTGACTATCCCTCTCGGAGTTGACCGGAGAGCATTGTCTCCTAGACCCCTCGGCTCCAGACTGAGCCAATGAGGTTAGAGTTATCGGTTCCGAGAAAGCAGGACGAATTCTCAGCACCAAAGGTTCCAGCACTAAAGGACCCAAAACATAAGACTCCGACAGTGAAGCAGTCGGAGGAGGAACAGTAGACTGAAGATAGTACAGCTCCACAGCCTTTGGGTCCGGAGGAGCTAAAATTTTTGCCAGCGCCAGGTCACAGAGTAGCCTCTTCACCACCTGCTCTACATCCTCATCAGAAAGTGTCCTGTAGGAATGGGTGGAGATAGATGAAGATCTCTTCCTTTCCAAAATCGGAGATCTTAAGGTTGGTGAAACCGGTTCCAAAATCGGTGAGTGTCTTGACAGTGAAGATTGTCTCTACACCGATGAAACAGACGGCACCGAGACTGAAGAAGCAGAATTGGAGCCAGAACTCTTTGGCTCCGTCGCTTTTGATTTCTTTGTCGGTTCCGAAGCAGGAACCGATGAAGATTTCCTTTTATGACTTTTAGGAACTGTCTGACCTTGTTCCAGCTGTTCTTGGAAGGAACTAGTCATAAGGCCCCATCTATAAGTTTTTTTTCCTTTCATTAAGAACCCTGGTGCTTGAAAGCATGACAGAAGGTACAGGGTTCTTGCAATTGAGCCTCTCCAAGACAGTATACACAACTGGTGTGACTGTCAGTCAGTGACATTTTTTGAGAACATTTATCACATTTTTTAAAGCCAGAAGGGCGGTGTTCTTTGTGTTCTCTGTCTTTATCCTTTGACATATTTCTTTTGAGAAGAAAGAACAAATACAATAACAAAAAACAATAATACAACTGTAAGAAAGAGTAAATATATATATATATATATATATATATATTTTTTTTTTTTATAGAAGGAGAAAAAACTAGCACACAGAGAGGAAAGGCCCTCTAATTTAAATGGGCAACTATGGCCCTCTAACTAAAACGGGCCGTACAATCCTTAAGAAAGGGGATAGGGGTAACAAACACTCATGACAATCACTCAGATAATAAAATAAAAAAACTATTAAAGAGAAAAGTGAAGAGATATAGTCAAAAATATCAAAATATTTCACTTAACCAACGAGCCAGTAAGAAGACAACCTCGAAACTTTCACGGCAAATGTGATATGGGGAATTGTCATAGTGCACCATGGGATAGGGGATAGCCTCAAGCCAGTAAAAGCTCTCGAGCTTTAGTATCGGCCGAGTCAGAGCTGAGGATCGGCTCCGAACCCATCCAGCAAGAATTACAGCGAGATAGGACTACATAGCATGTATCATTTTGAACTTCTACTGTTTATTTTTATGGTATTTCATATTTTTTATTTTTGATTATTTTTACTGTATTTCATAAGAATATTGTATTATTTGTTACATTTCTCCCACTTTATTAGAGTTTCAAAGCTAAACTGTTTCCACTGCAGCTGTACTACTTAATTACATTGTGTCGCTAAATTTACTAGACTACAGTATCTAGACTGTGCAATTTTCCTGCACCTGAGCTCTAAAACTAACATTTTTACATTAAGAGGCTTTTCTGACTGCATTCTTGTGGCAGAAGTGTGCTGTAGCAAACCTATCAGAGTTGGGGACTGCTGGCTGAAAACTTGTGTGTTTTCCTGATTAGACTGTTGGCCTTGCTGTTGTAAAACATGTTTTTTTCTGATTCTATATAAGCCCAGTGGTTGTGTGGGTTTGTGCTTAATTCCTTAGAGCTGCTCTTAGTTTGGCTACTTTTCCTGAGAGTTACACAGAATCTGCTGCATCTGAAGCCATCCAATGCTAAAAGAAAAAAAATAAGTTTTTCACTTCTGTTGGTTATTTTTACTGTATTTCATAACATTTCTTGGACTTTAGTAGTTTCAAATCTGAACTGTTGTCATTGCTGCTGTAGTACTTACTTGCAGTTTGTCTGCTAGTTTTACAGGACTGAAGTATCCAGATTGTGTGGTTTCCCTGCACTTAAATTCTAAAACCAGCATTTTTACATTGAAAGTTTTCGGAATGCACTCCAGGGCAGAAGTGTGCTGTAGCAAACCAATATGAATTGAGGGTTGCTGGCTGAAACCTTATTGTGTGTTTTCATGTTTGGTCTGTAGGTCTAGCTGTTGTAAAACTTGTTTTTTCCTATTCGATATAATGCCAGTGTTTGCACTAAGCTGCTCTCCATGCAGCAGCAGTTAGCAGTACCCTGTGTAGACATAAATGCTTTCAAGTTAAAATCTCCCTTAACATAACTCCCTCTGCAACCATCCCCAGTCCTCCTGCTGCTCTAGTTCTGAGATGCACACAGAGCAGCATCACCTCATTAGATAACTTCAGTTCACACTGAGTATAGTACCCATTCTTCATCCCTGTTCTATCATCCCAGTCCAGTTAAATCTACCCAATCTTCTCCCTAGTTAAATCCATAGTAAAAAACCTGAAACCTTGCAAAGGCGCTTTCTTGCTATCTCTGTGTCCAGCCTGGAGGACATGGGCATCCTGAGGCAATGTAACAACTGCCTCATGTATACCGACGACCACTTAATCCTGAAACAAATGCAGTATGTCAGAGATGTACCTGAACTATGAAAATTGAGACACAACTCTCACATATTGACAAATCAAATAACAAACAGATTGTCAGCACATGCACTTCATTTCACTTATTAAATAAGGTTTTGACACATAAACCCACATATCTGGAAGTATTCACAAATAACTTACCAAAACCTCAGAAGACTCCCATAAGCTGCACTCAAAAACCACTTGCAAACAAAACAGAGTGAACACCAACCACTATACATAGCACTGTCTTCACAAGCAAGCCCCTAAGATGAAACACCACACATTCAAACATCTTGGTCACAGGATACTCCATTGTGAGACACAAAGGCAATCTCCTCACCAAGTTAGATAAAGAGAGGTTTACAGTCAGCTGCTTGTCAGGGGCCACGATTTGTCAGATCATGAAGGCACTCAGGTCACTTTACCACAGTCCATGTGGGTGTGAATGACCTGAGATGTACCTCCCTGGACTATATGAAGACAGACATGATGGACCTCTCTGAGTACCTGTTGCAGGCAGGTATGAGCCTCCCACTGAGCAGCATTCTATGCCCACCAAGAATGATATCACAGTACAAACAGAAAATGATCGAGTTCAATAATTGGCTTAGCTACTGGTCTCATTCCATGAGGATAGAGTATTTGTTGCCTGGGATGACATGATCGACAGACCGCTCTGCTTTGCCGCAGATGGTCTGTACCTGTCACCTCTAGGCTTTAGAATACTGGCCAAGGCATTCAACACCCTCATAGTGCCTTTATTAGGCAGTGCCAAACCAACACATCTATTAACGTAACAAATTCTTCTAATTCAAAGCTGAAGGTACTACTGCACAGCAGTAGGAGTCTTAAGAAACTGCACTCCTTGGAAGCCATCCTCACCCTGGAGAATGCTGATGTCTCTGCAGTTACAGAGATACGGTTCAAGGCTGCAGAAAGAACCCTGGCAGTGCAAGGCTACAATGCCTATCAGACATTCAGACCACCCTTTGTAAAGAAAAAAATGAAAGGAGGAGGTGCTTCCATTTACATAAAAGACAATCATACCCCAAGATTGGTCAAGCAGGATGACTCGCTCGAGCTACTCCATGTTTAACTGACCACAGGCAAAATCCCCACTATATCTTTGGCAGGTATAGGTCCCCAACCATGAACAATGAAAACCATTATGCATACTGATTTTGAAAAACCCTCCATCAACTGGGAAACATACACAACCACTAACATGCAGTCTCAGAGATTCCTGAACTCTGTCAGTGCAATGTTCTGGAACAGCTGGTCTGCAATCCCACTAGGGTTCAAATATCCTTGACAACGTACTCACAAACATGTGGAAGCACTGCACCCCCTTCACACATGTAATGTCCTCATTGGTAAGATCAGATCATAAATCAGTCTCCTACGAAATAAATGTAATGGTCAAACCTCCATCAAACTCTAAAACCCTAAAGAATTTTTTCAAGGCAAATTGGCTTTTATTAAATGATAGCATAGATAATTTTAAAGCTCCCCCTAAGCTTGAAAAAGATGAAAGCCTGTGCAAAAGTATACATGAATGCCCTGAACAATCAGTTAAATAACTGCGTTGAAATTGCAGTACACGACCGAACTAAACGCAGGTCTAGTCGGTAAACAAGGTCACCCTGGTGGATCCCTGGCATAACTAGATTATACAATAGAAGAAAGAAATTCCTGTCTAGAAGCAAGTTGGCAGGGTGCACAACAAAGAAACAAACAAAAAAAATCCCCCATTAGTCTCAACAGGCAAATCAGGGAACTAATCAAGTCCTCAAAAGCAAAATACGAGACTAAAACAGCCTCTCAAGTAAAGAATAACCACAAATCATTTTTAAGTTATATCTGAAATCGTAAGGAAAACACTCAGTGTGCTGAGTTGCTGCAGATGGCACTACCTATATTCAGCAGGAAGAAAAAGCAAACCTGCTGGCTGATAAATTCAGCTTAGGTTTCACCCACTCATCATCTTCAGTCACTCCCCATGAAATACACCCTACCTTTCCTTTGCCTGTTATCAGAAAAGCACAGGTCATCACTGTGCTGTCTAAAGCTGGAAACCCGGCATCAGTGGGCCCTGACAGAATCTCATGGTGCATATTAAATAGCTTGAAACAAGACCTAGCAGACCCACTTGGATCTCTGATTAACCACAGTCTCCAAACAGGCTTTTTTTCCCAGTAGAGAGGTGGGCAGCAACAGTCATCCCTCTGCACAAGGGAGGGGGGAACCATCAATGGCCAAGGAAACTACCGATCCATAAGCCTGACTAGCCTTATAAGCAAGGCTATGGAAGGGATAATCTTGGACTTGATTAACAATGACATAGGAAATCTCCAGGCTCTAGACCCAACCCAGTTAGGCTTAGGCAAGGGCAGGTACTGCCTGCTTAATCTAGTGGACTTCTTTGAAAATGTCTCCAAGGCCATGGATGAGGGCAAGACAGTGATACCACCTACCTTGACCTGGCCAAGGCATTTGACACAATATCCCAACTCAGACATTATAGATAAACTCAAAAGTTTGAACACAAACCTCTACATCACTAGATGCATAGCCAAATAGCTCACAGATAGGACACATCCAGCAAGAGACAAGTCATCAGTGGATACCATTGGGCTCAGTGCAAGGCCCTCTCCTGTTTGGGATATACTTCTCAGATGCTAAGTAAATGTAGCTGGTCTTTGGCTAACCAAGTTTGCTGATGACTGCAAGCTGGAGCAATCACTGACTCCCCAAATGATGTTGATATCCTACAGAAAGGACTTACAAAGAGACTAATGATAGGTGTCAGAGCCATGGCCTCAAACTAAATACAAAGAAATGCATAATAATAATAATAATACCCTTTGGGAAATCAAATACCCCCACAAATTACAACATTGACAGCATCCCCCTCAGAGTGGAACCAGTGGTGAGACATCTGGGTACTCAGATAAATAATAATCTGAACTTTGACCACCAAGTGTCCATGGTGGGTGAGGAAGTCCTTCTACGTGGCTCACTTATACATATGGGCAAGGCATCAACATCTAAGGATGTCATAGTACCACTGTACTTGGTCCTAATCAGACTGAGCAGAATGCACCCTTTGGCATGAACCTCACCAGGGACCTGCAACAGTGTGAGTGTCCTCAGAGGTTTCTCACCAAAATAATTTAGGGTATAACCAACATGCCATATGTGGACTGATTAAAAGCCCTATCACTGTATTCAGTTTCCTACTGATTACTGAGGAGTGATCTATGACTGACCTACAAGGCAGTCTCTGACCCAGCCCTGAAGGACATGTTGCATATTCACAAAACCAACTGCATGTGGGTTACACACTACAAGGATCTCAACCTGATTCCTGGCATGAATAGATCATGCTGTTGAGACAGATACGTGCCCATGTGTCCCAAATATTGCTCGTCCTCTGAAATAGGCTATTCACATGAAGTAGAGCTCTTCCCTGACCATCTTCAAGTTTAATTTGGACCAATGGTTGAGATATCGCAAATTTACTACTGGGGTACTGCCCACGTCCCTTATGGACAGGTATAGTCCATAAAAGAGTTGTTAAAATCCTGCTTGCTGACCCTGGTTATTATTCCCCTATATAAAATTGGGTAACATCTGGGTAAAACTGGCTAGACTTGTAAGGGTTCTTGAGTCATTAGCCTAGTAATCTCCTATGAGTCCATTATAATGATCGACTCCCAGATGGAAATGGGTGAATCTCCTAGATTGCCATTGGATCTTGATATGACAGTAGGCGTCCTGGACATTGATACAGAACATCCAATTGTCCTTTCTCAGAGGAAGTAGAATGGAATGTACTGTGACCATCTAGAATTTTGCCTGTTTTACAAACTGATTCAGATTGCTGAGATCCAAAATTGGTCTTAGGTCCCCTGTCTTTTCTTGAACTAAAAGAAAGCTTGAATAGACTCCGGATCCTAATTGGTCTTTGAGAACCATTTGAATGACTCTTTTGTCCAGCAGCTTCAAATCAGGAATCAATAGTTTTGTTTTTGCAGTTTCCAAAAAGGGTATTGTATAACCTCTGGTAGCGATCCTTAGCACCCAAGAGTCAGAAGTTATATTTTGTCAGGTTAAACAGCGTAAGGAGAAACATTCCCTCAAATGACTCCAGAGTGCAGGAGCTGAGCAAGCATTCAGGGAGACTGATAAGGTTTCTCAGTAAATGGTCTATGGAAAAAAAGAAGTTATGTACTCATCATAATGTGTCCATTTTCATTCTTCCTCAACTTTTGGGTTGGATCTGATCCTCGGATCTGACTTGGCTGTTACTTTAGCTCATGGCCACCAAAAATCCCTCCTTACCTGTACTGCACCAACCCCTAACATACTTCTGATCTTGTTTGCTGTTTGGGTTTACTATTAAAATGTTGAATGGAAAAATAATTTCTGTTCTATGCACCAAAAATAAAAAACGAAAGTCAAAATGTGCAACACGGCACAATGTCGAATCAGCTGAATGAATTCAGCAAATTCAACATTGTTGCCGAACAGATTACATGATGTCCATAAAGGAGCTCAGGTAAAGGAAACTCCTATACCTACCACCACATTTTTCAGGGGGGCAAGCCCATCACACCCACTGCAAACAAAACTCCGAGATCACACTACAGTGAGGAAATGGATGAATTTCCAAAACCGCACTGTACCATGATCTCTGTACAGTACTTTGAGTTTATATTAGCGAATGCACAGTGCATACACTGATATAAACTTTTGAACACGGAGATGTTCAACAAGAAGGAAATTCGAATATCCATGTTTCGAGTTTCCATCTGTGAAGCTTCTCTGTTCCACCTTTTGATAGTAAACTGCTGCTTGACATAAAGTAGGAAGTACTACTATAAGATCCATAAGAAAAGAAGCCATATCTAGAGCTCAACATGGACAGTGGTATTCTTCTAAACTCTCCTTCTAGAAATCAATTGTGAAAAAGGTTGGGGGTTAGTGGGTGGGGAGTTGAGGAAGAACAAAAATGGACAACACAAATGGAACATTATGGTGAGCACATAACTTCTTTATCTAATGTTGTCAATTTTCATTCTATCCTCAACTGTTGTGACAGAGTCTCCAGCTACCTGAATTCCTGGGCGACTCTAGGGAAGGATATTCCTGAGTACAATTGAGCCAAAGGCTGCTCTTCCCCTGGGAGACCAGATCGAGTTGTAATGAGTTATATCAGTATGAAGACTGGCCCAAGGTGCTGCTGCACATGTCATCCATGCAAGGTCTAGATAGAAACACTAAAGATGTAGCCACGGACCTAGTTGAATGAACTTTTTAAGGTCTTGGTAAGGATAGGCCCAATCTGTTGTATATAAATGATATGTAATTCATCAGCCATCTGGTCAGCATTACTTTGCAACTGATTTGCCCAGTTTAGAAGCTGCAGAAAAAACAAATACATGATTTGCCTTTCTAATTTTGTTTGTTCTATGTAAGTGAAAACGTAATTGTCTGTGGACATTCAATAAATGCAACATATATTCAGCTTTATTTGTAAATTTCACAAAGAAGATTGGCAGGTTAATGGATTGGTTAATAATGGATTCTGACACCACCTTAGGAAGGAAAGAAGGATTCGTACATGATACTCTATCATCATGAAAAATCAAGTGGGGTTTGAGGACAATGCTTGAAGTTCTGAAATTCTTTTAGCGAAGATAATGGCCACTAGAAAAATAGTTTTCCAGGCCATAAATTTAAGATTACATTTTGCTGCAGGTTCAAAGGGGGGAATGAATTAAGGCCTGCAGCACCAGATTTAATTCCCATGGTGGAGTAGGGTCTTTGTAGGGAGGTCTCAGCACGAAAGTGCCTTTTAAAAAGCCTTACAAAGCTTAGATGAAGCCAAGGAAGAATTTTCAAACCCAATATGAAGGTTGGAAATTGCTGCTAACTGAACTCTAATTGTTGAAGAGCTATTTCCCTCATTAAAACTCATTGCCAAAAACTTGAGAACACTTTGTACAGGAGCTGACAAGGGGTTAATGCATTTCTGATGAGCCCAACAAATTTTAAGTTATGTACTTAACATAACTATGCATCTGTGTTGTTCCTTTTCATTCTTCGTCATTGAATGGGTTTGGATACGATCCTCGGATCCGACTCAGCCACTTTTATTGCAGTCTAGGATCTGGCTCTTGAGCTCCTCCCTTTACTCATAATTCCCTGTCATTACTGTTTTACCTCAGATCGAGTTTGCTGTCTCTAAACATGGTTGATAGAGCAATAAGTGGCACAACAGAACAGAAATTGGGGCTCAAACAGGAACAAAGGTTCCTAACCAGTTCCCCTCAGGTCATTCTCAAAGGCAAGGAAGGTGGGAGGGGAGTTGAGGAAGAAAGAAAATCAACAACACAGATGCATAGTTATGGTAAGAACATAACTTCAAATCTGTTGTTGTCATTTTCAGTCATTCATCAATGAATGGGACAGAGTCCCCAACTATAGTTACCTTGGAAGGCCCTCGTGGAAAGTTTTGGTAACCTTGGGAGGCCCTCACGGAAAGATATTCCGTTGTACCACAGAGGCAAATGCAGCTCTATTTCTGGCGGTGATGTCCAATTTGTAATGAGTTTTATACCAAGTGGCAGCTGTACAAATATCAACTAAAGCTCTGGACCAGAATCCAGATGGCGTAGCCACTGACCTAGTGGAATGAGCTTTTGGTTGCCTTGGTAAGGTCAAGCCTTTTAAGGAACAGACATATTCCTCTCTAAGACCAAGAACACTGCATCAATGGGCCCAGACAATATCCCAGTATGCCTTCTAAATAGCATGAAACATGACCTATTAGAGCTTCTGGAATTACTATTTAACTGTAGCCTCCAAATAGGCTTCATGCCTCATGAAAGGAGGAAGGCAACAGTCATCCCTCTGTACAAAGGTGGGCCATCTACAGACCCTGGAAACTACAGACCCATAAGTCTCACTAGTCTTACATGTAAAGCCATGGAAAGAATTATTATGGAGATGACCAATAGTGATATAGTAAACCTCCAGACACTGGACCCAACCCAGTTCAGTTTCGTCAAGGGCAGATCATGCCTACTCAACCTGGTGGACTTCTTTGAGGAGGTCACCAAAGCAATGGATGAGGGCAAAATCATTCACACTGCCTTCCTTGTCCTGGCCAAGGCATTTGACACAATACTCCACTTGGGCATTGTTGAGAAACTCAAGAGGTTAGGTACAAACCCGTATGTCACCCGTTGGATAGCCAAATGGCTCATAGACAGGATCCAGGAAGTTAGAAATGGGGAGTCCACCTCTACAAAGAGGCCAGTCACAAGTGGAGTCCCTCAGGGATCAGTCCTTGGACTGCTTCTTTTTGGCATTTACTTCTCAGAAGTCAAGGCCAATGTCAGCGGTCTCTGGCTGACTAAATTTGCAGATGATTACAAATTAGGAGCTGTCATTGAATCTCACACTAACACAAATGTTCTCCAGGAGGGGCTGACACAGACAAATAACTGGTGTCAGAGTCATGGACTAAAACTAAATGCAGAGAAATGCATAACAGTATCCTTTGGTAAGTCATCCATCCCTGGTAACTATCATATTGACAACACACCCCTTAGAGTTGACCCAGTAGTCAGGGACTTAGGGATACACATAGATAGTAATCCAGCCTTTGATCATCATGTCTACATGTTGCGCAACTTATAAACAAAGGTATGGCATCTACGTCCAAGGAAGTCATTGCTCCACTGTATTCAGCATTTATCAGACCTATCATTGAGTACAATGCTCCCTTTGGTATGTACCTAATCAGCCATATCCAACAACTGGAACGTCCACAGAGGTTCCTCACTAAAAGAATACAGGGCATAAATAATATGCCCTATGCAGACTGCCTCAAGGCCCTATCCCTGTATTCTGTCTCCTACAAGCTTTTGAGGGGAGATCTATGCCTGGCATACAGGGCATTGTTAGACCCCACTCTGATGGACCTCCTGCATATCCACAAAATAAACAGTACCAAAATTACCTGTTCTAAAGACTTAAACCTTGCCTGTGATATAAATAGGACTTGCTGGAGAGATAGGTTTGTATCCCAGAGACTACCCCACCTATGGAAAAGGCTCCCCATCCATGTGAAGCAGAGTTCCTCCCTAATGCAATTCAAGTGCAACTTGGACAATTGGATGGGAAACTGGAAATTCATCCCTGGTTTGGCACCTATGTCTCTGATGCAAACATGTGACCTGTAAATGGTTCATCTCCCAGGCCCATGCTTACACTTATTAAGGGTATCTGAACTTGTCAGAGATTTAGGATGAATGGCTAGGCTTAAAAAGGCCATTGTAGTTGTTAACCTAATAAACACATATGAACCTATGAGAAATACAATCAGTAATCCATTTGGCTAGGTGACTGTATCAGAGTTTGTAACACAAAAGTAAGATCCCAAGGTAGTATGGGGTCCTTAATAGGTGACCTAAATAAAAATGTACCCTTAAGAAAGGCCTTATACAACTTAGATGATGCCAAAGAGAAAGTATTATCTCAAATGTGAAAATTCAAAATGGCTGCCAGTTAAACCTTAATAGTAGAGAAACTGGCCCCACCTTGAAAAAGAAATGCTAGAAATTCTAAAACAGTGGGGACCGGAGTAGAGAAAGGATCCAAATCTCTCTGCTGAGCCCATAAGGAAAATCTCTTCCACTTGCTTTCATAAATCTTTCTTGTAGAAGGTTTCTGAGATGAAAACAATATCCTTCGAACAGGAGAGGAAAGCCTGGAATGTCTAGCTATTATTGAAATTGGAGAAACCATGTGGTCAACTGGAGGCTCGGAATGTCCACGTGAGTCATGCCTGAATGGTGAGAGAGGAGATCTGGACTGTGGTCCAGTGTCTAGGGAGGGCACACTAGATAAGACCACAAGAAGGGAAACCAAATCTGCCAAGGCCAAAAGGGAGCAATGAAGATTACTTTGGTCTTCAACCTTACAGCTTTCTAAAGAAACTTGGGAATTAGGGGTACGGGAGGATAAGCACAAAAAAGACTGGGGAGCCAAATGTGGACTACAGCATTTCTTGGTGACTGTCTCTTTGGGGGAATTAGGGGAAAGAACCTGCTGCACTTGTATCATGTTTGCCACTGACTGATTGAGAGACCACTGAAAGCAGCAGGAGAGTACTACTGAGCCTGTCCGCTAATATGTTTGATTTCCCAGGAATGTGCATCACCACAAGAAAGTGACTGGATAACACTGCCCAGTGCCAAACCCTCACTGCTTCTCAACAAAGAAGTAGGATCTGGTTACCCCTATTTGTTGATGTACCAAATGAATGATATGCTGTTCGTTTGAATAGCATTTGTCCCCAGTGGAAGAGATTCCTGAAAGGCCTGCAATGCTTATAGGACTGCTTTCATCTCTAGGACATTTATATGCAATCTGGTCTCGTCTAGGGTCCACATGCCTTGAACAGTCCATCCCAAGTAATGCCCCCTCCACCCAAACTGAGAGGTATCCACAGTCAACATGGTGATGGGCAGAGGAAGGATAAAGGGACAACCTTGGCAAGTCTTATTGGATTGGATTTACCACTGAAATGATTCCCTGCAAACCTTATATAGTTTTATTGGAAATCATAAGGGTTGGTATAAAATGGACCATTGCACTTGTAGGATCCACTGTAGGATTCTCATGTGAAAATGAGCCATTGGAATCAAAGTGATTAATGCGGCCATCGATCCCAGAGCGCTTAAAATCAATGTGGCTGGAAGAAAAGGGTGAGATATAAACTGACTGACATGTAACCTTAGAGAAAGAATTATGCTCCATGGCAAGGATGCTTGAAGATTCATTGTGCCTAGAACAGCCCCTCTGAACTCCAAGACTTGTACTCGTTGAAGTTTGGACTTTGGAAGATTTACTGTAGAAAGTGGGTCAACTGAAGAAGATAGTCTCTGGCTATTAATAATAGATGGTTGGTTGAAGCAGTGAGGAGCCAGTTGTCTTAATGACGAAACACCCTGAATCCCTGCAGTCTTAGATGAGCTGTAATCACTGCCATACATTTGGTGAACACCCTGATGGCTGTGTTGAGACCAAAGTGAAGGGCTCTGAAATGGTAATGACTGGCTCCCAGCCAAAAGTGAAGGAATCTGCAGGATTGTCTGTCCATTTTGATGTGACAAGTATGCATCCTCCAACTCTGTACAGCACCTCATCTTTCAAGAGTAAAGGCAGAATGGACTGAACTGTGTCCATCAGGAATTTGGAGTTCTTTATGAACTTGTTTAGATAACTGAGATCCAGGATGGGCCTCAGGTCCCCTGTCTTTTTTGTCACTAAAAAGAACCTTGCATAAAGACCTCTTGGCTGACTCTTTTGTCTAGCAGCTTTTGAATTTCCCAGGCTGGTTGCTCCCACTGATTGGGTGGAACATCTGGGGGGGGGGTCTTTCTCATCCTTGGTGGATTTTGTGAAAAGGGAATAATATAGCCTCTGGATATGATTCTTTGTACCCATGTGTCTTGTGATGGCTGCCCAGGCTTCTGGTTGCAAAGGCAAACATCCCCCAACTGTCTCCAGAGAAGAACAGTCAAGCAATCTTTCAGAAATGCTGAAAGGTCTGTCTGAGAAGGAATCCCAAGACTCTTGCTTTTGCAGTCCCCACCTGCCACTTGGGCAGAGTCTTCCATTATTATAATTATTTTCCCCGTCTGCCTCTGGGAGAAAATCTTCTGTGTGAATTTTGAATAGGCCCTTGAGATTTCCAAAAGTACATTTTCTTACCACCATGTTGATTTCTAGAGAAGGATCTTTACGAAGTAGAAAAATGGATTCCTAAGCCCAACAGGGTCTTTCCATCTTGCTCACTATGGGAGAGAGTATCTTTCATGGTAGGTCCAAAAAGAGAAAATCCATCAAATGAAGCACTGATGAATGATGCATTAAAGGACTCCACATAGTCCTACAAGTGCATCCAGGCATGCTTCTTTATGGACATGTCTGTACCAGCGGCCTGTGAGGAACCCTCAGCAGCACGTGAGATTAGCCTCATCGATACCAAAACACATTACTGATACATGGAATTAAACAAAAAGTTACAAATGCAATTGAAAATCTTACTACAGAGGTACTGCAGAGGTAGCTATATATGCAAACTAAATTTCTAAAATGCAGTACATATTAAGTTAGTCTATGGACAGAGGGTAGATTATATGTATGAGCTAGGTAGTCAATAAAGTAGTTTAAAGAGCAGGTTCAGGAGTACTTAACTTAGTGAATGGCTATAACCCAGTAGAGTATTCATGAGCAGTTCATACAGAATAGATTGTACATGGTTAAGTGAAGTAAAAACAAAGCAGAAATAGAGAAAAGACTTAACTGGGGCTAAGGCAGGGGCAGGTTCAAGAGTTCAGTACGTTTTCTTTTAGGGCTTTTTTTGAAATCATAAGTATTGGATACATTTGTGATGGTGAGGAATAGTTTGTTCCAGGATAAGGTTGTTGAGTAGCTGTATTGTTGTGGCCAATTGTTCTTTTGGGCTTATACATGTCCAAGAGGGACAGGTCAGCTCTCCATAGAGTCCGAACATGAATATAAAATAGAAGATGGAGGAGATGGCAGGGCAGGAGCTGGGTTTGTTGAGGATGGAGTGAATGATTAGCATTTGAGGTAGTAGGAGCAGGTGGGAGAATTCTAGCCAGTTAATAGATTTGAGGGAGATGCACTGGTGGGAGTTGCAGGGCTGGTTAGCAGTGAACCTTGCTACTCTACTGTAAGTGAGTTTGAGTTTAGTTTTTAGAGAGGATTGTAGGTTGGTTAAGATTTGCGAGCTATAGAAAAGACTAAGAAGAAGGTAGGAATAGGGTAGGGAGAGTCTAGCATCTGGTGAGGAATTTTTTTATTTCTATACAACAAGCCAAGTTTTTGGTGATTCTTTTTATGCAATAGTGAACATGTAGGTCAAATCTGAGTTGATCATCAATGTTCACACCCAAGAGCTTGGTATGTGTTTCTGTGTTAATGGCAGTGTTGCTTAGAGATGAGAGAGAAAAAAGAAGTTGTGTACTCACCATAACGTTCCATCTGTGTTGTCGATCTTCATTTATCATTAACCTGTGGGTATGGTTCCAAAATCGGAAGAGACTTAGCCATACTACAGCCTGCGAGGATCAAAAACTGTCAAACTTTTCTCCCTACCCACAATGCTCCTCTCCAATTTACATCAAATAGAGTCTGCTGATTGTCATACAGGAAAAATATGTATCATGAAAAATACGTATCATGAAAGAACTTCTGCGGAGACCATATCTGAACAAGAATGGCTCAAGATATAATAAATAAGGATATAGCTCATTCCACCAAGAGCTTTGAAGGATGGGGTTGGAAGGGGGGGCATCAAGGATAAATGAAGACTGACAACACAGATGGAATGTTATGGTGAGTACATAACTTCTTTATCTGATGTTGTCAATCTTCATTTATTCCTTGACCTGTGGGACAGAATCCCCAGCTACTTTTATCCTGAGTGGACTCACGGAAGAATATTCCCCTAGAAGCCAAATCCAATTTGTAATTATTAATAAAGGTATGTGGGGTAGCCCAAGTTGCTGCTGCACAAATGTCATCCAAGGAAGCTCTTGAATGAAAAACTGCAGAAGTAGCTATCACTCTGAGTGTGCTTTAATAGCTTTAGGTAATTTAACATTCTTTTTAGTGTATATGAAAGATATGCAATCTTTCAACCACTTAGAAAGTGTAACTTTGGAAACCGGTGTACCTAATCTAGCACTAGAAAAAGCAATAAAGAGTTGATCAGATTTTCTGATAGATTTTGTTCTATGAAGGTAAAAGTGAAATTGCCTGTGGATGTCTAATAAGTGCAAAAATATTTGCCTTTATTTGAAAATTTTGGAAAGAAAACTGGCAAGTTTATAGTCCGATTAATATTGGCCTTTGATACGACCATTGGTAGAAAGGATGGATTAGTCCTTAAAGAAACTTTATCTGGGTGAAAAGTCAAATATGGTGATTTACAAAATAGGGCCTGAATCTCTGAACCTCTTCTGACAGAGGAAATAGCTATTAGTAAAGCTGTTTTCCAAGACAAGTACTTCAGTTCACAAGTGGATGTAGGATCAAAAGGAGGGTATATCAAAGTCTGAAGAACCAAGTTGAGATCCCATGGAACATACAGTTCTTTATAAGGAGGCTTTAGCATCAAGGTTCCTTTCAAAAAGGTCTTGCAAAGTTTATGAGACATTAATGAGGCATCCTGTACCCCACTGTGAAAATTCGAAATGGCCGCTAGGTGAATCCTGATGGTAGAAAAAGAAGCTCCATCTTCAAAGAGCAATGTCAAAAACTCTAAATTTTTTGTGATAGCGGCTGAAAAATGGGGAAAAAGTGGCGGGTTTATGCGATGCCAAAATAATCTTAAGTACTGGAGATGACATATTATGCCTGGCAATCACTGGAAGTGAAGAAGCCATGCTGTGAGCTTTATGCTCTGAAAATTCTGTTGAAGTAATCCCTCTGGATGGGACAGGAGATCTGTAGCTGGGTCCAGAGTCCATGGTATCTGTCAAGACCAGCATGAGGTAATGAGGATCACCTTGCTCATCAACCTGGATGCTTTCTTCAGAAATTGAAGGATTAACTGTATCGGGGAAAAGCATGTAGAAGTCCTGAGGGTCAATCGTGAAGGACAGCGTCTCTCAGGAACTCTACTGGAGGGGGTACCAGGGCAAAGTAGCTGCTGCACTTGTTTTGGAGTCATACAAAGAGGTCACAACAAGGCTGGGCCCAGCGGTGAAAAATCATCTGTGCCACCTTCGGGTTGAGAGACCACTCATGAGGCATGAGGATGCTTGTCCGCTATCACACTGGAAGTCCCCGTGATGTGTGTTGCTATAAGAAAGTGGTTGAAAGAGACTGCCCACTCCCAAACTCTGAGTGCTTCTCAACAAAGGGGGTAAGACTTGGTTCCTCCCTGTTTGTTGATGTACCAGACAACTGACATGTTGTCTTTCTAGATAGAAATTTTCCCTGGAGGAGTGACAGCTTGAAAGACCCGCAATGCTGATAGCACTGCCATCATCTCTAATCCATTGCTTGGACTGTCTTGCCCATATAATGCCCCCTCACCCAATCTCGGAGGCATCCATGGTCACTATAGCCTGGAGTTGGGGTTGTATGAAAGGCTGTCCCACTAGAATATCTGTGAACTGAACCTACCAGAAGAGATCCCTTTTGCAACAGCTGATCACTAAAATGTGATGCAACATCGGTTGATGAAGAATGGACCAGGGGGATGCAAGAAGCCATTGTAGGATCCTTATGTGGAATCTTGCTAAAGGTACCAAGTTAATGGTTTCTACCATAGCACCCACAGCCTGCAGTACCAGATGTGCAGCCACTGCTTTGCTGCTGCTGATTCTCCTAACTTGAGATTTGATCTTTTCTAAATGGGGAACAGGAAGGGAAGTTATACAAGTGTTCATATTCAGATACACCCCTATAAATTCCAGATTCTGTGTTGGAATCAGATGAGATTTCTCCTGATTTATTGTGATAACGAGACTGGCACAAGTTTGAAGGACATAATCTCTTGATTTTTCTAAGAGATGCCTAGTGGGAGTTGTGATGAGCCAGTCATCTAAATAAGGAAACACATGGTGTCCATGTAGTCCCAAGTGAGATGCTATCACCATCATGCATTTGGTGAATACCCTGGGACTGTGGTGAGGCCAAAGGATACGGCTCTGAATTGAAAGTGACTGGCTCCCAGCCAGAAGCAGAGAAATCTCCTGGAGTGCTTGCCCATCTTGATGTGATAATAAGCATGCTGGAGGTCTACTGAGCACAACCAATCATCCTTTCCTAAAAAGGGAAGGATAGACTGAACTGTGACCATTCAGAATTTTGTTTGTCAAACAGATTTGTTCAAAACACTGAGATCCAAGATCAGTCTCCAGTCCTCTTGTCTTCTTTGGCAATAAAAAGAATCTTGAGTAAATTATGGAATCTTTTCAGTCTGGGGAGACGGGTTGGATGACTCTTTTTTTACAGCAGTTTTTTGATTTCTTGAACTGCTGGTTCCCTCTGACTGGGTGGAACATCGGGGATCCTTTTGAATTTTTTGGGAAGGGAGTGAAATGAAATGGTGTATCCACTGATGATAATCCTTTGCACCCAAACATATTTTTTAGCCCGGCTTGTTGGTGCAAGGATAATTGTCCCCCAGCTGTTTCCAGAGGTATGCAATCGGGCCTCCTTTCAGGAGAGCTGGTAGGGTTTGGCTGGGAAAGAATCTCTGGAACCCTGATTTTACAGATCACCTCTCCTACGTGGATGGTATCTTCCACTGAAACTCATCCCTCTGCCCCTGGGGGGGTACCACCACGTGTCTCCTGAAAAGGCCCTTGGGCTTTTCGGAACTCCATTTTCCAACTCCTCTTGTTTCTAGAGAAGGACCATTGAAGGGTGGAAAGATGTATGCCCACTGCAGAGAGAGAGTCTTCCCATTTTTCTCACATTTGGACAAAGTCTCTCAAACTTTTAGGCTAAAACAAGAAGATCCGTCAAAAGGCGCATTGACGAACAAAGATTTGAATGGCTCCGCAAATTCTCATAAGCACATTCAGGCTTGTCTCCTTATGGCTACGCTGGAACCCACTGCTTTAGTCATCCCTTCGGCTGCATATGCTATGAGCCTCATGGACGAGTTGGGAATCCAAGTGCTTTCTCTTGCACTTTCTCTTGTGAGGGTCTTCCTCAGTGGGAAAATCTGAAGAAGCGTCAGAACAGGATAAAACCTGGACAGGTGTATCCTGCAGTTTTGGCCCTCACTGTCCCAATGCAGAGTCTGGTTGAGAGTTAGAATGAGAGGAAGGATCAGGGATCAACTCCAATTGGGGGGGGGGCAGATGACTGGGTACCCACTGAGGACAAAGCCCTCTTCAATGGCTGAAGAGGACCACGAATGGAGACTTGGGGAACTCCTATCTTGATGCAGAGAAAAGAAAAGAAGGAAGGGAGCCATTTGATGCACTGTTGTCTGTTAGTGAGGTAGATTGAGAGCCATGTAATAGTAGGATTAGAAAGACTAAGATCAGTGTTGAATGCTTTAGAGAGATATCTAAAAAAGTCAGGAAACTAATTTATTGTCTCTTGCTTGAATGTTTGTTTGAGTGAAAGAAATTAGAACAGAAGTACTGCTGTGGTTTGGATGGAAGCCATGTTGGGTGGGAGTTACTAAATTTTCATGAAGGAGATAGTTCACAAGCTGCTTGTGTACAGATGTTTCAAGTAGTTTAGAGAGAGGAGACAGGATGGCTATAGGCCAGTAGTTTGATAGTTCAGTGGAGATTCCTCCCTTATGGACTGGTATAGTATAAAATTGTTTCTAGATTGTGGGGACAGTACATTCTATGATAGACTGGTTAATAAGGATAGAGATACGGTAGGCTACAGAAGTAGCGGCAAAATTAAGGAAGAGGGCAGGTAGATTATTCGAGGAGGGACAGCATGGCTTTAATTTGTAAGCAGAGTCTTTATATAGCTAGTGGGAATAGGCTTGAGTGAGAAGGAGATATTTTAGCTGGATAGCAAAAAATTCCGTCTGTAACAGATCGTAGTATTTTTTTAGGGACTGGAAAACCTTAGTGTTCTCCCACTGAAAACACTGGCACATTCGGGAAATAGTCTCAGATAAAGAGAAATCCCCCACAGGAAGAATCAGAAACAGAGCTCTCCTCAGAGTCTGAATCATAAATCTAGTGAGAAAACCCTGTATCTGTCCCTCTATTTTTCTGTCTAGATTCAGAATCTTGAAACCCTTCAGGAAAATAAATATTCCTTTTTCTTTCACCAGAAACTCTTTTAGAAGAAGGATGCTTAAATTAAACCCTGAGCCAGACACAGCAAGTTACTCCTGTCTAAGGAAATTTGAAGAGGAGTGGATATAAATGTTTAGTTTTCTTTCTGACATTAAAAATAGAACCATCTGTATTATTACTGGCAGCAGCAGCTTCCCCACAGATGCGCACAGCATTCTGACAAAACAGGGAAGCCTTCCCTATTCCCTCTCCCAGGACTGATAAGAGTGGCTCTTCATTGCCCCCTGAGGGGACCCCAAAACTCAGGCAGGATGTGGCTAATTCCTGGCCCTTCGGCTGTAGGTGCTATGCCAGTATGATCCGGGGTAAAAGATGTGTGGTCAGAGCTAAAACTAATGGCCAGAGCAGAGTCGCCCATCTGTGGCTTAGGCAAATAGCTAGCTTACTCTGTTGGCAAAGGCTGTTGGCTTAACATTTTCTTTTTGGGTCTGGAAGAAGAACTGACTGTAGCCCTGACAGTTTGTTCCATGGTCAAGCCAAAAATTGTGTCTCTTTTGCAGGAAAAGACATTAAAAATGTAAAGTCTTTAAAAGTCAATTATTTTTCACAGAAAAACACACAAAAAGTATTTTAACACACTTTGCCAGCCGCACAAAGTAAAAGAAACAAAATTTTTCCACTGAAAAAATTTTTGTTTTCTTTTTTCAAATACTTTAAACAATTTTTAAAAACTAACAGGAAAAAAGAGAGCTCTCATTTTAAAGTACAGTACAGTCTCACAACAGTTCATTAAAACATAAACACTTAAATAACTTTTATGAACAGGAAAGTGTTGATAAACAATAAATATTTTAAAATGGAACTTTTTCCCCCAAAGTGAACTTATCTGCTCCACAAAGGAACAGTACTGGCCGACTGTACACTTCGGCAGCAGGAAAGCTTTAAAGGGCCTGGCACCCAATCCTGTCTTTTTAGTCAGATCAGCTCAAACTGATTAATGCTTTGGGCATGTGGAATGTAACCTGAAGCTTTGGAAGCTGGCTGTTATGGCCTTGCAGGATATATGTCATATAAGCTAGGCTACTGCAGAAGTGATCAATATGAAGAACATCTAAATCTCTGTCAAAAGACGAATTTGAAATTTCATTTTTTGACATCTGGGAGGTTATTAGAACATAGCTAGGCAATCATCTATAGTGGTACTACAGAGTCATAAACACAATTTAAACAATGAACAGTGACTTGAGAAGCATAATAAACTGAATTACACAATGCAGATTTTCCTCACGAGGAAAATGATGCCAAACTATACTTTCACAATTAATCATGATAAACTTCAATATACAAGCCTCATGATTTAGAATTCTAAAAAATCAAAGTTGCTGAAGCATTGATGTTTTTTCCAAACTTATCAAAAGCTTTTTCCTCTTTATCAGGAGAAGAGGGTTTGTAATTAACAAAATATTTTGCAGCAGCTAACTTTAAAAAAATGTTATATTTGATGGATCAGGTCTGGGATTGGTATATAAAAACTTGAAAGACTGAGGAACTTTTTACAATCTTTCTGCTTTTGTTGGGGCAGTAGCCTGACTGTCAAGGAAACTGCAGGTTGTGACAAAAATATCCTCCAAGGTTGACAGAAATGGAAAGATAGAAGGGTTTGGAAATTCCAGTTGTGACAAATTATGATATTTTCTAAGGGTCTGATAAACCTTAGTATTTTCCTACTGAAAACATTGGTTGTTGTTGTGTCTTTCGGCTTTTCCCGGTTAGGGGTTGCCACAGCGGAACTCCGGTCCGCTAATGATTGGCAGTAGATTTTTACGTGCTGAGTTGCCAGGCCTGACGCACAACCTTCAACAAAGGTACACCCATTCACGCATGTCTCCACACAGAAGACGCTTTAGCTGAGAATCGAACAGGACGTCTTACTGTGAGGTGACAATGCTACTGCAGCACCACCACCGAACATTGGTACATCCTGGAAATAGTCTCAAAAAAGAGAATTCATCACAGAGAGAATCAGATACCATACTTTCTCAAAATCAGAAACTTAAGAAGAAATAACTGCATCTATCCCTAAACAATCCTGTACAGATTCTATTCTTGATTCTAACTGTGGAAACAGGAATCCCTTTTTCTTTTACCAGAAACTGCCTTTCAAGAAGGGTCAAGAACCTGCACAAGACTCTGATCCAAGCCTAATAAATTACTCCTGATCAGAGTAACTGACAGAGGAAAAAAATATGTTTAATTTTCTCTTTTTTCAGGAATGTGCGTAAAAACAGAGTCAGTACTGCCAGCAACAGCTTCCTCAGGGATGTGCAAAACATTCTAAGTAGTAGTACTTTCCATTATACATTCTCCCAAGAGTGACAAAAGTGGCTCTACCTCACCCACTGAGGGTCCCCTACAGCCATAGAGGATGTGGCTAACACCTAGTCCATGGTGGCTGTATGGACTACACCATAGGGATCTAAAGAAAAAATGAGTGGTCTGAGGAACCAGCTTCGACCATAGCAGAGTCACCACCTGCAGCCGAGGCAAATTACCAGCCTACTGGACTGGCAAAAGGCTCTGTAAAAGTACTGATATTTGAAAGCCTGCACAGAAACACTCTTCTCAGTGGCAGGAATACACTAAAATCTGCGTGCCCAAACCTGATGTTTTAGCTCAGCTCAAGTTAACTAATGGTTTGGTCATGTCTATGTGCCCTAAAGCTTTAAAAGTTGTCCGGCTGTTGTATCCTGTGCAGGATAAAACTCATACGGCTAAGACTACTAAAGCAGTGATCATAATGATGAACATCCGATGTTGCTTGGGCTAAAATGGAATCACCGCAATGATTTTTGGCGAGTCTTTCTGAATCCTCAGAATTACTCTGGGTATCAGTGGAAAAGTTGGAAATGCATAAAGGAACATTTATGACCAAGGGGATGAAAATTAATGTTTTTTCCAGGCTTGCTTGCAAGGAGTCCTGGAGCAGAGCATGTTCATATGTCTGTTTTGAAGGGAGGCAAACAGGTGAATTTGAGGTGTTCCTCACAACTGTATCAATTCCTGGAAGGCCCCTTTATTTAATTTCCATTTGTGAGGGTCTGACCTGGTCCTGGGCTGCCACTGTATTTTGCTCTAATAGAATACAAGATGTTTGGTGAGTTAAGGAATGCTGTAAAGCTACCTCCCAAGTCATCACAGACAGTCTGCACAGAATGTACAACCTGGTGCTCCACTGCTTGTGTATTTGCCATATCACTGTAGTGTTTTCTGTAATCACCTAAAGAAGTCCTCCTGACCATAAATGATAATGAGATTTTAATTCATTGATCACAGCCATCATCTTCTTGAAATTTATGTGCTTTGGTTTGTCTAAGGAGTTCCACATAATTTACACATTAACTCTTTCAGAAACTGCTACCCAAACAAAATCTGAGATGTCTGAAGTTACAGACTTATTGGAGATATGAAGAGAAAAGGGAAAACCTGGACTTAGAGCCCTTTGCTGTCTCCACCAGTGCAGTTCCTTTTTTACAAAGCCCAAAATTTGAATCTGAAATTCTAGAGGATGAATAAGTAGGGTCTATGTGTTTTTTATAAACCACTATATTTTTCTTATATGTAACCCTAGTGAATGGAATCATGAATCTTACAGAAGCCATGACCCCTAGAATACTGACATATTCTCTTGCAGAAGTGTAAGCCTGATTGGAGTAGCTGAGGAAAGTTTTCAGATAGAAATCCACCTTCTCCTGTGTAAAAAAGCCTTTCTGTTGAGAAGTGTCTGTAAGGTAGCCCGTAAACACAATCCTGTGTGTCAGAGTTAAACAGAATTTTTGTACATTTATCTGGAATCCCAGACTGGATAAAAGAGATGAAAAGAGAAGGTATGTCTTACCACAATGTTCCATCTGTGCTGTTGATCTTCATCTATTCTTGACTCTTGGGTTACAGTTACAATCCTTGGAAATGATCCAGCCATTATACAGCTTGCGTCAGCCAAAAAAAACTTGCGAGCTAACAGTCTACCAACAATGCCCCTCTATACATTACCTCAGATCGAGTTTGCAGACTTATAGGAAAAATAGACGGAAACTTAAGTAAAATCAGAAGCCATGTCCAATCTGAATCCTAACAAAAAGACCCAGGACAAAGGTTCACTCCTCCAGGAATCTACAGGAGGGGGGAGAAGGGGGGGGGGGGTGCCAAGAATAGATGAAGATTGACAACACAGATGGAATGTTATGGCAAGTCATAACTTCTTTATCTGATGTTGTCAATCTTCATCTGTTCTTGACTCTTGGGAAAGAGTCCCCAGCTACTTTAGATCCTGGGTGGCCATATGGAAGGATATACCCGAGAACAATAGAACCAAAGGAGGCACTTTCCCCTGGAGACCAAATCAAATTTGTAATGAGTAATAAAGGTATGTGCAGTAGCCCGCATTGCTGCTGTGCATATTTCACTCATGGAAGCCTTTGAATGAAAAACAGCTGAAGTAGCCATAGATCTGGTGGAATGTGCTTTCACTGGTGCAGGTAACTTGAGATTCTTTTTATTATATATGTAAGTAGTACAATCTCTTAACCATTTGGACAAGGTAACCCTAGAGATGGATTTTCTGAAAGTTGTGCCAGAAGAGGAAACCAATTGTTCTGATTTTCTAAATTCTTTAGTTCTGCTGAGGCAGAAACGTAACTGTCTGTGATCATCCAACACGTGTAGACAATATTTCCCTTTTGAAAAAATTGGGAAAGAAAACAGGTAAATCTATAGGTTGATTAATGTTGGACTCTGATACCACTTTCGGAAGAAAGGATGTATTGGTTCTGAGTGCAACTCTATCTTTATGGAAAATTAGTTAAGGGGGTATTGAACATAAGGCCTGCAATTCAGAAACTCGCCCCGCCGAGGTTATAGCTATAAGGAGAAGCATTTTCCAAGAAAGGAACTTTAAGTCACAAGTTCAAAGGGGGTAAGTACCAGTGATTTTAGAACAACAGTCAGGTCCCATGGGGGTAGAGGGTCTTTAAATGGAGGCTTTAATCAAATAGTTCCCTTGAGGAAGACCTTACATAGTCTATGTGAAATTAAGGGTAGGTCTCCAAAGCCATTATGAAAATTAAAGATGGCAGCTAGAATGACCTTAGCTTCAGAAATGGAAGCTCCTTTAGCAAAAAGGATGGCCAGAAATTCTAAAACATTTTCCACAGGCACTGAAAAAGGGTAGAGATCCTTATCACAAGCCCAGACTGAGAATCTCTTCCACTTACTGAGGTAGAGATTCCTGATGGATGGTTTATGTGATGCCAGGAAAATATTTCATACCGGGGATGGTATATCTTTATGCCTGGCAACTAATGGAATTGGAGGAACCAAGCAGTCAGCTTGAGACTTTGGAGATTGGGATGCGCTAGTCCCTGAGGGTGAGACAAAAGCTCTGGAAATGGGTCCAGAATCCATGGGTGGTGAACTAGATGAGGCCATTGGAAGGGAAACCAAATTTGACGAGGCCAGTAGGGTGCAATGAGTATTACTTTGCTTCTCAACCTGGCTGCTTTCTTGAGAAAGAGAGGGGTCAGAGGAAAAGGAGGGAAGGCAAGAGGGTCAACTGAGGAGAAGAGCATCTCTCAGGGACTCCCAATGAGGGTGGATTAGGGCAAAATAGATTCTGCACTTGTTGTTTTGGGTGATGCAAAAAGGTCGCAGCAAGGTTGGCCCCATTGATGAAAGATCATCTTCCCGATCTTGGGACTGAGAGACCACTAGTGAGGCAGTACAATACATCTGCTTAGTTTACCTGCTATCATATTTGAACTCCCCAGGATGTGCGTTGCTATGAGAAAGTGGTTGGAGGCAATGGCCCATTGCCACACTCAAAGGGCTTCTCGACACAGGGGATACGATTTGGTTCCCCCTTGCTGGTTCATGTACCAGACAGACTGAAATGCTTGCAATGCTAGTAGTACACCCTCAACTCCAGAACGTTGATATGCAGATTGGTCTCCATCAGGGACCAAGTGCCTTACACTGTCTTTTCCCAGATAATGCCCCCCCCCCATCTGGAAGGCATCCGTGTTCACTATGGCTTTGGGTTGAGGAGTGACAAAGGGGCGGGATTCCATCCATTAGGACAGGTCATTTTTGCAGTGGCTGGTAATAAAAATGGGGTAGTTCACTGGATGGGTTAGAATCAGCCATTGATTTGCAAGAAGCCACTGCAGTAACCTCGTGTGAAATCTCACTAGTGGGACTATAGTGATAGCCGCTGCCATTTACCACAATGCTTGAAGCACTGGTAAGGCTGGTACTTTGTGCATAGGAGAGAATGTACATGAGATTGTACTTTCTGTAATCTGTGAAGAGGGAGGGAAGCTACGCATGACAGGGTGTTCAAATGAGCTCCGATGAATTCCATATCCTGAGAGGGAGTCAGATGCAACTTTGTATGACTGACAGTGATGCCTCGATGCAGGAATTGTAGGGTGAATTCTGTTGTCTGGAGCAGTAGATATGGAAACGCCTAGAATCTGTGCAGTCTCAAGTGAGCTGTTACTGCTGCCATACAAACACCCTGGGGGCTGTGGTGAGACCAAAGGGCAGTAACCTGAACTGATAGTGACTTGCTCTTAGCCAAAAGCAGAGAAACCTTCTTGAGCATTTGTCCATTTTTATGTGGTAATATGCATCTTGAAGGTCTGTTGTGCACATCCAATCATTTTCCTCTAGAAAGGGAAGTATTGACTGAACCATGACCATCTGGAATTTGGACTGTTGAACAAATTTGTTTAGAATGCTGAGATCCAGAAATGGTCTCCAGTCCCCTGTCCTTTTTGGCACTAAAAAGAACCTTGAGTAAAATCCAGATTTTATCTGGTCTGATGGGACTTCTAGGATGACTCTTTTTTTCTAGCAGTTTTTGTATTTCTAGGGCTGCTTGGTCCCTCTGATCGGGTGGAACATTTGGGAGTCTTGTTCAAATTATTGGATAAAGATTGAAGGAGATAAGGTAACCTATGTAAATAATTCTCAGCACCCAGACATCTGTGGTTATTTGTCGCCAGACTGTTGGGTGCAAAGAAAATCTTCTCTCGACTGCCTCCAGAGGTAAGCAATCAGGCTCCCTTTCAGGAGTGCTAATAGGGTTGGCCAGAAAAGGAATCTCTGGAACCCTGGTTCTGTGGGGCACCTCTGCCTCTAGGATGGTGTCTTCCATTAGAGCTCCCCCTTCTGCCCCGAGGGGAGTCTGCACCATGTGTGTCTTGGAAAGGCCTCTGGGACATCTTGAACCACATCTTCCCACTCTTCTGATTGCTGGAATAGGCTCGTTAAGAAGCAGGAAAAAGTATGCCCACTGCAGACAGGGTCTTTACATATTTCTCACACCTGGCTAGAGTTTCTTTAACTTTGGGGCCGAACAAAGAGGATCCGTCAAAAGCAGCATTGATGAAGGAAGACTTGAATGGCTCCGCAAAGTCAGACAGGCGCATGCAAGCGTGTTGTTGAATTGCAACACCTGAACCAGCTGACCTGGTCACCCCTTTGGCTGCATGTGCAATGACCTGCATGGATGAATTAGATATATACTCCAGGGTAGCTAACTGGGAGGCCACTTTTTCCTGGACCCCCTCAGCTACAGCTCCTGCTAGGGTATCCAATAGCTCCTTGATCAAATCCCTCTGGAGCCTAGTGAAATGTGCCATGAACTTCAAGGATCTAATGGTAAAGGAAGATGATGCATAAATCCCCTTTCCAAATCTGTCCATTGCCCTTGACTCCCAGTTAGGGGGATGAACTGTCGAACTTTACTAAGCTAGTTCCTTTTTAGTGGCAGCCACCACCACTATGGCATCTACTGCTAATCCTTTCTCCCAGTACTGGTAGTCCTCAGAAGCAGAGAGTATTTTATCTGGTCTCTGGGAATCAGTTCTATCAAATCAGAGGCCTTCCAGGCCTACTGAGCCATCAACTTAATGAGATCATCAGCGGGATGAGTTACCCAGGAAGTAGATGGGTGAGCTCCAAAGGCTTGCAAGTACACAGACTCCTCAAAGGAAGGGTATTTGGGCTTCCAGTTACCCCTCTGTTTGAGGATATCCAGAATCTCTCCAAAGAAGATGTATTTCGGGAGTAACTGGAGGATCCCTCCCACTCATCGAAATCTGTGTCCTCGATGACGGACTATTCAGGGGAGTTCGGGTGCTTCCCCTTACAGAGATTCTTCCGAGGGGGCTCTTCAGTGGTAATATCTGAACAGGACTTGGAAGATGGATGATCCTTAGACGGTATTTCTTCCATCCTTGGAGCTCCCTGTCTGGGTATGGAGGTTGGCGGAAGCTCCGGGTAAGCAGGGGTCAAGGGGTGAGACTCCTGTAACACAGGAGCCACCTGGGCACTAGCAGTGGCCAAAGTCCCTTCCATAGCCTGAAAAGCATGCCGCCCTGAGGAAGTATGGGAGCTGGGAACCGAGCAGACAAACTAAGAATTGGGGTCACACCCTTCCCCGAGAGACCCACCTCTAAGGCCAGAGCCAAATAAAGACCCACCATAGTTTGAAGTGGTAATGACAACTCTGAATAAAAAACAGGAGTCGACTCAAACCCCTTGGACCAGAAGGCTGAGGCATGATCCCTGGGACCCGTCAGTTCTGAAGGCACCACGGGAGTCAGAGCCATGCCCAGAACCAAAGCAAGGATGCTATCAGTGCTAGGGCCACTGGAATCTATGTGGTTGGAGTAGACAGCTCTAAAGCCTCAGAGGAGGTCAGAGGAGGAATATACAGTGAATATAAAAAGTTTACATACCCCTGTTAAAATGCCAGGTTTTTATGACATAAAAAATGAGACCACAATAAATCATTTCAAAACTTTTCCCACCTTTAATGTGCCCTATAACCTGTACAATTCAATTGAAAAACAAACTAATCTGTTATGGGAAAAAATATAAAAAAGAAAAAACGTACAATAAGCTGGTTGCATAAGTATACACACCCTTAAACTAATACTTCGTTGAAGCACCTTTTGCTCTAATTACAGCATTCAGCCTTCTTGGGTACATACCTGCCATCAATTAAAGAGACTCTGATTAACCCCAAATAAAGTCCTAGTAGGATTTTCCTGACATTTACTCAGTTGCCTGCTACCCCCAAAAGCCATGGTCCGCAGAGAGCTTACAAAGCATCAAAGGGTCTCATTGTTGAAATGTATCAGTCAGGAGAAGGAAACAAAAATGTTTCCACAGCATTGGATATACCATGGAACACAGTGAAGACAGTCATCATAAAATGGGGAAAATATGGGACAACAGTGACGTTGCAAAGAACTGGACGTCCCTCCAAAACTGATGAAAAGATAAGACGAAAACTGGTCAGGGAGGCTGCCAAGAGATGTACAGCAACATTGAAGGAGCTGCAGGAATTTCTGGCAAGTACTGATTGTGTACTACATGTGACAACAATCTCCTGTATTCTCCATATGTTTGGCCTGTGGGGTAGGGTTGCAAGATGGAAACCTTTTCTTACACAGAAAAACACCCAGGGCTGGCTAAATTTGCAAAATAACACATCGTCTCCCAAAAGCATGTGGGAAAATGTGTTATGGTCTGATGAGACCAAGGCTGATCTTTTTGGCCACAATTCCAAAAGGTACATTTGGTGCAAAAACAACACTTTGCATCACCAAAAGAATACCATCCCCATGGTGAAGCATGGTGGTATCATGCTTTGGGATGGCTTTTCTTCACCTGGAACTGGGGCTTAAGTCAATGTGGAGGGAATTATGAACAGTTCCAAATACCAGTCACTTTTGGCCCAAAACCTTCAGGTGCCTGCTAGAAAGCTGAAGATGAAGAGGAATTTTACCTTTCCACATGACAATGACCTCAAGCATACATCCAAATCAACAAAAGAATGGCTTCACCAGAAGAAAATTAAAGTTTTGGAATCACCCAGCCAGAGCCCAGACTAAAATCCAATAGAAAATCTGTGGGGTGACCTGAAGAGGGCTGTGCACAAGAGATGCCCTCACAATCTGAAAGATTTGGAGTGCTTTTGCAAGGAAGAGTGGGCAAATACTGCCAAGTCAAGATGTGCAATGCTGATAGACTCCTATCCAAGAAGACTGAATGCTGTAATTAAATCAAAAGGTGCTTCAACAAAGTATTGGTTTAAGGGTGTGCACACTTGCATGACCAGCTTATTCTACATTTTTTTATTTTTTATATATTTCCCCTAACAGATTTGTTTGTTTCTCAATTGAATTGTACAGGTTATAGGTCACATTAAAGGTGGGAAAAGTTTTGAAAAGATTTACTGTGGTCTCATTTTTTTTTATATCACAAAAAACTGGCATTTTAACAGGGGTGTGTACACTTTTTATATCCACTTTCTGTAAAATTGCTGGGGGAGACCTTCCCTGCTACAGGAAGGAGAGGGAGATGCGAAGACGAAAGAAGACCCCTAGTTGTCAGAAGCTGATCCAGCAACCTCACAATGTCAACTTCAGAAAGACTCCTGGTGGAGCGAGCGGACAAACCACAGGGAGATTCTGGCCTCTCTATAAATGGGATAGGGAGTTGACTCAGAAATGGGTCAACAAATAGGGATTATCTCATCCTGGGTGTGTAGAAAGTTTCAGTCTTTGGCACTGAAGTGGAAGGATAAAGCTGTGGAACAGCAGGAGATGTCAGGACTGATGTGGAAACTAAGGATGCTGGTGCCGACACCGGAGTCGTTACCAGTGCCTGTGCTGTGGCTGGTGTTGATGGCACCGAAGTAGTGGTTGGTGCTGAGGACTCAGTCCATTCCGACAGTTTTGGGACCTTTGATTTCAGTTCCGAAGAGGAACCAACAGTCGAATACTTATGTTTTTTAGATGTCGGTGCTGATGGAGATGTCGGCACCAAATGACTAGATTTTGAACCAGAGACCTTTGGAGACTGGTTGGCCTTGCACAAAGCTTCTTCAAAGGGAGCTTAAAGAATCCCTTTAAGTATGTTTGTTTCTATACTCTACCAGGCCCTAGAACTGAAGCTTTGACAGATACAGCACTCTAGATCTAAATGAGGAGCACCCAAACAATACACGCATTTATTGTGCCTGTCAGAGTTTGGCATTTTCATGTCACACTCTTGGCACTGCTTAAAACCAGTGGTCGACATGGAGTTTTCTGCCATGGTAGAAAAAGGAAGGCAGAAAGTCAGTCAAAAGATATAGCACACATTCACACACTCATGAAGAAGGGAAAGGAAAAATCCTGCCAACAATGGTAGGAAAGATTACCAAACGGTGGAAGAAAGGAAGAGAGGTAGAAGAAAGGGAGACAGGGGAACTATCAACAACAGTAGACAAGAAATAAAAACAGGTATAAATTAACAGGCAATAAAACACTTGCACAAGAAAGGATAGGTAGAAAAGAACTAAGAAACACTACCAGGATTTAAACTAAGACAGGAAGTTAAATAGAAAATGAATAATTTTAATATTATACTTAGCTGCAAGAGATGAGTCGACTGATGCGTCTTTCTATAAGAGCGGCAAACAAGATCCAAGGTAATGTACAGATGAGCATTGTGAGTAGACTCTTAGCTCAAGACTTTTTTTGGCTTGCGTGAGCTATATAACAGCTGGATCGGTTCTGAGGATTGGAACCGTAAGCCAAGAGTCACAAATAGATGAAGACTGACAACATCATATCCCATGATAAGGACTTTTGACATCTGGGAAAAGACACTGCAAAGATAAGTGAGTTGTCTAAATAAGGAAATACATGAATGCCATTTAGTCTGCAATGACCTATGACTTGAGCTAGACACTTTGTAAATACCTTTGGAGTTGTAGATAACCAAAAGGGTAATGCAAAGAACTGATATTGTGACCCAGACACAGATAATCTGAAAATTTTCTTGAAGGTTGTGGCTACGGGAATGTGATGATAAGCATTGTTTAGTTATAATGTAACCTTGACACTCAAAGGAGGTATGAGGGGTAACTGTTTGAAGAATCAGTATTTTTAATGTTGGTACTTTCACATACAGATTGTGAAAGAAAAGATCTAAGATTGGTCTCCAAAAAAATTCCATCTCTGGTTTCAGAAACATTCTGGAATAGAAGCTATTGTCCTTTTGATCAAGAGGCACTGGTTATATGACTCACACATTAAGTAAGTGATGAGGAACCTGAGGAAAAAACTCTGGTTCTGAGGGTGTGGAGTAACTCCCCTAAAAGGAGATATTTGTATCCAGTACCAAGTGTGACCCTCCTGACCCACTCTTAGCACCCAAGAGCCTGAAACAATCTTTTGACAAAGTGTAATGTAAAAGCAGTTTCTGGGATAGACTTTGAGAGATAGGAGCACAAGAGGATGGTATGGAGGATAGCATGCTGGCAGTCATTCTGAAACATTAGACTTCCCATTTTTGTAAAGGATCCTTGAATCCTGTTGTTCCCTTCCTGCCATCTCTTTTTTGCACCCCATTTGCCTTGCACTGGGAGGGATGGGATTTGGGTGACTTGTTAAGGGGGCTTGAAAAATCTTAGACACTTCCTGAATTAACTTCCCTGTTTCATCAAATTATTTGTGAATATGAGTAGCAGAAAGGCTGAACAAAAACTCTTTATCTAACGCAGAATTCAATATTTCAAACTTTACTCCATCAGCAAACTTTTGGTTATGTACTCACTCAGGCAAATCTCAAAACTGTAGCGAAAAAGTACGGAAGATTTCTTCACTTTAACTGCTGATTTCCATCCTGTGACCTGTCCAATTAGCAGTCGAAGTGAAGGGTTGGGAAGGAGCCAGAGCTCTGTGAATCTTGCTAGTTATATCCTAGGCAGAATAATACGCTTGTAGCCGCAAGGTTACTGCAACAGTGGGAATGGTGAACATCTGAAGGTTCTGAGGTAAAACTTTAAGTGATAGTCCTCAAAAGCATAAAATCCCATCCCATGCAAAAGTGTTCTAAATAAATATGTAGAAAAAATTAAAAAGAAGTTATGTACTCACCATAACATTCCATGTTTGTTGTCCTTGATCTCGCCTTCCTTCTTGCTGGTTGGTTTCAGAGCTGACCCTCTGTTCCAACTCGGCCGTATTTTAAAGCTCGATAGCTTCCATTGGCTCAAGGCTAGACCCTATCCCATCATGCCTAATGCTAGTTACCCAGATCTCATTTGTAATAACCCATAACACTAGACCACAATGTGCAGATATATAACTGGTGCCCCCACTTGCGAAAGATCTGATTCGCAATGTCCTGTTTCAGGGACTACTCATGAGGCATAAGTATAGCCCTGCTTAGCTTGTCCACTATCACTTGAATCTCCCCGAGATGTGCATCGCGATCAGAATGCATTGGGAGGACATCGCCCATTGCCATACTCTTAGGGCCTTTCGACTTAAGGGGTGGGATCTGGTTCCCCCTTGCTTGTTGATGTACCATACCTCTGACATGTTGTTCATCTGAATCGCAATTGTCCCCGTGGGGAGAGAGCTGTGAAGTGCTTGCAATGCCAGGTGCACTGCTCTCATCTCAAGGACATTTATCTGCAAATGGTACTCATGTTGTTGCCAAGTTCGTGAACAGTCTGTCCCAGATAATGCCCCCCCCCACCCTATCTGGGAAGCATCCGTGGTCACTGTGGCCACTGGTTGTGGGAAGGACGAACAGTCTGCCTATCATCAGCTGGGTGAACTGAAGCCACCATTTTAAGTCCTTCTTGCAGGTCTCCGTGATGAGAATTTCGTGGGACATGGGTAGATCTTGCATGGACCATCGAGCAAAGAGGAGCCACTGCAAAAACCTCATGTGGAAACGCGCCAGGGGAACTAGAGTTACAGCTGCCGCCATTGATCCCAGGACTTTCAGAACAAATCTTGCTTGAGTCTTTTTCCTCCCGATTACAGTTGCAACTTGGTGTCGAATGGTCGACACCCTCTCCTGAGGCAATTTTGCTATCATGTCTTTGGTGTCTAGATCTACTCCTATAAATGTAATATATTGACAGGGCAACAAGGCAGACTTTTCGTAGTTTATAGTGATGACTAGCTGAGAGCAAAGGCATATTGTGGTGTCTTTTGTCTTGGTTAGTCGATGCTCGGTGGTGGCGGTAAGGAGCCAGTTGTCCAGATATGGAAACACCCAGAATCCTAGATGCCTCAGATGAGCCATGACCACAGCCATGCATTTGGTGAACACCCTTGGGGGCTGTGGTGAGGCCAAGGGGCAGAGCTCTGAACTGGTAGTGACTGGCTCCAAGCTGGAAGCATAGAAATCTCCTGGATCGCCCTGTCCATCTTGATATGGTAGGATGCATCCTGGAGATCAATGGAGCATATCCAGTTTCCTTTCCAAGAAAGGGAAATATGGACTGCAGTGTCACCATCTGGAACTTTGTCTTTTTGACAGACTTGTTGAGTCTGCTGAGGTCCAAAATGGGCCTCCAGTCCCTTGTTTTCTTTGATACTAAAAAGAACCTTGAGTAAGTTCCAGATCCAATTTGGTCTGCAAGGACTTCTTGGATGACTCTTTTTCTTATCAGCTTTTGAACTTCTAGTGTTGCTTGTTCCCTCAGATTGGGTGGCACATCTGGGATGGATTTTTGTTTTTGGGGAAGATGTGGCATGGAGAAAGAAATATTGTATCCTCTGGATATTACTGACTGTAACCATGTTTCTTCTGTGATATCTTGCCAGGCTTCTGGTACAGTGACAGTCTTTCCCCGACTGCCTCCAGAGGTGGACAGGCGGGCCCCCTTTCAGGAGTGCTGGAAGGGCCTCCCAGAGAACGTATCTCTGTCGCCCTCACTCTGTGGACCCCATCTGCCATGCTGGCGTCGTCTCCCATTGTTATTCCCCCCTCTGCCCCCGGGGGGGGGGATTCACCACATGCATCAGGCGAAGTTCCCTGGGATTTCTGGAAGCACATTTTTTCTGCAATTTTGACCTTCAGGGTAAGGTCTAGAAGGTGCGGAAAAATGTACTCCCATGGCAGAGAGAGTCTTGCCATCCTGCAAGCACCTAGTTGGAGTTTCTTTTACCTTAGGCCTGAACAACAATGAGTCATCAAAGGGGGGATTGGTAAAGGAGGACTTGAAAGGCTTCACAAATTGACAAAGGTGCATCCGAGAACGTCTCCGTAAGGTGACTCCTGTGCTTGCAGCCCTGCTCGCTCCATCAGCTGCATAGGAGATAAGCTGCATGGAGGAGTTAACTACCGAATATAAGGTCCCAAGCTGAGAAGCAGTCTTATCTGCAGCTCCTGCAGCTGTAGGATCCTGTAGGGTATCTCCTAGCTCTTTCAGGAGATCCCTCTGATGACGGGTGAAATGGGATAGATAATTCAGTGACATGAGAGTAAAGGCCACTGAAGAAAAGACACGCTTCTTGTATCTGTCCATCATATGGGACTCTTTGTTTGGCAGATGGACAGAAGTAGAAGTCTCTGCTAATTCCTTCTTAGTGGCCGCTGCAACCACCATAGCATCAACAGGCACACCCTTGGTTAGGAAGGATTTGTCATCTGGGGTTGTTATGAATTTATTGGGCCTCTGCGGAACTGGTTCCATTGATTTCAGAGAGCTCCATGCCTTTTGACTTATTACCCCTAGCAGTGGGTCGAAAGGCATAGACACCCAAGAGGTGGAGGGTCGGGAACCGAATGCATCCAGGTGCACAGACTTGTCCTCAGAAGGGAAAGGGACTTCCAGCCACCCCTCTGGTTGAGGATTTCCAGGATGTCTGAGAATGAGGCATCATCAGAGGGGGACCGTGGGGACCCTTCTGGGTCCTCCAAGTCCGTGTCTGATGTCAGAGACTCAGGGTAGTCCATATGCTTCCTCTTACATGTCCTCTTCTGAGGGACCACCTCAGGGGAATGCTCGGATGCTCTGGGGAAGTTTCGGAAGAGGGGGGAGTCACCCAATGGGGTGTCCTGGGGCACTGGTTCCCTGTGCTTAGAATGGAGGGGTGGTGAGAGGGAAGACACTGGCTTCATAGGGGATAGAGTAACTGAACCAAGGGAGTAGCTGTCTGAGAGGAAAGCACACTACTCATCACCTCGAAGGCACCACTCTCCCGGCCCGAGAGTGTCCCTGGCTCCAAAGAGTTGAGAGACATCTCCCGCGAAGGAGATGGCTCTGAGGCTGATGTGAGAGCAGAGCTCACCTGCAACGAAGCTCCAAGAGGGACAGTGGGGTCAGACAACGGTCCAATGTCACTCCCCCCTCTGAGCCGACGAGGAAGTGTCGGCTCCCAGATCCCTCGACAGAAGGAGGTATCGAGGAGATCAGAGCGGATGTCAGAACCAAGAGAACGGAGGTTTCCGGAACTGTTGGTTCCACCACAATGACTTTCATGCAGTCTGGCTCAGAGCTCAGGTGAGTCGAAGGAGGAATACATGATCCAGGGGGTAGAGTAGTTGGCTCCACATCCATATGGGCTGGGCACAATAATATTTTGGCGAGAGCCGGTGTCTTCAGAAGCCTATTCATCACCCTCTCCACAGCATCGTCTGAAAGACTCCTGGATGATTGAGAGGAGTGGGTGGATGATCGGTGGCTGCCCGCCACAGACTGTAAAAGCAGTGACTGTGGAGCAGACTGCACAGGTTCCAAGGAAGGAGATCTAGTCCGTTTATGACTCCTGGATAGTTCTGAGGACACTGACAGAACCGCAGGAGATAAGGTCTTGTCGGATCTGAGAGGTTTCGGATCCAACAAACTAGTAGTTTTCTCTTTATGTCTCGACGGCTCCGAGGTCGGAACTGTTGGAAGTGTTGGCTTGGGGGATTTCCTTGGTTTACTAGCCTGATTCCCTTCCACTGGAGTATCAAAAGGCCCTTTCAGTAAACCTCACAGAATAAGCTTGTTTTTGCACTCTTGCAGGACTCTGGCGCTGAAAGCATGACAAATAGAACACAAGTCCTGCAGGTGCACGCCTCCTAGACAATAAACACAACTCGTATGTCCATCAGTCAGGGACATATTTTGGGAGCACGAGTCACATTTTTTGAATCCAGAAGGTTTGAATTCTTTGGGTGCTTCTTTGGACATTATCACAACAACAATAAGCACAATACAGTAACATACAATACACTAAGGTTATAGATATCAGGAACAGGAAATCTACATAGGTTCATAGGTGGTTACTAGGCTATCTGCCCGAGGGCATTTATAAGCCTAGCCAGAGTGTGTCAGCTTTCGCCGCCCCATTGATTAATTAACTGAGCCTCTGAAAAGCAGAGCCAATGAAGTGATCCTAGGGGTCTATTTTGTGTTACCCATCCACTCGTCAAGGCTTCTCTGGAAGAGTGTTAGTGAGGGGCTCTGCCTAATGTAGTTAGGAATTTTGTTCCAAAGCATGGGGAGTCTCTGTGACAGGAATCTATCCCTCCAGCATGTTCTATTTATTGTTGTGGCGAGGTTTAGCTCACTAGAGCGCGTGTCTCGTAGTAACTTGGATTTCTTTAGGTGGAGCATGTCCATCAATTCTGAGTTGAACATGGCTTTGTAAGTCAGACAGAGATCACCTCTGAGTAAGCGGTATGCAACTGAGTACAGCCAGAGTTTTTTCAGTTGGGCTGCATAGGACATATGTTTGAGGCCAGTAATCCTCTTGGTGAGGTGCTTTTGTGGTCTTTTCTGCTGTTGGAAGTGTCTTGTGAGGTACATCCCAAATGGGGTATTGTACTCTATGATGGGTCTGATGAGTGACGAGTAGAGGGGCACTATAACTTCTTTATTTCTAGATGCGAACCCCTTAGTAATTAGATGGGCCACATAGAAGGATTTCCTAACTACTTTGGCAATATGATTGTCAAAGGAGAGATTACTATCTACCTGGGTCCTCAGATCTCTTATTATCTCTGCTGTATTAAGGGGGCTGCCGCCTATGTGGTAATTCGTGGGTGTTTTGTTTTTCCCCAAATGGGATGACTATGTATTTTTTGGCATTTAGCTTGAGGCCATGACTTTGACACCAGGTGTCTGTCTCAGTAAGGCCTTTTTGAAGGATGTCCATGTCAGCCGGAGAGTCAATTATGGCTCCCAGTTTGCAGTCATCGGCGAACTTGGTTAGCCATAGTCCTCTTGTGTTTGCCTCTACTTCTGAAAAATATATGCCGAACAGTAGAGGTCCCAGAATCAAGCCTTGCGGGACACCACTTGTGACTGGTTTAGAGTCAGACCTGGAGCCCACTATTCTTACTGTGTGAGTTCTGTCTGTAAGCCAGTTGGCAACCCATCTTGTGATGTAGGGGTTTATGTTCAGGCTGGTGAGTTTTTCTGTAATACCCGAGTGAGGAATGGTGTTGAACGCCTTGGCGGGATCAAGGTAGACGGTGTGAAACACCTTTCCCTCGTCTATGGCCTTGGTGACTGTCTCGAAGAAGTCAACAAGGTTTATAGTAGGCATGATCTACCCTTAACAAAGCCGAACTGGGTCAGGTCAAGTGTTTGGAGGTTCCCAATATCTTTGTTAATGAGTTCCATGATGATGCGCTCCATAGCCTTGCAGACCAGGCTAGTCAGGCTTATGGGGTGATAGCTACCAGGATCAGTTGTGGCCCCTCCTTTGTGGAGCAGAATAACCATTGCTGTGCGACATTCTATGGGCATGTAGCCTATGGAGAGGCTGAGGTTGAACAGCGTGTTTAGGTGGGGGGATAGTTTGCTCTGTAGTTCGTGCAAGATGCAGCCTGGGACACCATCTGGCCCCACTGATGCTGTGTTTTTGGCTTTTGAAAGGGCTGTTTTCACCTGTGCTTCTGTGATTCCGGGACACTACACTTTTCCAGTATTGTTGTGGGCCCTTTTGAAGGTGAGAGGGAGGCGAAGTTTGCACTGAAACTATCTGCCAGGATGTTGGCAATATCAGTAGGTTCAATATATTTTGTGCTATTTTGCACTAGCTCAGAGCATATCTGCGAGTTGCCACTTAGATTCTTGACATAGCTAAAGAAGGCTTTGTAGTTATCTTTTGAATCCTTGGCTATTTTTCTTTCGAAGTTAGCCTTGGATGATTTTATGAGGGACCTTAGTTTCTTACTGATACTGATCAGGGATGTCTTTCCTTCTTGGGATTTGCTTTTTTTCTGAACTAGTTTCCTCCTTTTGTTGTATAACCTGTTTATGGCAGGGGTCCACCACACTGGTTTCCTTCTCTTAGGGGAGTGAGTCTTGGTTTTGCTAGGGAAGGCACGATCCATGCATCCTTGTAGGTGCTCATAGAGTGCAATTGTAAAGGATTATGCATCTTGGGCAGTGTTATCCTTTAGCGTGGGGGCTGTGAAACTTACCACTTCTGCCTTAAGTAAGGTGAAGTTTGCTTTAGAAAAGTTTTTCACTGTGGTTTCCTTGGTTGGGGGTGGTGGTGGGGTGTGGACATCCAGGGTGATTAGTTTATGGCCTGATCTAACCAGTGACGGGTTGACTTCCGGTACGGAACACCTGTCGCCCATGCTGGTGATGACCAGGTCCAATATGTTGTGGCCTCTGGTAGGGGAGTTTACCAGCTGATCCTCAGCATTTGAGTTGATAAATTCCAGGAAGCGCTGAGCCTGGGAGTTTGTACTCAAGTAGTTTTCCCAGTTAATGGTAGGGTAATTGAAATCGCCCAATATCAGGGTGTTCGGTAGGACCTTCATGTTTTCCAGTGTCTCCAGAAAGGAGGAGTGGTGGTCCTGGATCATGGAGGGTGATCTGTAGCAGGCCATAATTTGCACTGCAGATTTGCCCGATGTTAGTTGCACATGGATGATCTCAGAGGTATCATGCTGGGCCACTAACCTGGAGGTGTGGGTATTCTTGATGAATATGGATACACCCCCTCCTTTTGTGTTTCGGTCTGTGTTCTGTGGCCGAAATGTGTGGTAGGAGTTGTAGCCCAGTAGTGCTGGAGTGCTCTCTGAAGCCTTGAACCAGGTTTCAGTTACTGCACAGATGTCGACGTTCTCCATACTTAGGAGTGCTTCGAGCACATGCATTTTGAGATTTAAACTCCTGGCGTTGAGTAGCTTAACCCTCATTTTTTTTTACTTGTGCTGTTTACGGAGGTGGGTTTGAATTTTGAGCCTTGCCTAAAAAAGGCACTATGGGGGCAGCAAGAGCCTTGGCCAGTATTCGAAAGCCAAGGGGTGACAGGTGCAAGCCGTCTCTTGTGAAGCAATGCGGCTTGTCGAGCATGTCATCCCAGGCTGACAGACACTGGATCCCCTTTGAATGACACCAGAAGCTTAGCTAATTGTTGAAATTGATAATTTTTTCTTTATATTGAGATATCACTCTTGGTGAGGGCAGGATGCAACTCTACAATAACCACGAAAAATTTATATCTAAATTTTTTTTTGTTTTTTTTATATAAACAGCAAAAGCAGAAGGTAACAGAAGGGGGAGAGCCTCTAAGTTAAATGACAACTCCCCCAATCGAGAAGAGTCTCTAACTTAAACAGCTACTCCTTATCAGAAAGGGAGAAGGAGGGAATAAGGGGAAGCCCTCTAACTGAAACGGGCTTAGAGCAAGGGGGAATCCTCTTAAGAAAAAATGGATTAGAAAGGGGGAATAGGCCTAAAGAAAAAATGACGGCCTAAACAACAGCAATAACAACCAAAAAGCAGAGATAGGGATGTTAAACAAACACTACTAAACTATAGAAGAAATTCTGAGGATTCTAAAAAAAGGAAGCCAATCTGGTGGTCCCCTGCCATAAACAAACTTTACAACAGAAGGAAGAAGCTGTTGCAAAAAAAGAGTAAAATCCCAAGATTGGAGGAACTCCCTGGTCAGCCTCAGCAAGAAGCTGAGATCCCTCATAAAATCCACCAAAGCCAGTTATGAAAATAAAATCACCACTGATTCCAAAGACAACCACAAAGCATTCTATAGCTATGTCAAGAATGGCAGCACTCAGATCTGCTCTGAGCTACAGCACAATGGCACTAAATATACAGAACCAACCGATATTGCCAATATCCTGGCAGATAGGTTCAGTGCTAACTTTACCCCCCTCCACTCACCCTCCAAAGAGCCCATCTTAATACCGGAAGAATGCAAAGCCCCTGTAATCATGGATGAACAAGTAAAGGCCACACTCTCCAAAGCAAAGAACACAGCATCCATGGGGCCAGACAACATCCCAGGCTGCGTACTGCATGAACTACAGAACGAACTGGCACCCCACCTAAGGACTATGTTAAATCATAGCCTCACCTCAGGCTATGTGCCTACTGAATGTCGCACAGCGACGATTATCCCACTCCACAAAGGGGATGCCACCATGGACCCCGGCAACTACTACCCCATTAGCTTGACGAGCCTGGTCTTCAAGGCCATGGAACGTATCATCTTGGAGCTTATAAACAAAGACATAGGTAGCCTTCAAACCCTGGACCCCACTCAGTTTGCATTTGTAAAAGGTAGATCAAGCCTACTAAACCTGATTGACGTCTATGAAGCAGACACTAGAGCCGTACACGAGGGCAAGGTAGTGCACACAGCCTATCTTGACCTCACCAAGGCTTTCGATACCATCCCCCACTCTGGAATTATAGATAAACTCACTAAACTGGGCATAAATACCTATGTCATAAGATGGCTGGCCAACTGGTTCACTGTCAGAACCCACACAGTAAAAGTAGCTGACTCCAAGTCTGACTTCAGACCAGTGACGAGTGGAGTACCACAGGATTCGGTCCTAGGTCTTCTCCTGTTCGGCATCTACTTCTCTGAAATGCAGTCCAACACAAAAGGTCTCTGGCTAACAAAGTTTGCAGATGACTGCAAACTGGGAGCCATAAAAGAATCCCCTAATGATGTAGACATTCTACAAAAGGGCCTCACAGAGACAGATGCTTGGTGTCAAAGTCATCGCCTCAAGCTCAATGCCAAGAAGTACATCGTCATCCCCTTTAGGAAAAACTTGGTACCCAAGAACTACCACATAGGTGGTAGCTCACTAAACACTGAAAGTGTGATAACAGACCTTGGGACACAGGTGGACAGTAGTCTCTCCTTTGATAACCACATCGCTACAGTAGTCAGGAAATCCTTCTACATGGCACACCTCATCACAAAAGTGTTCTCCTCTAGAAAAAAGGAGGTCATTGTTCCTCACTACTCATCCCTCATCAGAGCCATTATAGAGTACAATGCCCCGTTTGGCATGTATCTCACAAGACACCTACAACAATTGGAAAGGCCATAGAAATACCTCACTAAGAGGATTACCAGACTCAAACAGATACCATAAGCAGACCGTCTCAAAAAACTCCATCTCCACTCCGTCGCATATCGCCTACTCAAAGGTGATCTCTGCCTAACATACAAAGCTATGTCAAACCCAGAGCTGTTGGACATGCTACATTTAAACAAATCCCAATCTCTCCGAACCACATGCTCCAGGGACCTAAACCTTGTCACCACAATAAACAGAACATGCTGAAGGGATAGATTCCTGCCCCAGAGACTTCCCATACTCTGAAACAAACTACCCATTCATGTCAAGCAAAACTCCTCATTGGCCCTCTTCAAGAAAATTCTTGACAACTGGATGGGAAATAAATAATTTTCCTGGGTGGCAAAAGCCAGGGAACCTTTTTGGCTAGGCTTATATAGGCCCCAGGGCCGATAGCCCAGTACCTACCTATGAACCTATAAGAAATATAAAGATTTAAATACAGAATATAATAATAAAATTCAAAAACTTAGCCTGAGCCAGTATCCAGCAATCTCGAAGCTTCAAGCAGCAAATGAGATCTGGGTAAGTAGCACTAGGGATGATGGGATAGGGTCTAGCCTCGAGCCAGAGGAAGCTCTCGAGCTTTAGAATACGGCCAAGTCAGAGCCGAGGGTCGGCTCCGAACCCAGCCAACAAGAAGGAAGGCGAGATAGGGGCAACATGACATCATATGTTTGCAGGGTTTTTTTCACATAAGTATTCCCCAAATAAAAATCACTTTACCATGTGACAGTCCATAACCAAAATATTTCCTAGCATAAAAATAAACATTTTATCAGAAAAAAAAACAGATTTCCACAGAAAAAAATGGTGTAGTGAAAGATCTTCTCTAGCAGGCTACTTATCTGCCCAGCCTTAAAGGATCATTAGTCAAACCCCAGTTACATTAAACTCAAATAGGGAGCATGCTTTGGTGGCAAGAAAACTATGAAGCTCTTAGTACTCTAATCAATGCTTTTATACAGCTCTCCTCAAGTTCCGCAGTGGTTAGGGTACTTGGAAGGTGCCTTAAAGCTTTGAAAGCTGGCCAGTTGGTTATATCCTTCATACTATATATCTCGTATAGCTTAAGCTACTGTAACAGTGATCTAAATGCTGAATATCAAAGTGTGCCATTAATACTGAGGCTAAAACAGTTTTCTTTATTTCTCACTAAATTGGAGCATTTTTAGCTTTAATTTTTGAAAGATTTTATTTTGAGCTACTTAGATATAAAATGTTTATACATATTTTGAATATTTGTTGCAAGCTTTGAGGTTACGCAGTCAATACCACAGCTAATGTACAGGATGATAAAAATCATCTACTCAGTGGAAAACTTGCATTTCTGAGTAATTGGAAGTGTTAATAAAAGGATAATCACAAAAGGTTCCAGGTCAAACTCATTGGAACTCCTGACAAGTTCCAAGCTTGAGGAGAAAAAATCATCTGGCACCAGTGTTATGAAGCAGCTAGAAATAAAGTTCTTAAAGCAAGATATTAAAGAGCTATGCAGACCTAAAAATGACAGGCCTAACATAAATATTAACTGAGAAGCTGAAATGAATATCTTACTAAGGTCTACAAAATATTTCTGGAAAGGTATTTGTAAATGGCATCAAATCAGAGAATGTGATTTGATACTTTAGAGTATTGTGAGACTTTTTGAAGTTCAAATGAGGATATGAGTAGATTTATTTCATCGATGACAAGAGTTTCCAGAAGCCTGAATAACTGAAAGAAAAAAATAAACTGTGCAGAGTCAATTAACAAAACTGAAGTTGGAATTTTGAGTACAGGAAGAATTAAAGCAATTTTCCTAAAGTATGGGAAAGAATCAGTTTCAGTTCAGAGTGTATAAGTGTTACAGAAATATTCCAAACTTTAAGAATTTAGTGTATAGGCTCTTTGTAGATGTTTTTGCCAATATGTATAAAGATAATTTTACAAGTAAAATGAGGTTAAAATCCAGTCTCTTGTTTATAAACATTGAGGGGATAATGACTGTACAAAGTGCACAAGTGAGCAGGTAATACAGAAATAAGGGTAAATGGCCAAAAGAAATTAAGAGAGGAATGGTGGTATGGAAATGTTGTCTAATTTAATGTGCCTTCAAGAAAGACTTGGAAATTATAAAAAAAGCACATATTTTAGAATGTTCAATTACCTTTCAATGTTAAAGCATGCCATTTTGTGGTAAGACTCAGTTTTTCCAGGGTAGACCAGACTATGTCCTCCTTTATCTTCCCTTTTTAAACCCATGATTAATCAGGGATCCATACTACCTCTCTTTCGTCTACTGAAGGGGAATTAATTTAACTGTAGAGAAAGTTCAGAATAAAGAAGTTGTGTACTCACCATAACATTCCATGTGAGTTGTTCAACTCGCCTTCATTCTTACAGATGGGTTCGGAGCTGATCCTCAGCGCCGAGTCGGCCTACTACAAAGCTCGAGGTCTTCAGACAGCTCGATGCCAAGTCTCTATCCCATGATGCACCTTGAGTTACCTCAGATCTTGTTTGCTGCCTCTAATAATAGCATATGCCATTCTGTCACTTTTTTTAGGTAAAAACCAAAGAAAGACAAAACAACCATGATAAAACTAGTATCTCGGTCCTCGAAAAAACCTGGAGGGGGTAGAAGGGTGGGAAGTAAGAATGAAGGTGAGATGAGCAATTCACATGGAACATTATGCTGAGTACATAACTTCTTTATGTGAAGTTGTTCTATCTCGCCGTTCATTCTTACGGATGGGTAGCGTCCCAAGCACCATCTTTCTTGGGTGGCTCACGGGAGTATGCTTTTCAAGACAGTAGAAGGAAAGGAGGCTCCCTGGAGGCCCTATCGACTTTGTAATGAATGATAAAAATTTGAGGCTTTGACCAAGTGGCTGCTGCACAAATACTGTCTATAAGTAGCCTAGAAGAAAATGCAGAAGATGTGGACACAACTCTGGTAGAATGAGGCTTAATTTTGTGTTGTAGAGGTAAATTGTCAGCTGAGTAAGTGAAAGTGATGCAATCAGATAACCATTTAGATAGTGTTCTTTTTGCCACAGGCATATCTTTCTTAGAATCTGAAAAGGAAACAAAAAGTTGTTCTGATCTTCTGAATTCTTTGGTTCTATCCAGGTAAAAATCTGAGCTGTCTGTGAACATCAAGCTTGTGCAGCATATACTCTAAACTGTTGGTGCGTTCATGGAAAAACACTTGTAAATCTATAATTTGGTTAAGGTTAGCTTCAGTACAAACTTTAGGTAAGAATGAAGGATTTGTTCGCAGTGAAAACTCTGTCAGCATGAAAAACCAAATACGGAGGTTTTATGGACAAGGCTTGTAGTTCCGATACTCTTCGGGCAGACATGATGGCTACTAAAAATATAGTCTTCCAAGACAAAAATTTCAAATCACATGAGGAAGCTGGCTCGAAAGGTTGGAGAATAATGTGTGAGAGCATAAAATTTAGGTTCCATGGGGTATAAGGGGATTTAACTGGTGGTCTAAGGTGGAAAGTCCGTTTGAGAAAAGCTTTGGTTAGCTTGTGTGACATTATGTTACATCCTTCAGTACCAAGATGAAAATTAGAGATGGCAGCAAGCTGTACGCGAATTGTAGCTGCCACCACTCCTTTGTTGAAAAGCATAGTCAAAAATTCTAATATAGAGGAAATAGAGGCTTGGTAAAGATCAATGCTATTCTGAGAAGCCCATATGGAAAATCTCCTCCATTTGCTAAGGTACAAGTTCCTAGTAGAGGATTTATGAGAAGATATTAAAATATGTTGCATTTCGTTTGAGAGATTATGGAACCTGGCTATGTTGGGAATTGGAGCAGCCAAGCTGTCAACTTGAGGAACTGAAGGGAGGGATGAAGAGCCCCTGACAAATGCATAAGAAGGTCCGGAACTGGGTCCAGAATCCAAGGATCTTCCAAGAGGAGACCCGGAGGCCAATCGTGTACAAGTGCGTCCCTTGGGGAATCTCCCACAGGGGGAATCAGGTCAAAGTAGCTTCTGCATTTTGTGTTCATGGAGAATACAAAAAGATCGCAGCAAGGCTGGCCCCATCTGTGGAATATTCTTTCCGCTATATCTTTTTTGAGGGACCACTTGTGAGGCAACAAAATTGTCCTGCTCAGTTTGTCTGCAATCACATTGGATTTCCCCGGAATGTGCATTGCTATCAGAAAGCGCTGGGTGGATGTAGCCCACTGCCATACTCTTAGGGCCTCTCGACAAAGGGGATAGGACCTGGTTCCTCCTTGTTTGTTCAAGTACCAGACTACCGACATGTTGTCTGTCTGAATTCCAATTGTCCCCAGAAGGAGAGAGTCCTGAAAGTATTGCAATGCCAAGAGTACTGCTCTCATCTCCAGGACATTGATATGCAGATGTGTCTCTTGTTCGGTCCATGTACCTTGGGCTGTTTTTCCCTGAAAATGCCCCCCCCCCCATCCGACCAGGGAAGCGTCCATGGTCACTGTGGCCGATGGAGAGGGTAGGATAAAAGGATGACCTATCATTACTTGAAGAGAGGTCAACCACCACCGAAGAACCTTTTTTCATGTGTTTGTTAGAATAATGAGACGAGACATTGGGAGCTCTTGATAAGTCCATTGCGTGAACAGCAGCCATTGTAGAATCCACATGTTCATGTGACACAACAGAATTGCTATTATTGCAGCTGCCATCATCCCCAACAACTTTAGCACTTCTGAGGCTGGAACCTTGTCTCTGAATATGATATTCTGAATTTGCTGACGAAGTACTGATATCCTTTATGATGGAAGTTTTAAAGTGGTGGTGGTGGTGTCCAATTCTGCTCCGATAAAAACGATATGTTGCGATGGAGACGTGGCCAATTTTTCTGAGTTTATGGTAATGCCCAGCTGATTGCAAATAGTAAGTGTGGTGTCCCTGGCTTGTATAGGTTAATGCCTGGTGGTGGTGGTGAGGAGCCAATCGCCTAAGTACGGAAACACCTGGAATCCCAAACGCCTCAGGTAAGTCGTGACCACTGCCATACATTTGGTGAACACTCTGGGGGCTGTAGTGAGACCAAAGGGCAGGGCTCAAAACTGGTAATGATTGGCTCCCAGCCAGAAGCGCAGATGATCCCTGGATGCTCTGGCCATTTTTATCTGGTAGTACACATCCTGGAGATCTATCGAGCACATCCAGTTGTCTTTCCCTAAGAAGGGAAGTATCGACTGAAGCGTGACCATCCGGAACTTCTCCTTCTTGACAGATCTGTTTAGTCTGCTGAGGTCCAAAATAGGTCTCCATTCCCCTGTCTTTTTTGGAACTAAAAAGAATCTTGAGTAAGTTCTGGATCATATCTGGTCTGCTGGGTCTGGTTGGATGACTCTTTTTCTTAGCAACATTTGGACCTCTACTGTTGCTTGTTCCCTGTAACTGGGTGGAACGTCCGGGATTTTTCTTGTCAACAGGGGGGGGAAAGGAATAAAATATGCTCTGGAAACTATACTTTGTACCAAGTTGTCATTTGCTATTTTTAGCTAGGCATCTGGATACAAAGATAAGTGACCCCCGACTGCCTCCATAGTAGGACAGTCGGGCCTCCTTTCAGGAGCAGTGGTAGGGCTTCCCAAAGGACTGGTCTCTATCACCCTGGTATTGCGGACCCCTTCTGTCATGAGGACGGCATTTTCCATTATTGCCCCCTCCTCTGACCCAGGAGGGATTCACCACATGTGTCCAGAAAGGCTCTTTGGGTTTTTTGGAACCACATCTTTCCTCCCTTTTGACCCTTGGGGTAGGGTCTAGTGGAGGGGGGGGGGACGGACTCCAACGGCATACAGAGTCTTTCCTTCCTGCTTACACCTGGTCAAGGTTTCCCTAACTTTAGGCCAAAAAAGAGATGAGCCATCAAAAGGGGTATTGACAAAGGATGACTTAAAGGGCTCCGCAAAGGAACATAAGCGCATCTAGGAGTGTCTCCTGAGAGCAATTCCTGTACCTGCTGCTCTACTCATTCCATCAGCTGCATATGAGATTAGACGCATGGACGAGTTCACTATGGAATTAAGGGCAGCAAGCTGGGAGACAATCTTGTCTGAAGCTCCTTCAGCTACCGTACCCTGAAGAGTATCTCCAAGCTCTTTTAGGAAGTCCCTTTGCAGTCTTGTGAAATGTGTAAGATAGTTCAGTGAATGCATGGCAAAAGTCACTGAACTATACATGTGCTTCCCATACCTATCCATGATCCTAGTGTCTCTGTTAGGAGGATGGATACAGGAAGAAGTTTCTGACATCTCCTTTTTGGTGGCTGCCGCCACAACCGTGGCATCAACAGGCACTCCCTTAGTGAGAAAGGTCTTATCGTGAGGGGGCAGAAATAAATTTATTGGGCCTCTTATGGACAGGCTCCATGGTGTCCAGAGACTCCCACACCCTTCGTAATACCAGCTCCATAAGCTCATCGAAGGGCGGAGACACCCATGAGGTGGAGGGTTGAGACCCGAAAGCTTTCAGGAGGATTGACTCATCTTCAGTAGGGTTGGTGGGCTTCCAGCCACCCCTCTGCTTAAGGATTTCCAATATATCTGCGAATGAGATATCTTCAGAGGGGGACCGTGGGAACCCTTCTGATTCATCTAAGTCAGTGTCAGATGTGAGAGACTCCTGCGGGGAGTCTAGATGCTTCCTCTTGCAAATTCTCTTCCTGGGAACCTCATCAGTGAGAACTTCTGGTGAGGTCTCGGAAGAGCAGGGGCCACCCAGTGGGGCTTCCTGAGGCTCAGGGTCTCTATGCTTCAAAGGGATCTGTGAGGCAGAACTGGACACAGGCACTTTTCGGGAAGAGGTTGTTGGTCCTGAAGTTGTGGATGTCCTAGGGGACATTACTTTCCTCATGGCCTCAAAAGCACCTCTGCTCCGGTGAGAAGGAACCGCTGGATCTGAAGAAACAGCTGATTCCCTCGGTACCAGAACAGTGGGCTCCGATCCAGAGATAGGAGACAAACTCATCTGAGCCGAGGCCCTGAGAGGCAAAGTCGGAACTGACAGGTCAGTCCAACTATCCTCCCCAGACCCGACTGGCGAATGTCGGCTCCTCAACTCCTCGATGGGTGCTAAGGAAGTCTTAGTAAATGGAACCGATGGCACTGGAGCAGGCGTCGGCTCTGAAGGCTCCACAATCATAAGGTTCAACTCCTCTGGCTCTGAAGAAGTAGATGGAGGAACAGTTTTTGGTTCTGAAACCACTTGGGTCGGAACAGATATAAAATTTGCAAATGCCGGTGTCTGTAACAACTTCTGCACCACACGATCCACGTCCAAATCGGATAGGCTAATCGAGGACTGAGATGAATGGATAGAGGGTGGTACCAACTGGAGGAGTGGTGACTTCAATACTGCGGAGACCGGTTCCAGGACTGGGGAACGGCTCCAAAATGACAAGATACTCGGCTCCAAAGGCTGTGGAGCCGACATCAAAGGTTTTTTTGATTTTGTCGAATCCAATGATGAAGCCTTAGAGGACTTGGAAAATTTGGGAGACTAACTAGTTTTATCATGGTCACCCAAAGCTTCTTAAAAGGAAGATTTTAGTAGTCCTCTATCGATTAACTTTCTTTTCCTTTCATGAAGTACATGGCTTGAAAAGGAATGGCTGATGGAGCAACTCTCTTGCAAGTGCAAAGCACCCATACAATAAACACAATTTACATAACTATCAGTCACAGACATCTTTTGTACACACTTTGGACATTTTTTAAACCCAGACTTGGGCTGTTTCTCTTTATCTTGGTCAGCCATGAAAAATATCTGCATGCACTCAAGCAAACTTGCAATATCAAAAAATGCATACACACAAGTTTTTAACAATTTGAAACTACACTATAATATTCGGTGCGTGAATGGGCGTTCCTTCGTTGAAGGTTGTGCGTTAGGCCCGGCAAGCCAGCACGTCAAAATCTACTGCCAATAATTAGTGGACCGGAGTTCCACTTTGATGACCCCTAACCGTGAAAAGCCGAAAGAAACAAACAAACTATAATATTCAAAACAGTAAGTAGCCCTTAGAAAAACAAATGGGCTCTATATGGTTAAATATGAACTAACTATAAATGAATAAACACACTCTAAAGCCTATAAATGCTTGCTAAACACACTACTAAGCTATTAAACTATCCTAATATATATATATATATATATATATATATATATATATATATATATATATATATATATATATATATATATATAAAGGCACACCAAAGAAAGGGAAGGGAAAAGGCCTATATAAACAACAGCCAAAAGGACTATAAGAGACTATCATAATTAAGCTAACAGTAGCTAACATGCTTTTAAAAGTTATAATTATGAAGATATAAAGATATAAGTTGAAAATGGGAATTTTTTCTAGAAAAAATTTGTTATACTGGTCTGAGCTGTGAGGAAACCTCCGATCTGTTGCAGCGGCAAACTAGATCTGAGGTAACTCAAGGTGCATCATGGGATAGGGACTTGGCCTCGAGCTGTCTGAAGACCTCGAGCTTTGTAGTAGGCCGACTCGGAGCCAAGGATCAGCTCTGAACCCATCTGTAAGAATGAATGGTGAGACAGAACAACTTCATATATAATCTTACATCATATTACAGTAGTTCATACTCACAAACTTCTACCAATCACTATTTCAAGTGATAAGAATGAAAATATAGTGCCAGTTCCAAACAAATGCATCGAAGGACATCTGGAATATTTTTAATCGAATAATTTAAGACTAGATAAATTGCAGTGGTCACTGAAATTGTGAGTTAGCACTGTCACTGAAATTGTGAGTTAGCACTGTAGATGAAATATGTTTTATGGGCTTTTTGTAATTTCTCAACATAAGATGGAGTGTTTTTTATAGGGAAGGGTTTGTTTTTTTTGAAATAGCTTTTCAGTTGCTGGTATAGGAACTTAGAAAAATGGTTTGAGAAGACATTGCATACATGCATACAAATATTTCAAGCACGGGCATTAATGCCCTTTTAGCTTGTCAATATATCAAAACACCTGTTCCCATAATAAGTGTCCAGGCTATTCTTAAAAATATCCTAATCTAGTACTTGCTTTAATGTAATTTGGTAGTCAGTTCCATGCATCAGCTACACTGCCAGAGAACTAATGAGTATACTTCTCACTCTTATAGAATCTTCTACATAGGTTGTCTGATGATTCTGCAGTACTTTTTGATAACCCTAAACATTCCCAGAGGTAGTTGCCACTAAATAGCCTATATACCTGAATAAAATCTCCTCTTAGATATCTGTAAGAGCAAGTTTGGATATTTTAGTCTTTCATAGTAACTTAAATTTTCACATGCATGGATGTCCTTGGTATATTTCCGCTGTACTCTTTCCAGTTTACTCATGCTTGTTTTCTTATAGCATTTCCATATTGTTATTCCATACTTAAGTTTGGGTCTAATGTAACTAACAAACAATAACTTCATTATTTTTGATTTCTTAGACTTTATAAATCTTTTTATACAACCTATAGTTCTATAATTATCACTAACCAATTGGTCGATATGATTAGAAAAGCTCATAGATGAATATACCCATATACCCAGTTCCTTAAATGAGTCTACAGTTTCAATCACTGTGTGCTGTATTAAATATTCACCTTTCAATTTATGTCTCCCAAATCTCATATGCTTAGTTTTTGATGTATTTATCAGCATACTGTTCTCCTGTGCCCAAATGTTCAATTTAGTCAAGTTATTTTGCAGACATGCCTTATCTGTAACACATGTAATCAGTTTACCCAACTTCAGGTCATCTGCATATAGACTGCAGAACACCTCAGATGAAAAAGTTAGGTCTGAAAGACAGAATCTAAACAAGTAAGGGCCTAGGACAGAGCCCTGTGAGACACCCTTAATGTAACCAAGGATTTCACATGTCCAGTTGCTGTATGATACTTACCATGTCCTATTTGTAAGCCATGCAGCTATCCATCTCATCAAGAGTACATTGATACCTAGTTGTAATAATTTATTGATCAGTGTTTTGTGTACGACCCTCTCAAATGCTGAAGTTAAATCTGTATAAATTACATCATAGCACAATTTTTCACTCATAACTGTTATTATATTGTTATAGAACATCATGTTACAGGTGGTAATAGATCTGTTTTCAACATATGCATGCTGATATATGGTTTCAAGTCCCAACCTATCCAGTTGTGACAATAACTTATCCAGTATTATCTTCTCCATTATTTTTCCACAACATGAAAGTAGACTTAAGGGTCTATTTGACTCTTGGTTTGTCCTATTCCCCTTTCCCTTAAAGACAGGTTTAATAAGCGCATGTCTCCAGTCTTGAGGAATCTCTTCATATTTATATGACCTAGTGAATAATAGATATAATGGTACCGTAAGTTCTTGCTGAAGTGTTCTCAGGTCATTGTTACTAATTCCGTCGCCTCCCTGCACTTTGTTTGGATCCAGTTTGTGCAGTTATTTTACAATATAATCTAATTTGATTCCAGTATTTGGGGCTACCTGGATGTCACTAGAACAACTTATCACCCCTTTTGTGGAGCCAAACTGTTTTTTTTTCATAAGATTTTGTAAATATATATGTAATCTGTTGTATCTGAGAATAAATTTTAGAATCTGCACAAAGTTTATTAATTTGTGTGTCTATATTCCTTCCACATCTTATGTATCTATAAAATGGTTTCCTATTATGCTCAATATCTTTATATAAATTTTCTTCAAAATTTTCTTGATCTTGTCTCACACTATGCTCAATCTGTTATGCCTAGTTTGTTTATTTCAGTTTTCAAAGTTGCAGTTCGACCTCTCTTCCATTTCTTATATTTTTTGTCTCTCACTTTAATCAGATATCTTGTTCTTATGGAAATATATCCCCCTGATGTTGTATGCCTAGATCCTGATGTTAAACATTTGTTTGATTTTTTTGCACTCAAACAATTCCTCTTTCAAATCTTTCCACATTCCATCTGCAGTTTTTCCACTGAACACCTCACTCCAGTTAGTTTTACATAGTGACTGTTTTGCTTCCATATAATTTGTAATTAATCTTCTGTGCATTGGCTCAGATTTCAGTTTGGCAGAATTATCTAGCAACAAATTAACCTTTATTACCCCATAATCACTGTACATCAATGATGGTAAAACTTGACTTGAAGTTACAGTAATTTTTTGGGGAACACAAACAATGTCTAGTATGTTCCGTTCACTGGTAGTTTTTTTTTTTACAATCTGAAGCAATTGTTGATCCTGAATATACACTGTGAATAATTTTCTTAGTAACATTGTTGAATCAGTATTATTCCAGTCTGTTTCTGGTAAATTTAAGTATCCATCTAATATTATTCTTCCCTCCTGTGTTTCATGCAAGAAATGTATGAATTCCTCCAGGTCATCTGCACTAGACTTTGGTGGTCTATACACTCCAACAATTGTTACATGTTCTAGGGTTGTCTTTATTGTCACAGTTACACAGTCTATAGAATTGGTGTTATCATTAAACATGTAATAATCACAGGTCTCACATCTGTCTTTAATCCCTATCATAACACCGCCACCTGAATTTTTGTTAGAATGTCTGTTACAGTAAAAACATTTATAACCTGACAGGACTGGTTTCCAGTCATTGTTCTTTAACCATGTTTCCCAAACAATAACATCAATCTTGTGGAAACTTAGCAAATTTTCCATTAAAAAAAACTTTATTATTAATGCTCCTAGCATTAACAACCATCAGAGATGCATCAAATGTTGCTATCTGTGAATTGTTAAATTTTCGACCTGGCAAAAATCCTGCCTGGTGTTTGTCAAATATTGCAACATATCTGCTGCAAAAGTTCTCTTCCCTGATCCTGACAAATGCACACCATCCTGTCTGAACACGTGTGCCCATAACAAGGCTCAGATACTCTACACATTTCCATTTTTTAAAATAGGACATTTTTTCCATGTAGGTATTTACCCAAAACATCTTTTCATTCACAGTGGACTGACTATCCTTCCTATAGGTGATTTGTGAAAAATATGTCCTAACATCAATACAAGCTATACAGCTTAAGAGGGCTGTCGCTTCCCTACTAACAATCAGAGAATCCTTGCAGGTGATGTCATTTGTATCAACATGAATAAAAAACAAATCCATACTTCCTTACATTAAGGTGTTCCAAGGCTTGTCTGCCATCTTCTATTTTTGCTCCTGGCAAGCATAATGCTATTTGATGTTCATAATTATCTCTGCAAATATAAGTATCAGTTCCTCTAATAATTGAATCTCCAATTACAAGAATATATTTGCTGGCCATCTCTGAAGAATCTTCAGCTTCTAATATAGTAATATTCACTCTATCAATTTTATGACAGATAGATCTTCGTCACTATGAGCCTTATTAATCCCACTGTTTTCATTGTGTACTAGTTACTCATCCAGCTGGTATTGTAAATCCACAGCTTGAGCCATGTAGTCAACATCTGTCTTTTTCTTTTTTCATACAGTAATGTTCTTCAATCCTTCCATGTTCAATTTTGATTTCTTCCTTTTCACCTGCCCCTTACCTCTTTTTTTCTACATTCTCTGTTGGAAAGATGATACCTTTTTCTGAAGACTGAAGGTTTTCTGATAGAAAAATATCATCATTCTCTGTCGCCTGTATGTTACATAACAAAGCAGTGTCCTTTTACTATGTATTCTCTTTCCTTTACAGTCATTAATTGTTTTTTCTTCCTTATTTGTTGTGAACTTCTTCCTTTCTTTCTTCTTTTCTTTCCTTCTAAACAGACTGGATCCTCAGATTGATGAATACTTGCATCCATAATTCCAAAGTTGTCAGGGGCACCATCTACTAGCTAATGGAGGGCAAAGGTGACAGTAAAAAAATTACCCATTATGAATTTATTATTATTATTATTACTATTATTGTGCCTGCCTCCCCCATTTAGTAGACTAACTAGTGAATAAAGTCTTCTGGGTGGGGGTCTGTGGATTAAGGCTCTGTTGATGCTAAGATGTTTACAATTGTAATATTTAATTCATTTTGGGGTGGTAACAGATATGGTTAGATTACATCTAATAAAGAGAAGAGAATGACCAATATGCTCCTCAAGATTTAATGAGTTAAAAGCATGGCTGCAAAGATTTTATAATGGATTAAATGTAAAGTTCAACTTGAATCGTTACTACGGTCAGCATGCATTGGTTTAGCTTGAACCAAGACATACTGACTGTAGTAATACCAAAAATAATATGAGATGCACCACAGATCAAGTTGATTAAATTATTTCTGATGCATTCTATATTCATATAACCAAACGTCAAACAACCTCTTAACTCCAGAAGACCGAATTTAAGTTTCACAATCCCCTTCAAGAAGGAAAGTTTGTAGTTCAAACATTTACTTAAGAGATGTTAAAGAAATTAAGGGCACAGAGTACACATTTTCTGTAGTATCTACTTATAATTTCTAAGGAATGGAAGCCACAGCACTGAATGAGTCGACCAGAATATCTTTTGTAGCAAAAGGTCAAATCATTCTATTTTTTAAAAGAAAAAGACAGAGGGAAGGATTAGAACTTTTACCAAGTAAAAAAAAAATGAGTGGGGCGAACACCATTTAAACTGGTTTGGGTGTTGTCTTTAGTGATATCACTGATTTGAGGCACAGGTTGATGACTCTGGGGTGGGCGGGAAAATGGATATGTTTTGCTGACACTTGCAAGAAGCAGTTTACTGCTATTTGATGAAAGCTTGGAGTTTGCTTGCCAAAATTTTATTAAGGAAGTAGAAGTCAAATAGAGAGTGCTGAGTTCAATAAATGTAATTTGTGCATTTGAAGCAAACATATTTGAAGAACTATGTAGAAAACTGCACTGTTGAAAAGGCTTATATCAGTGAGGTGTTAAACAGTTAAGTGAAGGTGGACATTTAAGAGGTGCAATAAAATAAAAGTTGAAGGTCAGATATAAAGAACAATGGTAGAAGGCAAAAACACAGCAAGCATTTATGGATAATTGTTTACTAATTCTGGAGATTTTTTTAGATTGAACTAAAACATGAAAAATGTACAAATCAAGTCTATGTCTAAACTACTGAAGAAATGTACTGCATGCAATCATTTTTTTAAGTGCCTAAATATCAATGTACTTATAAGAGGATGGAGTAGACAGCCTGACTTAAAATTAAAATAAATAAATAAATACACACACACACACACACACACACACACACACACACACACACACACACACACACACACACACACACACCATATAGATGTCTGACATCCCAGAATATCCAATCTAAAGAACAATATTCATTGTAAACCTACAGAGTAAAGTTCAACAAATGAATCATAAAAAGGAAAAATACAGATAGACTTTGGAAATACTTAGCTCAAAGTTCCAGGCCAGAGTGGCAAATCAGCTGAATTAATGAATTTACTAGAAATGGAAGCTATGCACTTGTATCCTTTCATTCCTGTCTGTCTGATATGACTATCAGGTCATCAAAATGTTGGTCAGATCCTTACCAACAAAGTTGGTGTTCCAGCCTTGAGCTCCTCAAACGTTTTCCTCCCATAATGCACCTGTTCCTCTTCTGCTGATTTACTTCAGATCAAGTTTGCTGCTTGCCTTACTAAGGATGCGAAGATGCCCCTTTGGTATGCTCTATCAATAGGGATGGAGGATGATAGGAAGGTTCATAGTATCAGAAGGACAGGAATGAAAGACTCCAACATTATGTGAAGTACCTAACTTACATATGTTTTGCATTCTGTCTGTCTGATCCGACTTTAGGTCAGAATCCCAACATTAGTACAGAATCTACTAGCCATCCTGAATGATGTCATGACAAAAGTCCCTTGACAGAGGTTCCAGATGAAGCCCTAGACCTATATAATATATCGAGTTTATAGTGCTATGAAAAGGTGTTTAAGTTGGACCAAGCTGCAGCCACATAGAAATCATCAATAGAAGAGTTTCTAAAGATTGCTGTAGAGCTAACAAGTAAATGTGCTGAATAAGACTTAAGGCTTCGCTGTTGTTGTGGTGTACAAATGTGATGCAACGTGACAACCATCTGGACAGGGTTGTCTTAAAAACCTTCCTGCTAGACTTATTTGTAGCAAAGGAAAAAAAACAATTGAGAGTCATTTCTGTGACTTTTGGTGATGCACAGGTAAAATAAGACGTTATGTACCTACCATAACGTTCCATGTTAGTTGTCTTCTTCTCGCCTTCTTTCTTGCTGGATGGGTTCGGAGCCGACCCTCGGCTCCGACTCGGCCAATACTAAAGCTCGAGAGCTTATTCCACCGGCTCGAGGCTCCCCTATATCCCACAATGCTAGGCGGTAACTACTCAGATCTCGTTTGATAGCTAAAACCAAGCAGTTCTGGTCTCCATAGAATGGAGAAGAGAGAAAAAGAACCCACCTCTATATATAAAACTGTAGGTAAACTACCACAAACATAAAAAGGGAGAATAGAGGTGGTAGAACATGTGGGAAGGAAAAAATCCCAATGGAAGATCCCAAATATTCCTATCAGTCTGTCCAGGCTAGGGGGAAGGAGGGTGGGACGCAAGAAAGAAGGCGAGAAGAAGACAACTAACATGGAACGTTATGGTAGGTACATAACTTCTTAATGTTAAGTTGTCAATCTCGCCTTCATTCTTGCTGGATGGGACCGTGTCCCTAGCACCTTACTCCGGGTGGCCTATCGGAACAGACTCTTGAGAACAGTGGAACCAAAGTTGGCACGGTTTCTGGAGGCCATATCCAATTTGTAATGCAAAATGAAGGTATGAGGAGAAGCCCATGTGGCTGCTGCAGAAATGGAATCTATTGGTAGCCTGTCCTGAAAAGCTACCGATGTAGCTAATGCCCTAGCTGAATGAGCTCTAGGTCTTGAAGGCAGTTTTTGATGTCTGATTTCATAGATGAAGGTAATTATAGAGGTAAGCCATCTTGAAAGGGACACTTTAGTAACTGGAAGGCCCAATTTCCCTTCCGCATAAGACAGGAAAAGCTGATCAGATTTCCTGAGCTGTTTAGTCCTGTCTAAATAATATCTAAGTTGGCGGTGAACATCTAGAAAATGTAACTTTTGTTCCGACCTGTTGGAATACTCAGGGAAGAAGACGGGGAGATCAATCGTCTGGTTTAGGTTTGCCTCAGAGGAAACCTTAGGCAAGAAGGACGGATTAGTCTGGAGGGACACCCTGTCTTTATGGAAAACTAAGTAAGGAGGACGACTGCAAAGAGCATGAAGTTCAGATACCCTTCTAGCAGATGTTATGGCTACTAGAAAAAGTGTTTTCCATGAGAGCAACTTAAGAGGGCATGAAGCCGCTGGTTCGAAGGGGGGGAGAATCAAGGATGCTAGGACCAAATTCAAGTCCCATTGAGGTGGGGGATCTTTGATTGGGGGCTTGAGCAGAAAAACACCTCTTAAAAAGGCTTTGCAGAGTTTATGGGACATGATACTGGAGTCCGCGACACCTACATGAAAGTTAGATATAGCGGCTAGTTGTACTCTAATGGTAGATGAGGAAGAGCCTAAATGAAAGAGCTCTGCCAGAAAGTCTAGGATAGACTGGATAGGTGAAGTGAAGGGGTCTATATTTTTTAATGCTGCCCAGAAGGAAAAACGTTTCCACTTACTATTATAAATCCTCCTGGTAGAAGACTTGTGAGAGGCTATCAGGATGTTACGGACCGAATGAGAGATTAAGGGAAGCCTGGCTAGGGTAGGAATCGGAGAAACCACGCTGTGAGGTTGAGAGATTGAAGGGAGTGGTGCAGCTGGCCCGACTGGTGGGTCAAAAGATCTGGCACCGTGTCCAGATGCCAAGGCTGCTCCAACAGGTAATGATGGAGGAACGGAAACCATATCTGTTGAGGCCAGTAAGGGGCAATGAGGATCATGGTGACTCTCAAGGCGATACCTTTCTAAATTAATTGAGAGATCAGTGGAAAGGGGGGGGAAAGCATACAGAAGTCCCCGGGGCCAATCGTGGATGAGAGCGTCTCTGGTGGGATGGCCTGGTAACGGGAAGAGAGTGAAGAAGTCATGACACTTGCTGTTTTGGGGAGTAGCAAAAAGATCGCAGCAAGGCCGGCCCCAACTTTGAAAGACTTCTTCCAGCACTGATTTTTTTAGAGACCACGCGTGAGGCATGAGAATGGCCCTGCTCAACTTGTCCGCAATCACGTTGGACTTCCCGGGAATGTGCTTTGCTATCAGAAAACGCTGAGAAGAAATCGCCCACTGCCAAAGTCTGAGTGCCTCTCGACATAAGGGGTAGGACTTGGTTCCGCCCTGTTTGTTGATGTACCACACTACGAACATGTTGTCTGTCTGAATTGCAATAGTCCCTGTGGGAAGAGAGTCCTGAAGGGCTTGCAACACTAAAAGCACTGCTCTCATCTCTAAGACATTTATGTGCAAGTGGCACTCGAAAGGTTGCCACGTGCCCTGGACTGTCCTGCCCTGATAATGCCCCCCCACCCGATCAGGGAGGCATCCGTTGTCACCGTGGCGATTGGGGTGGGAGAATGAAGGGTCTGCCCTGGAGAACTTGAGGTGATGTGATCCACCAAGACAGGTGATTCTTGCATGATTGAGTCAGTAGGATGATGTGAGACATCGGGAGCTGTTGGAATGACCATTGAGTAAACAGCATCCACTGGAGGATCCGCATGTGAAAACGAGCTAAGGGGAGAAGTGTAATAGTAGCTGCCATGAGTCCTAATACCTTCAAGACTACCCTGGCTTTGACCTTGTTGCATTGAAGTAGAAGGAAAACTTGTTTGCGGATATCTAATACTCTTTGCTCTGTAAGTCTGGCGGAAAGATGGACTGTGTCTAAGGTGGCGCCTATAAAGGTAATAGATTGACAAGGCGACAAGGCAGATTTTTCGAAATTTATTGAAATGCCTAGAGCTTGGCAAGTTTGGATGGTGAAGTCTCTGGATAGAAGCAGTTGATGTCTGGTGGTGGCGGTAAGGAGCCAGTCGTCCAAATATGGAAACACCTGGAATCCTTGACGTCTCAAGTGAGCCGCGACCACTGCCATGCATTTGGTAAACACTCGGGGGGCTGTAGTGAGACCAAAGGGCAGGGCTCTGAACTGGTAGTGACTGGCTCCCAGCCTGAAGCGGAGAAACCTCCTGGAGCGTCTGTGCATTTTGATATGGTAGTACGCATCCTGAAGGTCTATCGAGCACATCCAATTGTTCTGACCCAAGAAGGGTAGAATGGACTGTAGCGTGGCCATCCGGAATTTTGTTTTTTTGATATAATTGTTTAACTTGCTGAGATCCAGTATTGGTCTCCAGTCTCCTGTTTTTTTTGGTACCAAAAAGAATTTGGAGTAGATTCCGGATCCTTGCTGGTCTGCTGGGACTGGTTGGATAGCTCTTTTTGACAGCAGCTTTGATATTTCTAATGCTGCTTGTTCCCTTAGACTGGGTGGAACGTCTGGAAGGGATCCTTTGGGTTGGGATGGGATGTGAATAAAGGGAATTTTGTAACCCTCGGATATGATTGACTGTACCCATTTGTCTTGAGTGAGGGAAAGCCAGGCTTTTTGGTACAGTGATAATCTTCCCCCGACTGCCTCCGAAGGTGGACAGCCGGGCAGCTCCTCAGGGATGCTGAAATGGTTTATCAGAGAAAGTTTCTCTGCTACCCTGGTTTTGCGGACCACCTCTGCCCCTAAGGCGGCGTCTATTGTTATTCCCCCCTCTGCCTCTAGAGGGGAATCGACCTTGTGCATCAGATGAGACTCCCTGTGGTTTGCGGAACCACATTTTTCCTCCCCTCTGACCTTTTGGATAAGGTCTAGAAGGGGTAGAAAAACGGACTCCCATGGCAGAGGGAGTCTTACCTTCCTGCTCGCACCTAGTCAATGTATCCTTCACCTGAGGTCCAAACAACATTGAGCCATCAAATGGGGAATTGGTGAAGGACGCCTTGAAAGGGTCCACAAAATTGCAAAGCCGCATCCAGGCGTGACGTCGTAAATCTACACCTGTGCCTGCGGCCCTACTCGCCCCATCAGCCGCATATGAGTTAAGCCGCATGGAGGAGTTGACAATCGAATTCAGGGTTGCCAACTGGGAGTTCATTTTGTCTTGGAACCCCTCAGCTGTTGGATCCTGCATGGCCTCACCCATATCCTTGAGCAAATCCCTCTGGAGACGGGTGAAGTGACACAAGTAGTTCAGCGACCGCATGGAAAAGGTCGCTGATGAAAACATCCGCTTACCGTACCTGTCCATGGTCCTAGACTCCTTATTAGGAGGATGGACAGGTACCGAAGGATCGGCTAACTCCTTCTTAGTGGCTGCGGCCACCACCATGGCATCAACAGAGACACCTTTAGATAGAAACTCTTTCTCTTTAGGGGCAGTAATAAATTCTGACGGCCTCCTTGGGGTAGGTTCCACTGAATCAGGGGCCGTCCAAGCCTTCCTTGCCACCACTTCCATAAGGGGGTGGAAGGGCGAGAGCCAAACGCCTCAAGGTAAACCGACTCGTCCTCTGAAGGGTTAAGGGCGGGCCAGTTCCCCCTCTGTTTCAGGATTTCAAGGATGTCAGCAAAAGAGACATCCTCAGAGGGGGACCGAGGGGAACCTTCAGATTCCTCCAAGTCGGTGACAGAGGTGATAGACTCAGGTGAGTCAATGTGCTTCCTCTTGCACTGTCTCTTCCGAGGGCGTTCTCCTACCGGATCAGGAGAGGGCTCGGAAGAGGAGGATATTCCCAATGGGGAAACCTGAGGAGCTGGCTCTCTACGGTCTGTTACAAGGGGGTGGGTAGAAACCACCGCAGGCACTGAAGAGGGAGGAGCTGACGGAGCTGACTGTGGGGTAGACACTGGGTCTAGCACGCTCCGCATGACCTCGAAGGCGCCCCTATCAGCCAAGGCCGGAGGTGCCCGCTCCGAGGAGACAAGGACCCCCCTCGGCACTGACAGGGACGGCTCTGAGGTCGATGTCGGAGCCGAACTCACCAGCGCCGATGCCCCGAGAGGGAGAATGGGGTCGGAGAAGGGTCCGATGCCATTCGCCCCCTCGGAGCCGACGAGGGAAGCTCGGCGCCGAGATCCCTCCAAGGAGGAAATCGGAGCAGACGACAGAGCCGAAAGGGAAGGTATCGGCTCCGAAGCACCGACAGCCATGGCTTCGATGAGCCCCGGCTCCGAACTCAAAGGAGTCGGAGGAGGAATAGAATCAGGGATGGGAATAGCCGCTGACTGTTGAGTAGGGCTATGCAGCATTTGGGCCAGTGCCTCGGACGTGAGAAGTCTACTCACCACCCTTTGTAAGTCATGGTCGGACAGCCTGGAGAACCGAGAGGAATGAGACCTATGGCTTCGCTCCGACAGAAGAGGGGATCCCGGAGCCGAGTGGATGGAGCTGATGGAAGGGGACCTAGACCTCTTCTTTGAAGGTGGCTCCGATAAGCCTATCAGAGCCAACTGAGTCTTGACAACCTCGGCTCCGACCGGAGCCGAGTTAACGGTATGAGACTTCGAAACATCGACTCCAGCCAGAGCCGATGTCGAAGCAGCTTTAATGCTCCCAGGAGACAGCTCTGAAGCTGGAGCCGACGGCCTGGAAGTATTAGAAGGCTTCCCCGATGCAGACTGGGTCGGGGGGCCTTCAAGCTTTAACAAGCCTCGAAGTATGAGCTTGTTTTTGTGTTCCTGCAGGACTCTAGGGCTGAATGCATGGCAAACAGCACATGTGTCCTGCAGGTGCAAAGGTCCCAGGCAATAGACACAAGAAGTGTGACCGTCTGTCAGAGACATTTTCTGACAGCACGAATCACACTTCTTGAAGCCTGAGACCTTGGAGTCTTTAGACATCCTGAAAAGGCTGTATGAAACACAAACACAACACACAGACACACCCTTTAACCAAATAAAAATCCAGTCACACTGAAAGGACAGGGAAAGAAAAGGGAGTGGGCCAAAGGCCTAAAAGTTAAAAAGGGGATAAAACGGGAATTCAGACACAAGGGGGACCCGATTTAAACTAAAGGGATACTCTGTATGAAAACTAAACTAAATAGAAAAGATAGGGGTAGAAATTTGAAGTTTTTTAAACAAGAAAACTCACTAACCTGCCAGAGCCGGTAGAAGAAAGCACCTCATCAGCTAAGCGGCAAACGAGATCTGAGTAGTTACCGCCTAGCATTGTGGGATATAGGGGAGCCTCGAGCTGGTGGAATAAGCTCTCGAGCTTTAGTATTGGCCGAGTCGGAGCCGAGGGTCGGCTCCGAACCCATCCAGCAAGAATGAAGGCGAGATTGACAACTTAACATCTTCAGTTACCTATTAGTGCCCAAGGTATGATGGAAGTACTTTCCTTTGTTGGTGTAGTTGGGAAAGAACACAGGTAGATTAATCAATTGATTCAGATTTGACTACAGAGTCATCTTAGGCACAAAAGAAGGGCTAATCCTAAGAAGCAGTTCATCTTTGTGGAAGACAAGATAAGGTCTAAGTGAAGACAGTGTTTAAAGTTCAGAGACTCTCATGGTAGAAGTGACTATCACCAAGAAAAGTGTTTTCAAAGTAAGATATTTCAGATCAACTGATGAAGCTGGCTCAAAAGGAGGGTGAGTCAATGCTTCTAAAAGTAAATTGAGGTCCCATGGCGGAACAGCCTCTCAGCGGGGACCTCAACAGAAAGATTCCCTTTAAGAAGGCCTTGCATAACTTACTGGATACCAAGGAATGAGAATCCATTTTAAATTGCTACTATTTGTACCTTGACAGTTGAATAGCTAGCACTAGCATCAAATAGGGATGCTAGAAACTGCAGTACCTCAGGGATGGATGCTTGGGCAGGATTGATTTGATGAGAAGACGCCCATAGTGCAAAATGTTTCCATTTACTGCTACAGGCTTTCTATTTGAGGCTTTTTGCAATGCCAAAAGAATTCGTACTACATCCTGAGAGACGGCAGGATTCAAGGTCATTAATGGAAGTGGAGAAACTAAGTGGTTAATCTCAGATTGTGAAGGTCTGGATGAGGCTTCCTGAGGGATGGGATCGGAGATATGGACTGGGATCTAGGAGCCAAGGAAGCTGCCTAAGGTGAGGCCCTAGCAATGGGAACCAAATTTGTCTGGGGCAGAAAGGGGAAATGAGAATGATAATTACTCTGCACCCCAAGGCTTTCTGTAGGATTTAGGAATCAGAGGAATGGGAGGAAAGGCATATAGTAACCCCAGAAACCACTGTTTGACTAGGGCATCTCTTAGGGACTATCCTTCTTGGGGAACCAAGGCAAAGTTAGTAGTGCACCTGATGATGAGCAGGGATGCAAAATGGTTGCAGCCTGGCACGACTCTATTGTTGAAATGGTCTGAAAATCCAAGGAATTGAGAGGCCATTTATATGGCATACAAATTGTTCTGCTTAGTCTGTCTTCCAGATAGATGGACCTCCTGGTAATGCACTACAACTAGAAAGTGGTGCGAGTCCATTGCCCATTACCATACTGTCACTGCTTCCTGACAGATGGGATAGGATATGTTATCTCTCTGCTTGTTTATGTATCAATAATGACTGTTTGATAAGCATCCTGAAGCTCTATCAAGCACATCCATGCATTTTCCTACAGGTATGGGAGAGCTAATCACCTTGAAAATCCACATCCTTCCCACCCCCCTAACAAAGGTAATCACCATGAAAGACTTCTCCAAAGCTAACTTTGGGCTCCTAAAAACAGAGGTGGCTAACTTCACGGCACCTATGCAAATGCAAGATAGTTGCATGACAGCTAAATCATAAACCAATGCACTGTACGAGCACATACTCAAATGCATGAATCTCGCCATACCCAATAGAACTAAGACACTCTCTTCAAAAAAAAAGAAAGCCAATCTGGTGGTCCCCTACCATAAACAAACTCTACAATAGAAGGAGGTAACTGATGCAGAATAAGGTGAAGTCCCAAGACTGGAAAAATTCCCTTATCAGCCTCAACAAAAGGTTGAGATCCCTCATCAAATCCTCTAAAGCTAGCTATGAAAACAGAATTGCAGCAGATAGTAAAGACAACCACAAGGTCTTCTATAGTTATGTAAAGAATCTCCATGGCAATACCCAGATTTGCTCTGAGCTACTGCACAATGGTACCTCCTATACTGAGTCAACAGATATTGCAAAAATACTGGCAGACAGATTCAGTGCTAACTTTACCCCTCTCTCCTCCCCCAAAGGACCAATCACAATACCAGTAGATTGCCAGGCACCCAGTATTACTGTTGCACAGGTTAAAGCAGCACTGTCCAAGGCCAAGAATACATAGCTTCTATGGGACCTGACAGTATCCCTGGCTGTGTTCTACATGAACTACAGAGTGAATTGGCACCTCACATGTGTGCCCTGTTCAATCACAGCCTCACCTCAGGCTTTGTCCCTACCGAATGGCACACTGCTACAGTCATCCCTGTCCACAAAGGAGGAGCGATTACAGACCCCAGAAACTATCGCCCCATTAGCCTGATGAGCCTGATATGCAAAGCTATGGAACACATCATCATAGACCTAATAAACAAGGATATAAGGAATCTCCAAACTCTGGATCCCACACAGTTTGGTTTTGTGAAGGGTAGATCATGCCTGCTCAACTTGAAGACCAGGTCAAGACGAAGGGGCTCTGGCTGACAAAGTTCGCAGATGATTGCAAGTTGAGATCTATTAATAACTCCACAAGTGATTCTGACATCCTACAGAAAAGCCTCAATGAGACCAACGACTGGTGTCAGAACTATGACCTTAAACTCAATGCCAAAAAATGTGTCTTCATCCCCTTTGGGAAAAACCCGGTTCCCTTGAATTACCACATCGATGCTAGTCCACTGAACACAGAAGGCGTTATAAGAGATCTGGGAACACAGGTTGACAGCAACCTCTCTTTTGACCGCCATGTTGCCACTGTGGTCAGAAAGTCCTTCTTTGTGGCACATCTCATTACTAAGGGTTTTGCATCCAGGAAGAAAGAGGTCATTGTCTCCCTCTACTCTTCCCTCATTAGGCCAATCATCGAGTACAATGCTCCATTTGGCATGTGCCTCACTAGACACCTGCAACAATTGGAGAGGCTGCAAAAGTACCTCACAAAGAGGATCCTAGGCCTTAAACACGTCCTATATGGACAGACTCAAAAACTCCAACTATTCTCTGTCTCATATCACCTACTTAGATGCAATCTCTGCTTGACTTACAAAGCCATGTCTGACCCAGCTCTGTTAGAAATGCTACATCTAAAGAAATTCCAATCCCTCTGCACCACATGCTCCAGAGACCTCAACCTCATTACCACAATCAACAGAACTTGCTGGAGGGACAGGTTCATAACCCAGAGACTGCCCATGCTATGGAATAGACTTCCCATACATGTCAAGCAGAGCACCTCACTGGCCCTCTTCAAGATAAATCTTGATGAGTGGATGGGAAATAGAAAATTCACCTCGGGGATCACTCCAGTGGCTCTACTCGACAGGGGCACTATGCTAGGGTAATCCTATGGGCTAGGCTTGTAAAGGCTCCAGGGCCATTAGCCTAGTACACACCTATGAACCTATGAACTGATTGCACTGTAACCATTCTGAAGGGGGGGGGGGCTTTTCACAAAGATGTTCATTTTACTAAGGTCTTGAAGCTCCTCCAGTGCTAGGAGAACCACCATCATTTCCAGAATGTTGATGTTTATACTAACCTTGGAATAGCTCCGGATACCTTGGACCATTCTCCCCTGACAATGCCTCCCACACCACACATCAGAGGTCTGTGGTGACAATCATCACAGGAGGAGGAAAGATGAATAATCTCTCTGCTTGGACTGGAGATCCACCAGCATAGGAGATTTCTGCAAGCACTGGTCAGAATAGTTGTGCTGACATTGTCCTTCAGCTGCAACCATTGTAGAAACCTAATGTGGAAGCAAGCAAAGTTTACCATAAAGATGTAAGAAGCCATAAAGTCTAAGGCTTTCAATATCAACATGCTAGCAGTTTGTGATGTCACAGTAACTCTCGTATAGTTAGAAAATGCAAATTCAATCTTTCATGGGGCAGAGATATTTGTCCTACCATGTCCAGATGATAGTCAATGAACTGTAGATGCTGAGTTGACCCTAGTTGCGATTTGTCAAAATTAATGTCAATGCCTAAGAACAATCAAGTCTGAACAAGGTGATGCCATGCTAATTACAATTCCATCATAAGAGCTACCAAGATCCATCATAAGAGCTACCAAGATCCAATCGCCCAGGTATGGAAACAACCTGGTTCCGTGAAGTCAAAGATGAAAAGCAATTACAGTCATGCACTTGTTGAAAAAACTGAGGGTTGTGATGAGACCACAGGGCAGTGTCCTTAACTGATAGTGATTAGTTCCTAACAAGAAGTGAAGGAACCTTCTAAATGCAGAGGCTGTTTTAATATTCAGGTAAGCATCCTGAAGATCTGTCAAGCACATCCAGTATTTTTTCCCTCTGACATGTGTGAATCAGCCTCACCATGACCATTCTGAAGGAGGGTCTTTTTCTTTTTCATAAAAGTGTTCAGTTGATTGAGTGCTAGTATTGAATACAAACACAGAAGAGCTTCTTGTAACCAAGCACAAATGCACTGATGCATTTCATTTGGGTTCTAAAGTCCAGTATTGGCCTGAGGTCCTTGGTCTTTTTCATAACCAAAAAAATCTTAAATAATAGCCTGAACTTATCTGATCTGTTAGGACCTCTTGGATGGCTCTCTTTCTGACTAGGGAGGCTACCTTCCTCTTGGCCACTTTTAGCTGTTGGTATAGAATGACTGGGAGAGGCCAGGGGGAGTAAAAGTGGCATGGAATAGCCACTGGTTATGATCCCTCTTACCCAAGAGTCTTGTGTGATGGCTAGATATGCTTGGACACAGAGGGAGATATGACTCTGACTGCCTCTGGAGGGGAGCAGCCAGGTAACCTTTCAGGGACAAGACTGCTGGTAAATCAAAAATGGCACAAAAATCACTGTTTCTGCAGACCTCCACAATCTATGGGTCTACACACATTAAAGGGGCTGCCTCTGCTGAAGCCATCCCTATCACAGGGAGAGTTGAAAGGGGAAAGTTTGGACCTGAGGAAGTACAGAGATTTGGACCCCTTCTGCTTCTGACACTATGGTTTCTGTGGGTTCTCAAATCTGACTCCTGTGGCAGACAAAATCTTCCCATCTTACTCACAAGCATGCACTCCTTGCCTGTAGAGCCAAACAATGAGGAATCATCATATGGTGCACTGGAGAATGATGCTCTGAAGTTGTCCTCAGTGTCCAATGTCACTTAGGTAATGCCAAGCCAAATGTCTCAGACAGATGCCAGACCCCACCACCCTTGAAGCTCCATCAGCTGCATTCTGCAAGAGCCTCATGAAGAGGTTATTGACATTGAACATCATATTCAAGGTCGCCTCCAGCTGCTTCCTGGAATCCGTTGTTGGGGGCTTCTTCAGAGTCTGAGGTTCTTGTTTGGCCAGATCTCTCTGAAGTCTATTCATGTGTTGTGTAGTTCAAGGTTCTGATCACAAACATGTCTTAAGTGTGTGTTCATTTCCCCAGTATGTCCATCACCTGAGAGTCCCTGTTGGGCGGGTGGACAACAACAATGTCCTCGGTCAACTGTTTTTTGGTGCTCCAGAAACAATGACAGAATCTAACAACAGTCCCTTTGCCAAATGTTGCTTGTCCTTGGGTGGCCTTAAAATTTTATCAGGCTTCATAGGAACTGCTTCACAGATATCAGGATCTTCCTATGACTTTCTCACAGCTGCATTGACCAAGCGATCAGCTGAGGGAAGCACACAGGATGTACAAGGAGTTTGAGTCATAAGCCTCAAGCAAGACCGGTTCATGAACTGGAGAGTAGATGGGCCAGTTATCTTTTTGGCACATAGCCTCCAGCACTTTTCCAAATGTAACATCCTCAGGGGGTAGTCTGAGGACATCTCAGTTTGTCATCCGAATCAGAGTCCATAGTGAGTGATACCTCAGGGAAATCCAAGTGCTTTCTCTTGCAAGTCTTCTTTCTCAGCACATAAGACTGGGGTTATCTGAATCCTCAGAGGAGTGTCACAAAACCAATGTCTTCTGTTTGAGGATCAGTGTCGGACTCTGACCACTGGCCTTGCTACCCAAGGGTGGAACCATAGGTCGAAGAGTCTGCTAATCAATGTCCAAAGGGGATGAAATTCTCCTTCCATCACCTCAAAGGCAGATCTTATGTTTACTGGGAGAGATGAGCACCCCTTCAGACCAGAAACTGCTGGCCCAAAAAAGGAAAGGCACCAGCCATAGAGAAAACCACCAACTCCAACAATATGAATGGCCTTGAGGAGGTCATACGCCCCAAGGACCTGACAGCAAGGATCAAGAAACTAAATCCTGGAGCAATAAAATAAACTTTGAGAATGAAGGTTGAGACAATGTGGTCAAGTTTTGCTCAGCTCCAGAGATCTGGAAGTTGAATGTGACAGATCCAACAACACTAGTGCCTATGCTGAAGTACTATTCATCAGCAGAGACAGGGGACCCAGGATAACCTCCAGTTCTGTGTACATCAACACCAAAGGGGAGGCAAGAGTTAGAACAGATGGAGAGAGAGAGAGGTCCTCTCCCACCCTTGAGGCCAAGGAGAGGGGTAGAATAACTTCCATCTGTATCCTCAGGAAGGCCATCTTCATATGGTACAGCTCTAAATCGGCTGCATGTCTGACAGATGTTAGTTACCCAATGGAGGATACCAAAAGAGGTCAGGAAGGGATCAAAGAGAGTCCTCACTCTGTCAGGTATTTTGCATGTTCAATTGGAAAAGGTTCATTTGGAATCAAAAGGAGATCTGAGACTGATGAAAGCAATAGTGGAGGAGGCTCGGGATCAAGCTTTGATGGACAAACCATTTTCGAAGTCTTCAGCACCAACAATGGAAACTCGTCACACACCCTTCTCTTTCTATACTCGTCACACTCTTTATCTTTGCTCTCTCTCACATTTTCATTCTCTTTACTTTCAATGAGGATAGACTTGTCTCCTGCTCTTTTGATCTTTTGTTCCTCAGGATCAGGAAGGAGAAGACCCTTCAAAACCAATTTGCTTCTCCTGCCTGATAAAACTCTTTGTCCAAAGGACTTGAACACTTGACAATCTACAGATAAATGATCAACCCTTATAGAGTATGTGCACAAATCATGCCCATCTTGTGCGGAGATCTTGTGCCTACATTTGTTGCAGTTTTTTAAAAACTTTTTCCCTTTCTCTTTCATATTTGTAAATCCTGAAAAGTCATAAAAGCACACAGACTCCTAGGAAAAAAAAGGTTCTATGAGCAAGTATAGAAACATCAGTAGAAAATAAATTAAGTTACCTATAATGCACTAGGGATGAAAAAAAACTTAAGCTACTATACTCCCAAACAACAAGGTAGAGGGGCCCAGGGACAGGCTGCAAAAACATGGAGATCCAACACTAAATAACAGATCAAAATTATATAACTTCAACAACTTAGCATCAACAAACAATGAACTATTACGGGAATGATAAGAAACTGACTAAGCCAAATATTTTAAAATAAATTTTAAAGAAGCATTTATATTCATTGGAGGGATCATGCCTTCAGCCAATGGCAGCAAATGAGATCTGACATAAATTAACAAAAGACAGACAGGTGATTTTTTTGGAAGGAAAAGGTTTGAGCAGCTCAAGGCTGGAGCACTAGCTTTGCCAGAACAAATCCAACAGTCAGATCGGACAGACAGAATGCAAAGGACCTACCTTTTACTAATGGGTGAAAACAAATGTGTTTTTGCATTCTTCATTCACAGATATTACTGACTGTTTCAAACATTTCCAAGATTTGGAGTCACCTATTTGTTCATGTAGTCCAAAACAGCGGTGCTGTTTATGAATACCTGTACTCCTTTCTAAGTATACGATAGATGTATAATTTTTATCAGAAAAAAATAATTTAGATCTTATAAGATGTTTTTGACAAAATGTGAAGAAAATAATCACTTATCTGATAACTAAACTTGCTTAATATAACCTCATTTGCTTGAGCTCACACAGGAGATGTTGAAGCTGAAATGGAGGGAACAAGATGTAGACTATCTCCTTAGAGCAGCAGATTATGGGATAGGGATGGGGCTTGAGCATGAGAGGTGATTGCTGAAAAAGATGCACCAAGGTGAACAGTCCTTCTGTTCCAGTGTCTGCTCGGGGTGAGATCAAATCAGTATATGATATTTACAGAGCAAAGCAAGCAGTAACAGAGGTATATAATTCAAAATATACTGGATAAAATAAAATACATCTTGGTGGAATTGGTTAACATTTTGTAGTGCATAGAGCACTAAAAGAATGCTCTTACACTGTGTAAAACTACACTTAGTAACAGCTTCCCTAGGGTGTTTAAGCACCCCTAAATGCTGTTATAACTGGGTCTTGTGCTAGTGACTAAGAGGAGACAGGGCCAGCTGGTAAAAAACAGCAGCAGAAGGTAAATAGTCCGTTTCTGCCTGTTGTCCATGCCACTTTTGCTCTGCCACTTGCCATTTTTTTTTTTAGTTTTCTAGTAAATTACTGCAGATTACAGTCAGTCAGTAAAGTCAGACATTAGAGTTTCATACTTCTTATTGTTCAGAAAATGCTTATTGATGTAAAACCTATTATCCCATTAACCTTTTAGATGAATAAGAGCAATATTTAAAAACTATCTCTGAATGTGATTCTTTATCCTTGCCAATATTTTTGGATTTGTCCAGAATTCTGAAGCAAAGAAAAAGAGAGGCTCTTTGGCATCATTAAGTGCTTTATCAGCTATCAAAGTCAGTAAAACACTTCAAGTTCATATACTTATTTTCTATAACTGATATTACATGGGACCAAATAAAGCTCCACACTTGACAAAGAAATATGACTCGGTAACAAATCATGAACTTTTATTATTTGTTCTCAACAAGGATGATTACATCTATGTCTTGAGTTTTACTCTTTGGGTGAATTTCTTGGCATCCATGTCTCGACATATGATAAGCCAGTTTTGATTGGAGACCCAGTCATAATCCTGTATTGTTAGAGTAGGGAAATAGTGCCATACTATTTGCAGAAGCAGCTTAATTTTTGTTAAAGCTGAAAAAGAGATGCAAATGTATGAAAATGGGGGCAGATAATCTGCTATAAAAAACTGGGGCTTTGCCACTGGGTGTTATGCTATAATCATTCAAATTATTGGATACTGAGATGTCACCCTTTTTAGAATGTGGGATGATCATGAATCTTTAAATAACACTGCAGTGCAAATTGTTACATTAGTGTAGATGATGAGTTTCATTGCAGCACCATTTACTATAAATACCAGACAAAGTTCCAATGTTTATATCTTTAAGTTCCACTTGTAATCTGTTTAGCTTGGGTTACCATTTCAGGCCTCAAATCAAAGCCTAATTAAAACACAGAAAATGCTGGAAAGCTAGTGCAATGGTCATTAAAAAAAGAAGTTATGTTTGTTGTCCATCTCGCCATTCATTCTTACTGGATGGGTTCGGAGTCGATCCTCAGCTATGAGTAGGCAGAATACACTAGCTCGAAGTCTCTAACTTGGTTCTTGGCAGGAAGGTATCCCATCATGCAGTTGTGTAATTCCCCAGATCTTATTTTCTGCCAACTGTAAATAATCTGTGAAAAACTACCAATAATACAGCAGGAATAGAAACAAGGAAAACTATAAAGGAGCTCCTTAGTAAGGAAGGAGAACCTCATCTCTAGATCCTCCAGGAGTCCTTGGCTGGGGGCAGGTGGGTGGGTCGTAAGAATGAATGATGAGATGGACAACAAACATGGAACGCTATGGTAAGTACATAACATCATCATGTTATGTTGTCCTATCTCGCCTTCATTCTTACTGGATGGGACAGCATCCCTAGCACCTTTTCCCTGGGTGGCTCACGGAAGAACACCTTTGAGCACAGTGGAACCAAAGGAGGCCCCTGTCCCTGGAGGCCAAATCCACTTTGTAATGAGTATTAAATTTATGAGGAGTTGCCCATGTAGCAGCAGCACAAATACTGTCCATTGATAATTTGGCCAGGTAAGCAGAGGATGTTGCTAAAGCTCTGGTCAAGTGGCACTTAACCTTGAATGGTAAGTTCTTGTCATTTGAGGAGTATATAAAAGTAATGCAATTTGAGAGCCAATCTGAAAGTGTAATTTTTGAAACTGGCATGCCCTTTTGCTTCAGAGAAGGAAACGAACAATTGATCTGTTTTTCTGAAATCTTTAGTTCTATGAAGATAAAACCTAAGTTGTCTATGTACATCCAATTTTTGAAGTTTGTACTCTGCCTTGTTGCTATGAATGGGGAAAAACACTGGAAGCTCAACAGATTTATTTAAATGGCACTTAGGATAGGTTAGTACATAGGGATACTCTATCTATATGGAAAATCAGGTATGGTGGCTTGAGAGATAAAGCTTGTAGCTCTGAAACTCTTCTTGCAGATGCAATGGCTACCAGGAGAATAGTTTTCCAAGAAAGGAATTTGAGATCACAATATGATGAGGGCTCGAAAGGAGGTATAGTTAGGCGAGACAGAACAAAATTTAAATCCCATGGAGGAAGACGTTCTATAATGGGAGGTCTCAATAAACAAGTGCCTTTTAGAAACGCTTTGCACAATTTGTGTGACATCAGGTTAGGAGTATATTCACCAATGTGGAAATTAGATATTGCAGCTAGTTGGACTCGAATTGCAGCTGCTGCAGAACCTTGCTGAAAAAGATCTGCAAGGAAGTCCAACACTGAACTGATTGGGGCAGAGAAAGGGTCAATGTTTTTTCCTAGTGCCCAGTAGGAGAACCTCTTCTGTTTACTAGCATATAACTTTCTGGTCGAAGCCTTGTGAGAGGATACCAAAATGTGTTTTACTGCTGGTGTGAAGTCTTGAAGCCTGACTAAGTTTGGAAGTGGAGCAGCCATGCTGTCAATTTGAGGGTTTGGAGAGCAGGATGAAGTGGTCTGGACATATGAGTCAGAAGGTCTGGAACTGGGTCCAGAACCTAGGGCTTCTCCTGTAGGTGAAGCCAGAAAAAAGGGAACCAAATATGATGAGGCCAGTATGGGGCAATGAGAATCAGCCTGCTTCCCAAAAGCTTTGCTTTCTGGATGACTTTGGGTATAAGGGGAAATGTGGGAAAAGCATACAGAAGTCTTGAGGGCCAATCGTGGACGAGTGCGTCTTTTGGTGTCTCCCCCAAAGGGGGGATTAGGGCAAAGTAGCTGCTTCATTTGGCAATCATGGGAGTGGCATAAAGATCACAGCAAGGCTGGCCCTATTTTCAGAAGATCTCTTCTGCTATGTTTTGGTTCAGAGACCACTCGTGAGGCATTAAAATCACCCTGCTGAGCTTGTCCGCTATCACATTGGATTTCCCCGGGATGTGCACTGCTACCAGAAAGCGTTGGGAAGAAATTGCCCATTGCCATACTCTCAGCGCCGTTCGACAAAGGGGGGGGGGTATGATCTGGTTCCTCCTTGTTTGTTTATGTACCAGACCACAGACATGTTGTCTGACTAGATTGCAACCGTTCCTAGTGGAAGAGAGTCCTGGAGTGCCTGCAGAGCTAGGAGCACTGCTCTCATCTCTAGGACACTGATGTGCAGATGGGTCTCATGTACTTGCCATGTGCCTTGAACCGTCCTTCCAAGATAATGCCCCCCACCCTACCTGGGAGGCGTCCGTAGTCACAGTAGCTACAGGTATTTTTGGGACAAAGGGTCATCCTATGGTCACCTGGTCGGACTGAAGCCACCATAGGAGATCTCTCTTGCATGAGTCTGTGATTCTGACTAGGTGAGACATGGGAGTTTTTGCAATGACCATTGAGCAAATAGAAGCCATTGAAGAATTTTCATATGCATTCTGACTACGGGAAATAAGATGATCGTTGAAGCCATAGTCCTTAGGAGTTTTAAAACTGTCTTTGGCTTAACTTTGTTTCTGGGTAAGAGGTTAACTATTTGTTGTGTGAGAACAGAAACCCTGTCCTGCGGGCAACAAGGCAGATTTTTGTAAATTGACTGTAATCCCTAACTGGGAGCAAGTTTGAAGAGTGGTGTCCCTTGCCTGTTGAAGTAGATGCTTGGTGGTGGCAGTATGGAGCCAGTAGTCTAGGTACGGAAACACTTGGAATCCCAGACGTCTCACGTGAGCCATGACTACTGCCATGCATTTGGTGAACACTCTGGGGGCTGTAGTGAGACCAAAGGGGAGAGCTCGAAACTGGTAATGACTGGCTCCCAGCCGGAAGCATAAGTGACTCCTTAATGCTCTGTCCATTTTTATGTGGTAGTACGCATCTTGGAGGTCTACTGAGCACATCCAATTGTCTTTCCCTAAAAAGGGAAGAATCAGCTGCAGTGTCACCATTCGGAACTTGGACTTCTTCACAGATTCGTTTAGCTTGCTAAGATCCAAAATTGGTCTCCACACCCCTGTTCTTTTTGGCACTAAAAAGAATCTTGAGTAAGTTCCGAATCCTATTTGGTCTGTGGGGACTTCTTGGACGACTCTTTTGTCTAGCAACTTTTGAATTTCTACAGTTGCTTTTTCCCTCTGACTGGGTGGAACATCTGGGATTGTTCTGATCTGTGGGGCAGGATGGCAAAAGGGACTGGAATAGCCTCTGGATATTTTACTTTGTACCCACTTGTCTCTTGTGATATCTCGCCAGGCTTCTGGGTACAAAGAAATGCATCCCGACTGCCTCCAGAGTAGAGCAGATGGGCCTCCTTTCAGGAGCACTGGTAGCGCCGACTACCATTGTTGCCTCCCCCTCTGACCCTGGGGAAGGATTCACCTCATGCATCTTGAAAAACTCCCTGGGATCTTTAGAACCACATTTTCCCACTCTTCTGACCTTTAGGATAAGGTCTTGAAGGAACGGAAAAATGTATTCCAACAGCAGAGGGAGTTTTCCCTTCCTGCTCGCATCTGGTGAGTGTGTCCTTGACTTTAGGTCCAAAAAGTGAGGAACCATCAAAAGGGGTGTTGGTGAAGGTAGACTTGAAGGGCTCTGCAAAGTTACACAAGCACATCCAGGAGTGCTTCCTCAGGGAAACTCTGGAACCCGCTGCCCTGCTCGCTCCATCTGCAGCATAGGATATTAGCCTCATGGAGGAGTTAACAATGGAATTTAAGATAGATAGCTGGGAAGTGACTTTTTCTGATACATCCGCAGCCAATGAACCTTGGAGAGTATCTCCTAACTCCTTCAGGCAATCTCTCTGTAGCCTCGTAAAGTGTGAAAGATAGTTCAGCGATCTAAGGGAAAATGTCAATGATGAAGAAACAAGCTTCCCATATCTGTCCATCATCCAGGAGTCCTTGTTTAGTGGATGGACAGAAGAGGATGTTTCAGATAGTTCCTTCTTGGTGGCTGCTGCCACCACCATAGCATCTACACGGATGCCTTTCATGAGGAATTCTTTTTCCGCAGGTGCTGACAAGAACTTATTTCGCCTCTGAGGGACTGGTTCCATAGTGTCTGGTGACTCCCATGCCTTTGGACTAAGCAAATCCAGTAGTTCATCAAAAGGCAGAGACACCCAGGAGGCTGAAGGTTGAGATCCAAGAGCCTTCAGGTACACTGACTCCTCATCAGAAGGGTTGATGGATTTCCATCTGGCTCTCTGTTTCAGGATCTCTAGGATATCTGCAAAGGAGATACCTTCAGAGGACGACTGTGGGGACCCTTCTGACTCCTCGAGGTCAGTGTCAGAGGTCATAGACTCATCAGGGGGGTCAATATGCTTCCTCTTGCATGGTCTCTTTCGAGGAGCCTCCTCAGAAGGGTATTCTGGGTTGGTCTCAGAAGAGTGGGGCTCGCCAATGGGGCTGCCTGAGGCTCTGGGTCTCTGCTTTCCTGTGGATGAAGTGGTGCCGAGACAGACGCTGGTGGGGGGAAGAATACCAGTATCCTTGTATAGAGCTGTAGGAGGGGACAGCACACTCATCAGCTCAAAGGCAGATCCTCCCGGCTCCGAGGACACCTCTGGATTTAGAGGAAACAGAGGGAATCTCCAGCTCCAAAGAGATCAGCAACAAAGGCTGATGTAGGAGCCGAGCTCAGCTGAGCCGAAGTCCTGCAATGTAAACTCGGAACTGAGGAAAGTCTGAGCCCCCCCTCAGAGCCGACTGGAGAGCTTCAGCCCCTAGACACTCTGGATGGTACCGAGAGAGTCGGAGTAGGGATCAGTTCCGAAATCTCCGGAAGGGGTCTCGGAATCAAAGAATCTACTGCAAGCGGTACCTGGCATTCCGGCTCCAAAGATCCAGCTTGGCTCAAAGGAGGAATCATAGTGGATGTAAGAGTCATAGTTTTAGCTGGGTCTAGAACCGTCTGGGTCAGAGCCAAAAACAATTGAGCCAGTGCCGGCGACTTCAAAAGTCTGCACACCACCCTGTCCACGTCATCATCCGATAACCTCCTGAAGGACCTGGAGGAGATGGTTGGTGAGCGAGATCTCTCCAAAATGGGAGATCTCAAAGTAGGGGAGACCAGTAACAAGTCAGTGGACCAGCTCCGAAGAACAGTCTCTTTGGGCTCCGAAGGCCTTGGAGCCAAAGGACTAGCTTTGTCCAAGTCTATAATCTCCATTGGTTCCGAATGCTGTGGAGCCGAGGAGATGGATCCATCAGAGGTTTTAGCCCATTTTAACGGCAGCTCCGACTGAGCCGAAGAAGCTGGAGATGGCCATTTTAAAGCCTTGTCACTCTTAGATGAAGGGAATCTACTGGAAGAGGAAGTGCTATGTAAAGCCTCCTCAAAAAATTATTTCTCTCCACGGGAGCTAAAGGGGTGACAAAAGGTACAAGTTTCCTGGAGGTGGATGGCCCCCAAACAATAGACACAAATGTTATGTCCATCAGTGATGGACATTTTCTGTGAGCATTTTTGACACTTTTTGAACCCTGAAAGCTTGGGTTCCTTTTCTCTAATTTCCTTAGGCATTTTAGGAAGGAAACCACAGTAGTAATTACAGGTAAGCTTAACACAGTTCTATAAAATTTTAACACATACAAAAAATTTTAGTCTGAAACCGTATTATCACACTAGAAGAACACTATAAGCACTGGAAACTCTATAAACACACAAGAAAGAAACAAGGGGAACAACTCTGACCTCTAAATTAAATGGGCATTAGGTCCTCTAACTTAAATGGACCTAGTAGAGTTGTGAGTGAGGAGGATACAACAGCAGGAAAACAGCTCTCTAACTGAAATGAGCTAATAAAAGTATAACAGCTAATTTCTACCTTAGCGCTAAACTACATCACTACCACAAATGGGAATCAACAAAAGGGCCTTGCGAGTAACAACAGCCAACAAAAAGCACACACTGGAAGATAAAACAACACTCGAAAGCACAGCACACAGTTAAACTACAGAGAAAACTACTAATTACTAACTACCAAGCAATTATTAAAGCTACAAATAACTAAATAAAGGGAAAATAGAAGCTTTTTTAAAGGACTTAGCCACAGCCATGAAGGGAAGCATCCAAATTCGTAAAGCCACAAACGAGATCTGGGGAATGACACCACTGCATGATGGGATACCATTCTGCCATGAGCCAAGTTAGAGACTTGGGGCTAGTGTATTACCCATCCAGTAAGAATGAAGATGAGATAGGACAACATAACATTAACATTTAAGAGGACTTTTAGAAAATGTATTTCATAATTACTGAACTTGAATACAAAAAAATTACCTTTTGCCCGTTAGGTCCAATTTGTCCAGGAAGACCACGCATTCCCTGCAAAAAAGATAAATCATAGTCTGTGAGTTTAGTCATATCACCATACCCAGTGTAGTGTTTGAACACGTTATTATACCTTATTTTTATGCTGAATACACAACACAACATGCTGTATATTTTATATTAACTGAATTTCAGAATTCATAATGTTTCAGTATAATATTGTACAAGAATTCATATTTACATAATGCTATTCTAAATAATTTCTTATAAATGAAAGTTATTTACTTACCATAATGATAGATCTGTGTTGTCTTATTTTCACCTGGTTCTATATCTGGGTTGTAGGAGCCGCTCTCGGCACTTTATACCACAGTATTGTAGACTAGAGCTCTGTCTCTTCCCCTAGAGTTCTGACTCCTCTCCCACCCACAATGCTTCTTTCTTGCCTGAAATACCTCAGATCAAGTTTGCTGTCTGATTCCAATTAAATTATGTAGGAAATAATGGAGAAAAGGAGAAAAGATTTCATGAAAGCCACTACAGAAACAAAGTGGAACAATGGTCAGATATGGTCTAGACAAAGTCTGGTCAAAAATCACCACTGATTCTAAAGACAAACACAAAGCATTCTATAGCTCTGTCAAGAATCTCAATGGCAACACTCAGATCTGCTCTGAGTTACAGCACAATGGCAGTAAATATAAAGAACTAACTGATATTGCCAACATCCTGGCAGATAGGTTCGGTGCTAACTTTACCCCCCTCTTACCCCCTAAAGGGCCCATCTCTATACTGGAAGAATGCAAAGTTCCTGTAATCATGACTGCACAGGTAAAAAACACACTCTCCAAAGCCAAGAACACAGCATCCATGGGACCTGACAACATCCCAGGCTGCATTCTACATGAACTACAGAACAAACTGGCACCCCACCTAAGTACCATGTTCAGTCATAGCCTTACCTCAGGCTTTGTGTCCACTGAATGGCACACAGCAATGGTTATCCCACTCCACAAAGGAGGAGTCAGCACGGAACCCGGGAACTACCGCCCCATTAGCCTGATGAGTCTGGCCTGCAAGGCTATGGAACGTATCATCATGGAACTTATAAACAATGACATTGGTAATGTCCTAACTCTGGACCCCACCCAATTCGGGTTTGTAAAAGGCAGATCATGTCTCCTAAACCTGATAGACTTCTTTGAAGCGGTCACCAACGGTCACCAAAGCCATAGATGAGGGTAAAGTGGTTCACACAGCCTATCTAGATCTCGCCAAGGCTTCCGACACTATCCCCCACTCTGGAATTATAGATAAACTCACTAAACTAGGTATAAATCCCTATGTCACAAGATGGGTTGCAACTGGCTCACTGACAGAACCTGCACTATGAAAGTAGCAGACTCCAAATCCGACTTCAGACCAGTGACAAGTGGAGTACCACAGGGTTCAGTCCTGGGTCCTTTCCTGTTTGGTATCTACTTCTCTGAAGTACAGGCTAACACAGAAGGTCTTTGGCTAACGAAGTTCGCAGATGACTGCAAACTAGGAGCAATAATCGAAACTCCTAACGATGTGGACATCCTACAAAAGGGCCACACTGAGACAGATGCCTGGTGTCAAAGCCATAGCCTCAAGCTCAATGCCAAAAAGTGCATTGTCATCCCTTTTGGTAAAAACTATGTACCCATGAATTACCACATAGGCAGTAGTCTACTTAACACTAAAAGTGTGATAAGAGACCTTGGGACACAGGTGGACAGTAGTCTCTCCTTTGATAATCACATCTCCACAGTAGTCAGGAAATCCTTCTACGTGGCACACCTCATCACAAAAGGTTTCTCATACAGGAAAAAAGAGGTCATTGTTCCCCTCTACTCATCACTCATTAAACCCATTATAGAATACAGCACCCCTTTTGGTATGTACCTCACAAGACATCTACAACAACTGGAAAGGCCGCAGAAATACCTCACAAAGAGGATTACCAGCCTCAAACAGATGCCCTACACAGACCTTCTCAAAAAACTGTAACTTTACTCTGTCGCATATCGCCTACTCAGAGGCGATCTCTGCATAACATACAAAGCTATGTCAAACCCAGAGCTGTTGGACATGATCCACTTAAAGAAATCCCAATCTCTCCGAGCTACATGCTCTAAGGAACTAAACCTTATCACCACAATAAACAGAACATGCTGGAGGGATAGATTCCTGTCCCAGAGACTTCCCATACTCTGGAACAAACTACCTATCTATTTCAAACAAAGCTCCTCATTAGCACTCTTCAAAAAAAAATCTTGGTGATTGAATGGGAGATAGGAAATTCATTCCGGGGATCACTTCTGTGGCTCTGCTCAACAGGGGCACAGGAAAATAATTTTCTTAGGTGGTGAAAGCCAGGGTACCTTTTTGGCTAGGCTTATATAGGCCCTAGGGCCAATAGCCTAGTACCTACCTATGAACCTATGAATTCTTAAAAGAGGAAAATGACAATCTGGCAGGGGGAATGAGGGAGGGGAGATGAAGCAGAAGAAAATAACATGGATCGCTTGTTAGGTTAAGTACATAACTTTCGTATCCTATGTTGTCTATTTTCATCTGATTCAAAATGTGGGGCAGATTCCCAAGCCATCTTTCCCAGAAGAGAATTAACTGAATTAGTCAAATAAACCTTTTTATTAAACAATAGTATGTATGTTTTCCAAAAACAACAAAGCTCCTTTATTTTATCTAGTATCGTATTCCATTTTTCCTCACTTATATGTTTACTCCCAAATGTTATTCCTAACATAGAGATTTATTTCACTGAGAAAGATACTCTTCCTATCTTTACTATATCACCCAGTCCTTTACTTTTTTCATTATTTAAAGTAATACGTATTATATTTAATCACTGATGTATATAACTTCTTTTATCTAGACTTTGTTTCTCAAAATCAATAAAAAATCTATATAATGTAATCAATCAATATAATATCATCTGCATAAGAAAACATGGCTGGAACTTTTATCCCTTCATTAGTAAAATAAGTAGCACCTCTTGTGCAAATTTACATCTCTGACTAATACTTTCATAAATAATGCAAATAATATACTACTCATAAGACATTCCTGTTGTATGCCCTTCTTATATCCATTTCTTTGCTTAACCATCCATTCACTAACATTCTTACTGCATTTTTATTATATGCAGAGCAACATACATCCTTATTTTTTTTTATTATTAATGTTATACTCTTTCATTGTTGCCCACAAAAGTTCATGTTGTACTGTATCAAAAGCTTTGTTTAAATCTCCTATCATGATCTTGGTCTCATCAGTCCTGTTTATAATATCAACTACAATTTTCCTTACTACGAATAATAATTCCTGACACTCTTTTCCCTTTAAATTATATATATGCTATCTTCCATAATAGTTTTCAATTTACTTTCCTTTCTTTTAGGTTCATAGGAGGTTACTAGGCTAATAGCCCTAGGGCCTTTACAAGCCTAGCCGTGTAATAACCTGAGTACCCTTATTGACCATAGTTAGACAGTCATTGTTAGCACAGTGATTCTGTGATCAGCACTGACTGCCCTGTCCATGAGGGACATATGTGCCACCCCTGAGGTGAATTTATGGTTATCCATCCAGTTGTCAAGGTTGCGCTTGAATAGGGTCATAGAAGAGCTCTGCTTCGCATGGAGTGGGAGATTATTCCAGAGGAGTGGCAATTGCAGGGAGATATATCTGTCTCTTCAGCATGCTCTGTTAGGTCACAGGCTAGGTTGAGATCCCTGGAGCGAGTTTATCTTGTCTCATCTGATTTGTGAATGTGCAGCATTTCCATTAGGGCAGAGTCTGAGACTGCTCTGTAGGCCAGGCACAGATTGTCTCTCGCAGCCTGTGTGATACAGAGTACAGTGACAGGGCTTTCAGTCTTTTCATGTATGTCATGTTTGGAGGTCCTGGATTCTGTTGGTTAGAAACCTCTCTGGTCTCTCCAGTTGTTGCAGGTGTCTGGTGAAGAACATACAAAAGGGTGCACTGTACTCAATTAGAGGTCTGATAAGAGTCGAGTACAGGGGAGGTATAACCTCCCTGGTCATGGATGTGTGTCCTTATTTATGAGATCTGTAATGCAGAAATCTTTTTTTCCACTACATACACATTTATTTTTTTTTATTTTTACATTTGTTTACTGGGAGTGTCTGAGTAGGCTGAAGCCCATTTTCAGTGGAGGCCCAGAGAGAAAAAGCTCCAGTACAAGAATATAAACTGATATGAATGTTAACTAGCACAAATAAAACTAAAGAGATATGTAGAGCAATAGGGCTAAAGTAAGAAAAAGTTCCATAGGAGATGAATACTATATAACAATGTGTTCTATACAATCAAGTATAACTACATATATAAAATATACAAGATAAGGAAAGAACAATGTGCAACGTACATTTCAGATGCAATTATACATGAAACTACATACACGATAAGGAGAAGGATACTGTAGAACAGTGTGCAATATAAATTGCAAATGCAATTATACATATATACAAGATAGAATTGTTATGCCAAATAGTAAACAGTTTTAAAAATTCTTGTAAGGAACTGGAATCAGCTGCAGGATAGGATTGTGAATACAATAGCATGCAATTGTTATAATTCTTGTGCAAACAAGGCTCTGCTACAGTCAGTAATTATGCTATACCAGGTGAAGGAAGAATTGATAGTGGGATAAAGTGGAAGAAGTGGATTAAGGATGAGAGCAAGAAGAAGAAAGAAAAGTGCAATGGGAGTCAGATAAAGGAAAAGAGTGAAGTGAGATAGGTAGAGTCAGTGTTTGGTATACAAGGTTTAATATACTTAGGAGAAGAAATGAGCAGTAGGATAGTGATTCTGGGGTGGGACAGTGCATCTGGGGTTAGGAGAAATATAGTGAGATCAGCCTGAAGTATTACAGAAGCATAGCCAGTTGTTGACCAGATGCTCCTGAGAAGTGTCTTAAATCTAGCTTTATTAGAAGTATTTCTTATGTGTTGTGGTACTGAATTTCATTTTTTAGGTGTGTAATTAGAGAAGAGAGTTATTGTTATCTTAAGTTATTGTTTGACTTTGTGACTTTTAGTAGGTACTTGTCAGAGGACCTCAGAGTTCTGGAATTAGAGTAAGGTTGAATTAAAATTATGTGCTGGGCAGTTGTTGGGTTGGTAGAGTAGGGAGTGGGCAGTTGTTAATTGGTTCAGGGATAGTAGCTTGGGCAATTCAAGGTAATTTAGTGTGTGTAGGGCACAGCAGTGATGAGTTCCAGATGGGAGGTGTGCAGCGAATTTTGCTGTTTTATTACAGCATGTCTCCAGTTTATTTATATCAGTTTTTCTTAGGTTTGTGAGGATGAGGGAGGTATATAGGAGGGTGGAGAGTAAGTGTGTTCTTGCTATGGCATGCTGGGTGGTGTTAGTGAGATATGTTGAAGTTCTGTACACAGTGCCAAGTTTCACATGGAACTTTTTGATGGTGAGAGCTAGATGTTTGTCAAAGTTTAGACACTGATCTATTGTTACTGTGAGGAGTTTGGTGTGTTCAACGGGTTCCATGTTGGTTTTATTGGAGGAGAATATGACAAAAGGGGTGGGTGATTGTTTGATTTGTGATTTGAGAATAGCACTAAGTTTAGTTTTGTTTGGATTAAGCATGAATTGGTATTCTTTGAGATGATTCTCAATGTCAGTGAATGATTTTTGTGTATTTTCTAGGAGAGTTGGGGGGATGGGGCTGAGCAGATCAGGGAGGAGTTGTTAGTGTATTGTCCTATGGTGGTTAGATCTGTGGCACAGCAGAGCTTGTTGGAGAAAATGGTAAATAGTAGTGGGCCAAGTATGGACATTCATGGTATCCCAACTGAGACGGGCAGCAGGGTAGAGAGGCCATTTTTCCACTTAACTACTTGTTGTCGGTCTGTTAAATAACCGTGAAACCAGGCTAGAGCAGATTCAGAGAGTTTTAAGGAGGTTAGTTCTGTGAGTAGTTTTTGGTGTGATACAGTGTAAAATGCCTTGAACATGTCAAGGAAAATAGAAAATACCAGTTAGCCATTATTTCTGAGCTCTTACATGGTGTTGGTAAAACTTAGTAATGTAGTTGTGGTACTGTGTTTAGGTCTAAACCCATTTTGTGTATTAGAGATCAGGTTGGTACTTAATAGGTAGTGTAGGAGCTGTGCATGAATATATTTTTCAAAGATTCTAGCTAGTGGTAAGAGAATAGCAATTGGTGTATAATTAGAGAAGACAGCTGAGGAGCCACCTCTGTGCAGAGGAATGGAGTGGGAAATTTTCCAGAGCTTAAAGTATGTATTGTTCAGAGATAGATCTGTTTATTAGTAGTGAGATGGGACAGACGATGGCATCTGCAGCTAGCCTGAGGAATTCAATAGGGAGTAGCTCGGCAGCGAGGGTAGTGGGCTTTAGTTTGAGTAGCAACTTTTTAATAGTACTGGTTTGTATTGGCCTGAATGAAAAAAAGTTTGTGTTGGGTGTGGATTCGGGTGGGATTTGTAGTAGCATGTTGCTGTCATTTTTTACTAGGGATTGTATTGGCTTGATGAAGTTTTGGTTAAACTGTGTAGTTATACTATCTGATGTATGTGTAGGGGTGGGAGATAGAGTGGCTGACTGACCAGGATGAAGTAGTTTTTTATGGTTCCCCAAAATTGTGGGGGATTGCTTAGATGAGTTTGTTGGATTGTTGTGTAATAGCAAACACCAAATACTGAGCAGAAACAAAAAACCAATAGACCAAGTAAGTGTTCGGAGATGAGTCCACAGGATAGATGTTACGGTATGCTATAACTCACAATAAGGCACCAGGCTGACTGATAAAAATACCAGAAGTTTAATGCTTTAACGCCAACAACATGTTTAAGTCTTATTTGACGAAAACGTGTGGTACATGTTGTTGGCGTTAAAGCATTAAACTTCTGGTATTTTTATCAGTCAGCCTGGTGCCTTATTGTGAGTTATAGCATACCGTAACATCTATCCTGTGGACTCATCTCCGAACACTTACTTGTTGTGTAATAGGCTTTTTTGTCATTTAGGATTTGTTTTTTTGGCACGGTTTCTTAATTGATGGTAGGTGTTTAAAGAGGATTGGTTTGAGATTATTCTTTTGGTGGCATAATACTGAGACCATGCTCTGTCTCTCTTCTTGAGGATTTACCTGGTCTCTTTATGTAGCCATGGTAGAGGCTTTGTTTTGACATGGATCTTTCTGAGGGTTGCTTGTCTATTTAGGATATTCAGGAAAGTATTGTTGAAGTATTTAACTGCTGAGTCAAGATGGAAGTTTTTTAGAGGGGTCCAGTCACAATGCTGTAGAAGAAAGTTAAAGTTATCAGGGGAGAAATTTATTTTGTTGCGGATGTGTTTAAATGTGGTGTTTTTTATGAGCATTAGTCTTGTGTCTAATTAGTTAGGTTGGATGATGGTCGCTGAGACTGTCAGAGAGGCACCCAGTACTGTAAGCTAGGGAGGGCCTATTTGTTAGTATCCAGTCCACAAGTGACTGCTTGTTACTCTGTTTATCAAATCTGGTGTGAGGGGTGTACTAATTGGGATAAACCATATAGATTAGTGAAGTTGGCTGGGTTGACCAGTTCAGGTTAAAGTATCCCAGCATAACAGTTTCCTAATGAAAAGTGGAGCCAGTCCAGTTGAGTAGGTTTTCTATGGTGGGGGTGGGGGTGGGGGGGGGTTATTACCTAGGGGATATAAGTATCAATTATTATAATGTGTTTTTTTTTTAGTTTAGTTGTTGGTGGGAGATTATTATTTCTGAATGAGTAGGGCTGGGGCATCCAACATTAGGTGTTCTACATTGAGTGTGTTCTTATATATTATGGCTAGACCACCATCGCTCTTGTGTGTTCTGTCATGTCTGAGCATACTGTATTCCTGGATTAATATTTCTGCGTCTTTTATGTGTGGTTTGAGCCATGTTTCTATAACAATTACAATATCTGGTTGGTAATAGCTAAGGGTTGCATAGAATTGCTGAACTTTATTTAGTATGCTTCTTAGGTTCATGGTTAGGATTATTAGGTCTGAGCTATGCTGAGTTAGGATGGTACTGTTCAGAAATTTTGTGATGTCTAGTGGTAGAGCTGTTGGTTGTTGGGGTTGAGGCCCAGGATTGGGGTGAATGTCCCCATATAGTTTAATGTGATCCTCTTTAGAGAGGAATACATTTCTAATTTTGGGAAGAAGTCTAGTTAATTTATGTTGTAGGTAGGGTTTATCCTGTGTCTTGGCATATCTGAGTGCAAAGAGTTCTAAGTTGGAGTTACTAAACGGGTGAGGATATATGTTACAATAATAGATGCTAGTATTGGGTGGGGTGTGTGTGGGTTTGTTGGACCGTAGACACTAGTGATGTGATAAGTGTTACAGGAGGTGGTAAGATAGGCTGTGGTTGACAAGCATAGTAGTAATATGTGCTGGAGTAACATATTTTCATAGAAGCAGTGCACAGTAGATGGGTTCCTATGGGGAAGGTAGGTGGTATGTTTGAATTTATGACACTCCCTACTGAGGACATCTACCTAGAGTTTGAATATGCAGGTGTTGGATAATGTGTAGTGTATGGTGTAGTGATTGTTTAGGAAGGTTAGTTGTGATAGGTTAATGAGGAGTAGGTGTGTTTACAGGTTAATTATAAGTGTAGGTATGGTGGGGGTGGATGGGAAATGGGGGAAAGATAGGGGAGCAGAGTGAGCCCAAGTGAAGCAAGGACAAACGGAGAGGGTAGAGCATGTCTGTGGCATGCAAGAAGGTAAAAAAAACTACACTATGAACCACACTGACCGGAAAGGATGGTTTGTATGTATTGAATTACTTGCAACAGTTGAAACAATCTTAGCTGTACTACATGAAAAGAAACTGCTAAAAGCTATTACCAACTAAGTGGGTACGGAGATTTCCATACTGATGTGCTTGGCGACTTGCTCTCTGGTAAAAAAAAAAAAAAAAAAAAAAACGAAATTAAGTTTCTTAACCAAAATGCTTTGGAAGATGACCTATTCTAGTCAGTGAAATTTCTTCATGGCCGCAACCCTTAGATGTTCCGGTCTTTATTAAATTATGTGGCCTACTTCAGAGTTATATGTATGGATAACAAAATGCTTTAGAAGATGACCTACTCCAGTTAGTGAAATATCTTCATGGCCACAACTCTTAGATGTTCCGGTCTTTATTACATCATATAGTAGCCACAATTAAAGCTGATAAAGAGGTGACCCTACTTCAGAATTTTATGGAGGGATAATAGAGTAGCACGATATACCATGGGTCTTGCCAGCAAGGGAACAAATGGAGATCAAAGTTTAGATTGCTATCAACCTGTGTTCCCAAGTCTCCAACCACTGAGTTTGAGCTTACAGGGGTGCTATCTATATCATAAGTAGCAGGGGCTACTTCTTTGCCTAAGGGGCTAACGAGGCATTTTTCCATCAAATTTTAGTCAGTGAGTTTGGCACCAATCATTTGTCTATGTCAGCTCTTTCTCTAATATGTTAACATCACTGGGGATACTTTATGACTGCACCCAGTTTACAGTCATCTGCAGACTTGGTAAGACACAAGCCATCTACCTTCGCCTGGACTTCAGAGAAATAGATTTCAAATATTAAAGGGAATTATTTTCCTAAAAATATTATAATCTGTAGTGTTTAATACCATAAGTCTCCAATTTTCAATTTTGTTTTTACTTTCCTTTTTTTACATAAATTTAAGTATACCACTACATGCATCTTTTTACATAAAACCTTCATTTAACCACTCATTCATAACTTTTTTCTGCCAATCTGTAACAGTCATAATTTGTTCCTGAGCAGTTTTTTCTTCTGTTCTATCATCTTTCAGTTATATCATTATACTAGTACTCTCTTTAACTATGCTACTGAAATAAGCTGAAACCTCTTCTTTTTTACCTTGTAAATAATATTGCTGATAATAATTCTTTAATTTTCTCAATTCTTTTCATACATTCTCCATTATATCACATAATATTCTCTATTGTTCCTTTCCAAATCCTTTAAAGCATCCTTACACATTGTATCATAATTTCCCCCACTTTTCTTACATCTGACTGCAATTCTAAAAAAAAAGAAGTTATGTACCTACCATAACATTCGAGGTTTGTAGTCCATCTCGCCCTTCATTCTTACTCTTGGGTTCAGAGCCGAACTTCGGCTCCGACTCGGCCGTACTCTAGCTCGAAAACTTCTGGTTGGCTCGTGGCTAGGAGGTATCCCATGATGCATCACTAACACAACCCAGATCTTGTTTGCTGCAAGGAGAAACATACAGAGACAAAGAACAAACCAAGTCGAAAGGATTAACATAACCAAAAAAGCAGGAGACACTCTACCCCCGAGTCTTCAAGGAGGGGGCAGGAGGGTGGGTTCGTAAGAATGAAGGGCAAGATGGGCTACAAACATCGAAAGTTATGGTAGGTACATAACCTCTTTATGTTCTGTAGTCCTATCTCGCCTTCATTCTTACTCCTGGGACAGCCTCCCTAGCACCTTCATCTTGGGTGGCTCATTGGAAAATGCTCCTGAGTACTGTGGAACCAAAGGAAGACCTGTTCCTGGAAGCCATATCCAATTTGTAGTGAGTGATGAATGTATGAGGGGAAGCCCATGTTGCTGCAGCACAAATGTCTATTGGAATTTTAGCCTGAAAAGCTACAGAGGTAGACACAGACCTGGTAGAATGAGCTTTCACCTTGAAGGGAAGATCTTTGCCACTGGATGAATAGACAAAGGAAATGCAGCTGGAAATCCAGTGAGATAATGTGACTTTAGAAACTGGAAGGCCCTTCCTAGCATCTGAAAAGGAAACAAACAATTGATCTGACCTTCTGAAATCTTTAGTTTTGTCCAGATAAAAATGCAATTGTCTATGCACATCCAGTTGGTGAAATTTGTACTCTGCCTTGTTAAAAAAATTAGGGAAGAAAACAGGCAATTCAATGGACTGATTAATATTGGCTTGAGAAGAAACCTTAGGAATAAAGGAAGGGTTGTCTATAAGGAGACCCTATCTTTGTGAAACACCAAATAAGGGGGCTTAATGGAAAGAGCTTGCAGTTCAGAGACCCTTCTTGCAGAAGTGATAGCCACTAAAAATATAGTTTTCCAAGATAACTTAAGGTCACATGTTGCTGAGGGTTTGAAAGGACTTGACGTAACTCTATGGAGAACAAAGTTCAAATCCCATGGCACCACCAGATCCATGACTGGGGGTCTTAACAAGGTGTTCCCTTTAAGGAAAGCTTTACACAGTCTATGGGCCATAAGATTAGGTTCATTAGCCAAATGAAAAGTGTAAATAGCTGCCAGTTGAACTTTTATAGTGGCAGCTGCTGAACCTTGGTGGAACAACTGAGAAATGAAGTCTAAAATGGCAGAAATGGAAGCTGTGTAAAGATCGAGGTTTCTCTCACAGACCCAAAAGGAGAATCTTTTCCATTTACTGGTATACATCTTTCTGGTAGAAGGTTTGTGAGAGGATGTCAGAATGTGTACAACCTCAGGAGAAAGGTCATGAAGTCTGACTAGGGATGGAATTAGAGCAGCCAAGCTGTCAAACTGAGGGTGTGGAGAGAGGGATGGAACACCCCTGACATGTGCATCAGCAAATCTGGCACTGGGTCCAGAGTCCATTGTCCGTCCATTAGATGAGGTCTGAGAAAGGGGAACCAAATCTGTTAAGGCCAATAAGGAGCAATTAGGATCATTTTGCTTCCCAAAGATATTGCTTTCTGAATTACCTTCGATATGAGGAGGAATGGAGGGAAAGCATAGAGAAGTCTCGAGGGCTAATCGTGAACGAGTGCATCTCTGGGTGTTTTTCCTTCCGGGGGAATCAGGGTGAAATAGTTGCTGCATTTGGTATTGAGAGGGGTGGCAAATAGATCGCAGCAAGGCTGACCCCATTTGCGAAAAATTTGTTCCGCAATGTATGTGTTCAGAGACCACTTGTGAGGCATCAGAATAGCCCTGCTGAGCCTGTCGGCTATCACGTTGGATTTCCCCAGGATGTGCTTTGCGACCAGAAAGCGATGGGAAGACACTGCCCACTCCCACACTCAAAGGGCTTCTCTGCAGAGGGAGCAAGATTTGGTCCCACCTTGTTTGTTTATGTAACACACCACCGACATATTGTCAGAGTGGATCGCAATCGTGCCTAGAGGGAGAAACCTGTGAAGTGCTTGCAATGCCAGAAGCACTGCTCTCATCTCCAAGACATTGATATGCAAATGAGCCTCGTGTTCCTGCCACATGCCTTGGACTGTTCTCCCTAGATAATGCCCCCCCACCCTATATGGGAGGCATCCATGATCATGGTGGCAACAGGGGGGGAGGAACAAATGGTATGCCTGAGTTTAGATTGTTGGTCTGAGTCCACCAGCGAAGATCCTGTTTGCACAAATCTGTTATCAGGATGAGGTGAGAAAGAGGTAGATACTGCAGTGACCATTGGGCAAAAAGTAACCACTGCAGGACCCTCATGTGCAGTCTGGCTAATGGAACTAATGTTATTGTCGAAGCCATTGTGCCTAACAACTTGAGCACCATCTTTGCTTTCGCTTTCCTTAGAGGAAGTAAGTTCAAAACTTGTTCCCTGAGGTTCTGAATTCTTTCTACAGAAAGGTAAGCCCTCATTGAGATGGTGTTTATTTTGGTGCCAATAAAATTCACATGCTGAGAGGGCGATAATGCAGATTTTTGCCAATTTACTGTAATCCCTAACTGCAGGCAAGTTGAAATAGTAACGTCTCTGGCCTGTAACAGTAGATGCCTGGTGGTGGCAGTCAGGAGCCAGTCGTCCAGGTATGGAAACACTTGAAATCCCTGACGTCTCAAGTGAGCCATGACCACTGCCATGCATTTGGTGAACACCCTGGGGGCTGTGGTGAGACCAAAGGGCAGGGTGCGAAACTGATAATGACTGGCTCCCAGCTGGAAGTGTAAGTGAATCCTTGATGCCCTGTCCATTTTGATATGGTAGTATGCATCTTGGACGTCTATGGAGCACATCCAAATGTCTTTCCCTAACAATGGGGGTATCGACTGTAAGGTGACCATTTGGAACTTGGGCTTCTGTACACATTCGTTCAATTTGCTGAGATCCAAGATGGGTCTCAAGTCCCCTGTTCTTTTTGGCACCAAAAAGAATCTGGAGTAAGTCCCTAATCCTACTTGGTCTGCCGGGACGGGTTGGATGACTCTCTTTACGAGCAACTTTTGGATTTCTAGAGTTGCTGAATCCCTGTGATTGGGTGGCACATCTGGAGTTCATCTGGTCCGAGGGGATGGAGAAGAGAAGGGAATATGGTAACCTCTGGTAATTATCTTTAATACCCATTTGTCTTGAGTGATATCATGCCAGGCTTCTGGGTATAAAGAAATACGACCCCCGACTGGCTCCAGAGATTAACAGTTGGGCCTCCTTTCAGGAGCGCTGATAGGGACGACCACAGAAGGAATCATGGTCTCCCTGGTTCTGTGGGCCTCCTCTGCCAATAGGGCGGTGTCTACCGTTATTTCCTCCTCCTCCGCCTCTGGAGAAGGAATAACCTTGTGCATCCTGAAAAAACCAATGCAACTTTTTGAACCACATTTTGCCACCCTTCTGCCCTTTGGGATAGGGTCTAGAAGGAACGGAAAAATGGACTCCCACGGCAGACTGAGTTTTTCCTTCCTGGTCGCACCTGGTGTGTGTGTCCTTTACCTTGGTTCCAAACAATGAGGATCTGTCAAAAGGGGTGTTGGTAAACGTAGACTTAAAGGCCTCTGCAGAGTTACCCAAATGCATCCAGGAGTGTCTCCTAAGAGAGACTCCTGAACCCGCTGCCCTACTCGCTCCATCAGTTGCGTAAGATATCAGCTTCATGGAGGAGTTCACAGTAGAATTTAGGATAGACATCTGTGCGTTAAGCTTCTGAGATACTGCATCAGATATGTTATCCTGCAGAGTATCTCCCAGATCTTTTAGGAGATTTCTCTGGAGCCTTGTGAAATGAGACAGGTAGTTCAGCGATCTAAGTGTAAAAGCCACTGAAGAAAAGACATGCTTCTCATACCTATCCATCATTCAAGACTCCTTCTTCGGTGGATGGACAGTGGAGGAAGTTTCGGTAAGTTCCTTTTTGGTGGCTACTGCCACCACCATGGCATCTACTGAAACGCCCTTAGTAAGAAAGTCCTTGTCCTGGGGTGCTGACAAAAATGTATTTGGTCTTCTAGAAACCAGTTCCACAGAATCAGGAGATTACCATACCTTTTGACTCACTAGATCCAGTAGCTCGTCAAAAGGTGGAGACACCCAAGAGGTGGAGGGTTCAGACTCGAAAGTCTTCAGGTACACTGACTTCTCATCAGAAGGGGATGTGGTGGGCCAGCCACACTCTGTTTCAGGATCTCAAGGATATCTGCGAATGAGATATCATCAGAGGACGACTTGGGGGACCCTTCTGACTCCTCGAGGTCAATGTCTGACGTAATAGACTCATCAGGGGAGTCAACATGCTTCCTCTTACAAGTCTTCTTCCTAGGTGGCTCCTCAGAAAGGTATTCTGGGGAGACCTCGGAAGACTGAGGACCACTCATAGAGGTTTCCTAAGGCTGTGAGTCTCTGCTGTGTTGGGAGAGAGAGGGAGCTGAGACTGAAGTTGGTGCTTTAGGGGGAAGAGTGTCGGTACCTGTGGTTGAAACTGAAGACCTGGACAGCACACTTCTCATCACCTCGAAGGCTGATCCCCCAGCTCCGAGGATGCCCTCCGCTCTGAAGATGCAGAGGCGGTCCTCGGCACCGAGGAGTTGGGCTCCGAGGCAGATGTGGGGTCCAAGCTCACCCATGCGGAAGCACTGAGAGCTAGGCTCAGAACCGAAGAAGTTCGATTTGAAGCGTCCCCCTCAGGCCCGACCGGAGAACTGAGCACCCTAGACCCCATGGATGGCACCGAAATGGTCGGAGCGGATATTGGAACCGAGAGACCAACTGAGGTATCTGGAACTGACCTTTCCACAACCCGAGGCACCAACAACTCTGGCTCCGAAGGCTCAGAGAAGCTCGGAGGAGGAACATTGACAGGGTGTGAGGGCACATTAGACTCTGGAGCCGACTGGGACGGTGCCGAAAATAAATTTGCCAGCGCTGAAGTCTGAAGCAGTCTACCCACAACTCTCTCGACGTCCTCATCAAAAAGGCTCCTAGAGGACCTGGAAGATAGAGTGGGGGTCCTAGATCGCTGGAATATATGCGACCTAAGAGTCGGGGAAACCGGTCGGAGCTCAGCTGACAGGTTCCGAGATGCAGTCTCAGTTATCAGCTCCGAAGCTCCTGGAGCCGAAACTGATGGATCCACAATGGAAACCTCTGTCGGCACCAAGATCAGTGGAGCCAAAGAGGATGTAGTCACTTTGGTAATTTTGTCTGGTGGCTCTGATGACACAGAATGGTTGGGAGACCACCTTTTTGTAGCTTTTGGTTTGTGTTTCTTGGGAGAGGAAGGAGATTTAGAGCTGGAGGATGAAGATGTCAATTCCTCCTCAAAGGAATGTTTCAATAGTCCTTTCAAAATAAGTTTGTTCTTCCTCTCCTGAAGAACACGGGGACTAAATGCATGACAAAACAGGTAAGACTCTTGGAGGTGAATAGCCCCCAAACAATACACACACAGATTGTGCCCATCCATTAAGGACATTTTCTGGGCACATTTAGTACACTTTTTGAAGACTGAAGGCTTGTGATCCTTGGTATCTTTAGACATAGTGCAATAACCACTAAGAACAAAGGAGAACAAATATATTCAAACAGATAGAACAGCACCGTACAAATAGGCAAACAGAGGACTAGGTCCTCTAACTTAAACGGGCCTAGCCCTAAGAGGAGAAAAGGAGATAAACCGAGGACTAGGTCCTCTAATTTAAATGGGCCTAGCCCAGGGAGAGACAAACAACAGAACCGAGGACTAGGTTCTCTAATTTAAATGGGCCTAGCCCAGAGAGAGACAAAAAACAGAGGACTAGGTCCTCTAACTTAAATGGGCCTAGCCCAAGGGGAAAGGAAAAGGGTAACAGAAACAACAAGCAGCACAAGAGAAGAGATGCAGGGATACAATAGGCCAATGGAAGAACGGTCAATCAACGTACAAACAGTACACACAGTAAACGATGCAGCAAATAGTCTAAACAGCCACAGACTGCAAAAAACACACTAAACTACCAAAAAAGTTGTTAATAGCCAACAATAAACTAGTCAAAGATATTGAAAAATGTCACTTAGCCACGGCCAAGAAGAATCACGTCTGTGCGGAACGACCGGCAAATGAGATCTGGGTTGTGTTAGTGATGCATCATGAGATACCTCCTAGCCAAGAGCCAACCAGAAGTTTTTGAGCTAGAGTATGGCTGAGTCAGAGCCGAGGTTCAGTTCCGATCCCAAGAGTAAGAATGAAGGCTAGATAGGACTACAGAACATATTTTTTTTTAAATATTTTTCTTTCAAAGCTAGCCAGCACTCAGATGAGTTTTTATAAACACACTCTAGTGGAAGTGTGATCTTTCCATAAAAACATACTTATTTTTTTTTCCATTTTCATCCTATGATTTCTCATTTACTCTTGTTATTCCTTTTCCCAATCTGATATACTCCTTATTTTATTGTACTTCTATCCATATGGCTGAATGATCTGAAAAGCCTGTTACAAGTGTCTCTCCATTAGCTTTATTTAAATCATGTGATATAATAAAATAATGTATTTCCATCATATATATATATATATATATATATATATATATATATATATATATATACCTCAATTATATGTCCACAAATTATTATTCCAAATCTTTAAATTGCCACATTTTATAACTTCAAAAATTTTCTTAACATCATTTCTTCTCCTTAATTTTTCATCTCAAAATCACAATTAAAATCTCGTCTTAGTACTATATTCATATTAACTGCTATATTATCCAAACGTTTATGAAATAATTTCCTCTTTTTTACTTGTAACATAGGCATACAATGCTATAATTGTATATGCCTGCTTATGCCATCTGAGATCAACAGTAGTTAATCTTCCCATCAGTGCCAATGTATGTTCAATATTTTTACTGACTTCCTATAAAGTAAAACTACACCTGAACATACTTTCTTTCCTAGGTTCCATATTGTATCGCCTTCCAAAGTTTCTTTGTCATCTCTCTTCTTGTGTCAAAAATCTTATATCTTCCAATATTATTACCTCAGCATCATGCTTACTACACCGATTTAGGATGCCTAGCCTACTTATATTTTTGATACTATTTACACTTACTGAAAGCCCCTAAAGTTGCCATTATGTCTATGTTGTAGGTTACCAGAAACTGTGTACATTTGAAATATTTATCCTATTTACATTATCCATTTCCTTTTTTTTACACTTATTCCTTTAAACTATTTTTTTCTGCCTCTTACTTTTTTGAAACTAGAATTCTTTTTACTTTTCACTATTTCCAGACTTATATCTTCCTCATCAATTATTTCAGAACCTTTTTCTATATTATCTTTTGCTTCATTTCCCTTTTATCATTATCTTTATTAACTACAGCCCATAAGCTCATCTACCACCCAGAAACCTGCCCTTCCCTCTCCTCCACACTGACCATGTATCATCCTAAGCGCCACCTTAAGTCCAAAAACAAAATGTTACTATCCACAGAGAAACCTAAGCTGTCAGCCGGTCAAATGTATTCCTATACTGTCTCTAATGCATGGAATAAGCTCCCCCTTCACTCAGAACTATCAGCAATTCAGCCTCCTTTAAAAAATCCCTCAAACTACATCTCTCCTCGAAATGGTTATGCTCCTGTTCCCGAACACTGAACCCCAACTCCTGACCTCTCTCCCTGGCATTATACCTCTAAATATCACTTCCTTCTCACTGCCTACTTACTGCTTCCCTGTCACTTTAACCTTTCCTTTCCCTCCTTTTGCCTTTCTATCTCCTACTATTCCTACACTGTACTTAACTCCTCACAGCTACAAACTTGAAGATACATTGCATTCATTTGGTATTTGAATACACACTATGAACCTTGTAGATACATTTCACTAATGTGTCATTTGAATACATACCACTTATTACTTTTATGATTGTAATCTTTTCACTGTTGTTTTATTATCAGTTTTAATCAATGTAAAAGTACTGCTCGATTTTATTTTGTTTTTTCTCTATGTATTAATATTTTTCTTTATGTGTATTAATATTTTCTATCTATGTAATTGTGTGGAGCTTTTCTCCCTGGGCCTGCATTGAAAATGGGTGCTTTCCAGGCCCAGTGGACTTTCCCAGTTAACAAATGCAATAAATAAATGTTGATCTTTATTTCCTACTTCCTCTTGGATTGTTTCTTCTCTATGTATACTGTCCTTATTTTTGTTTTCTTTTCTTCATCATTTTTCTCTAGATTACAATTCATCCATAAATGCCCAATTTTGTTACATTTATAATATTTCAATTCACACTGTTTTGCATCATGACCTGTTTCTCCACAAATATAACATTTCCTCTTATCACAGTTACTTATCAAATGATCATATTTTCCACAGAAAAAACATGTTTTGGGTGTCACAATATTTAACTACACCTCTTTTGCCCTCTAAATTTATCAAACTATTCTTTATCATACTAGGGATATGCACAATTCAATTCTTTCTTCATTTTCAGTACAATATGACAGCCCCACCCTGCAATTCATAATCCTTTGTTATCATAGAATTTGCTAATATCCATAATTTATTTGCAAACTTTGCTTAAAAGTCTCTTTAAAGTTTCTTTTTCAACTTCAGTTTAAAAGTACTGCTCGATTTTATTTTGTTTTTTCTCTATGTATTAATATTTTTCTTTATGTGTATTAATATTTTCTATCTATGTAATTGTGTGGTGCTTTTCTCCCTGGGCCTGCATTGAAAATGGGTGCTTTCCAGGCCCAGTGGACTTTCCCATTTAACAAATGCAATAAATAAATGTTGATCTTTATTTCCTACTTCCTCTTTATCTTATATTGGGATTGTTTCTTCTCTATGTATACTGTCCTTATTTTTGTTTTCTTTTCTTCATCATTTTTCTCTAGATTACAATCCATCCATAAATGCTCAATTTTGTTACATTTATAATATTTCAGTTCACACTGTTTTGCATCGTGACCTGTTTCCCCACAAATATAACATTTCCTCTTATCACAGTTACTTATCAAATGATCACATTTTCCACAGAAAAAACATGTTTTGGGTGTCACAATATTTAACTACACCTCTTTTACCCTCTAAATTTATCAAACTATTCTTTATCATACTAGGGATATGAACAATTCAATTCTTTCTTAATTTTCCGTACAATATGACAGCCCCACCCTGCAATTCATAATCCTTTGTTATCATAGAATTTGCTAATATCCATAATTTATTTGCAAACTTTGCTTAAAAGTCTCTTTAAAGTTTATTTTTCAACTTCAGTTTAAAATTGAACATTTATTTTCTTTTTTGTTTTCTGTGAAGTGTTTTAACTAGATAAGAATTCTTGGATTACAGTTTTTTTCTTTTTGTACTCCCCAAAAACTTTCAGAACAGAACCAGTTTCAAAAATAATGTCACAAAATGTCACTTTAGGAATAAGCATTAAAGCTCTTACCTCCTGAGCCTTCACTCCCAATGGGACCATTATATTATTGCAAATGTCATGCCTGTCCATTTCTTTTACTTTTGCTCTGAATTCTCATCATAACTTTCCTTTGATAATTGACATTTGTTTTCCTCTGTGTATCTCTCATCACTTTCCCTGCAGTTTTTAACAGCCTTAGCATATGATTTCTTTGCTTGACAATCTTCTTTCATAATATCTTGTAATTCATCTAATTGTATTTTGTCCATAATTTTATCCCATGAAACATCCTTTTACACTCTCTGGCTCACACTGCAACAACAACTCAGTCAAAACATCATCCTGGAACCCTCACAACTGGAGGGTTGTAATAACATATCTATCATTGCGTTGAACATCTGCTTCTGATGAAATAAACAAATTCTGCAGAAAAAAACTCCTCAGAATCTTGTTCAGCTTCAAACACTGCATCGGCTTTCACCTTTGTGCTATCATCCATTTTGGATCTTCTTGAGTGCTGTTCTTCCAGCCACCACCACACTTGGAACAGAACAAGAACTCTCCTAAAAGTAGGAGTCCTTTATTAAAATTCACAAAATACAACATATACATTTTATATACAAATTTTACAACGGATTTACAATAGTTACACTATTTACAATTATATATACAAATTTTACAACTCATTTACAATATTACACTATTTACAATTATATGAAAGTAATACACACATTATCAGAATGTTGACTTTCAATCTCCCCACTCCTTTTTCCACCACCAAAACCTTTATTTTTCCCAAAATTTCTGACAATACCATTTCCCATTATATTTTATTTCATTAATTCTTTTATTCTAGATGAACCACATTATACAATTTTTTTCATCTAATATATCTATATAATTTTATTTCATATTTTCATAATATCTATATTCTATGCCCATATTTATACATTTAACATTTTTCAATCTTTTAAAACATTATTTGCCACATATTTCCTCCCACAATTGATATATTGTTTTACATTTCATAAAAAAACATGTTCTGTGGTCTCTATTTCCCCATAATATATGCACATTTTATCTTTTATTGTTTTGTATGGCATATTTGTTTTTACCAGAGGCTTATTATAGACAACCTCCACAAAAATCTGTGCATTCCACATATTTTTGCATCTTTTCATTCTTGCTTTTACTGCCTTCACTTTTTCATCTCCTAACACTTCCAATGGTAAATATAATAATTTTCCCATTATATTTTCATACTATGTTTTCTTATTCTTTTCTATGTTCCCTAAAGCAATCTTCCATAGAAGTATTTTCTCTTGATACAGTTTTGTTTCAGTACCAGTGAGTCCCTTACTTCTTTTTAAACCTTCAAACCTTTCCCAAATGATATTTTTCCTTTAGAATCTACATTAACAATTTTCCTTATCCCTGCATCCCTGTTATTACTTTATATAAGTTTAATGAGACTATACATACAATTGGGAGTACTAAACCCAAACCTCCCTCCTTGCTGGTAACACAAATAATTCCTCTTTTAATAGGGTTCAATCTAGATCCCATATGAATATAAATAACACATTCAATAATTCTTTTTCACATTCTGATGGGATCATAATTATACTTGTTAGATGTGCCATTTTACCCAGTATTACTAAATTAAACATGTTTTTTTTCTATATGCAATTTTAAATGTTCTCTAGAAGATACAAGTACTCCTTTCTTTAAGTGTCATGTCCTTCCATTGTGTCACCCTCTGCTGTTCAATACCTAATTTTATGCTGTTCAATACCAAATTTTAGTCACAGAATTTCTATTTCTTCTTTATTAAACTGGATGCCTCTTATTTTTCCAGAGAACCCCAGTTCTTTACTTTTTTCCTCATAATACTTAATCTTAATATCTTTAGTTCTTTGTTGAGCATCTTGATGGCTATATTCATCCATTCTTTATTTTTAACAACTAATACTAGGTCATCCGCATAAGAGAGCATCACTGGAGTCTGAATTCAGTCTGGTGTAAAATATTTAGCTTCCGTCAATGTCAAATTTATCTTAGCAATTACTGCATTCATAATTCAAGCAACTAGAATACTACTTGCTATACATCCTAGCTTAATGCCACCCTATTACCTCACTTAACTGACCATTAACCACTAGTCTCACTTTATTTTTGTTATATACATATTTCAAACTGTTTATTATTTTATTACTTATAAAATATTCTTTCAAAATCTCCCATAATGTTTTGTACTGGATCTTGTCAAATTCTTTACTAACATCCCCTACCAGTATTTTTAATTCTGTTCCCCTATTTATTATATCATCGACTAACTCTCTTATTAACAACAGAAGTTCTTGATTTCCTTTTTTAATTTTAAAAACTGTTTAAGTTAACACCTTATTAACCCAACTTACTATTTTTCCTATTTTCATAAAGATTTTATAATCAAAATTATTAATTAATAATGGTGTCCAGTTTTTTATTTCTATTCTTTCTTCCTTCATACAATTTTTTTTATCATTTACACCTTTCTCAAACATTCATTTAACACTTTAAAAAACATCCTTTTGCCATTCTTGCATGTCCTTATACATTAGGTACTTAAGTCTATCAAAACCTGTAGCTGCTTCTACATTTACTGTTTTCAATGCATTTTTACATTCTATCCTTGTAACCTTTTCTTCCATTCTCTTGTTGCCTTTTTCTGTTATTTTTTTTTATAAGTGTCATATATAGAAAAACTTTCCAAAATATGTTTTCTTACTGTTTGCATAATTTCTTTCTGTGTATTCATTATACAGCCTTTCTCATTTGTTAACTCCCTCATTATTCTTACTTTTTCTTTAACAATTTTCTACCTTGTAAAAAATATCTTTGTTTGAAGAACATTTTTTTAATTTTCTCTTGGTTTATTTCATGTAACATTTTCTCTTTTTCTATAAACTCATCTTAAACTCTTCTTTATTATCTATTATGTTTTTAAAGACTTGGTTACTGATTTCCTTATATTTACAACTATCTTGTATTCTTTTTGCCTTTTTCTATTCTAGTACTTCTTATCTATATTTTCCTTTTACACTAACCAACCAGCTTGTTCAGTCTTTATAAAATCCTGTCATGCTTATAAGATCCAGACATACCTGATGTATTATTATATCCCCTACATACTCATTTAATTCTGATTTATTGATTCTTTCTGTCCTATCTACTTTTATATAACCTACTCTTTCATGAATCTCGATCCACACTGCTAGATGATCAGAAAATCCTGAAATGTTCAGACCATGATATAATATACTTCAACTTTATGATAATATAAAGGAATCAATTTAATTTCTAAGATTATTCCTTTTGTATGTCCAATGTTTGTTTTTTTCCATAAATACATTTTACCACTTTTGATCACATCTGAAATAACTTTTACATCTGCTCCTTCTTTTTGCCTATGTCTTAAATTACAATTGAAGTCTCCAACTACTATCACTTGCATATTTACACTCACATAATCAAGTATTTTCCTCTCTCTCTGTTTTTGTAAACTGCATGCATAGAGTGCAATCACCCTATATATTTGGTTCTTTCATCTTATGTGCATTATTATTATTCTTCCTAATACAAGTGCATGATCCAGAATTTCTATAGATTCTCTACATAAAATTGCTATGCCTGTACATTTCTCATCGCCTAAGTTCCATATAACCTTACCTTCCCCATAATCCATTAATTTGTATTCTTACATCTTCTGTTATTATTCATATATCTATTAATACTATAATGTCCCTATCTAGCATTCTACACCATTCCAACACCACTAGCCTTCACTGAACATTCTTTATACTGTTAACTTTAATAGCTAGGATTCTCACTTTAAGGAAAAAGAAGTTATGTACTCCCCATAACGTTCCATGTTTGTAGTCCGTCTTGCCCTTCATTCTTACATATGGGTTCGGAGTCAATCCTCGGCTCCGACTCAGCCTATTACAAAGCTCAAAGTCTCTTAGTTGGCTCATGGCTTGGTAGGTATCCCATAGTGCACTAGTGCAATCTCCAGATCTTGTTTGCTGCTAAACTATAGAAAGACAGAACTAAGGTTATCCAAAAAGAACAACAATAATGAAAGGTCTCTACCCTACCAAGGTAAGGCTATCTTGTCTCCAGATCCTTCCAGGACAGGGGTAGGTGGGAGGGTTTGTAAGAATGAAGGGTAAGATGGACTACAAACATGGAACGTTATGGTGAGTACATAACTTCTTTATGTCCTGTAGTCCTATCTCGCCTTCATTTTTACATATGGGACAGCGTCCCTAGCACCTTATTCTTGGGTGGCTCATGGGAAAATACTCCTGAGTACTGTGGAACCAAAGGAGGCTCTACCCCTTGAGGTCAAGTCCAATTTGTAATGAATAATAAAGGTATGAGGGGTAGCCCAAGTTGCAGCCACACAGATACTATTAATTGGAACACTGGCTTGGAAGGCAGCAGATGTAGTCTGGGATCATGTAGAATAAGCCTTAATCTTGAATAATAGAGTTTTCCCACTGGAGGAGTAAATGAAGGAAATACAGCTCGAAATCCAATTAGACAGGGTCATTTTAGAGACTGGCAGACCTATTCTGGATTCAGAAAAGGATACGAATAACTGGTCTGACTTTCTAAGTTCCTTAGTCCTGTGAAGTTAGAACTGTAACTGCCTATGAACATCCAGTTGGTGAAATTTGTACTCTGCAACGTTAGAATGAATAGGGAAAAACACAGGTAATTCTACAGTTTGGTTCAAATTAGTTTGAGAGCAAACTTTAGGGATAAAGGAAGGATTTGTACAAAGGGAAACTCTGTCTTTGTGGAAAATCTAATAAGGAGGCTTACTAGACAGTGCTTGTAACTCTTATACTCGTTTAGCTGATGTGATGGCTACTAGAAACAAGGTCTTCCAGGACAGAAACTTCAATAGGCATGAATGTGCAGATTCAAAGGGCGGTGCAGTTAGTTTAGACAGAACAAAGTTTAGATCCCAGGGGGATATTGGTACATGAAAGAGAGGTCTCAGCAAAGTAGCGCCTTTAAGGAAGGTTTTACACAATCGGTGGGACATCAGGTTAGATTCATGTTGTCCCAAATGAAAGTTAGATATTGCTGTCAACTGGACCCTAATTTCGGCAGCAGCAGATCCCTGATGGAAAGGTTCAGACAAAAATTCTAAAACCATAGGGATGGATGTAGTGTAAGGATCCACATTCCTTTCTTTAGCCCAGCTAGAAAACCTTCAACATTTGCTAGTGTATAGTGTTCTGGTGGAAAGTTTATGTGAAGACGTAAGGATGTGGGTCACAGCAGGTGAAAAATCATGAAGCCTGACTAAGGATGGAATTGGAGCAGCCACTCTGTCAAATTGAGGGTGTGGAGGCAGGGGTGAAGGGAGCCTGACATGTGTGTCAAGAGGTCTGGCACTGGGTCCAGAGTCCATGGATCGTCTAGTAGGTGAGGCCCGAGAAAGGGGAATCAAATCTGTCGAGGCCAGTAAATAGTGATGAGGATCATTTTGCTTCCCAATAACTTTGCTTTCTGTATCACTTTGGATATTAGCAAAAAGAAGAGAATGCATAAATGAGTCCCAGGGGCCAATCGTGAACGAGTGCATCTCTCGATGACTCCCCGGAGGGGGTATGAGGGAGATATAGCTGCTGCATTAGGTGTTGATCGGCCTGGCAAGGAGATTGCAGCAAGGCTGTTCCCATTTGCGGAAGATCTGTTCCGCTACTTCCTGATTTAGAGACCACTCGTGAGGCATCAAGATTGCCCTGCTGAGCTTGTCGGCTATCACACTGGCTGTCCCCAGGATGTGTGTTACTACTAGAAAGCGTTGGGAAGATACCACCCACTTCCAAACATGAATAGCCTCTCGACAAAGGGGGTAAGATCTGGTTCCTCCTTGTTTGTTTAGATACCATACCACTGACATGTTGTCCGACTGGATTGCTATCGTCCCTAGAGGAAGAAAGTTGTGAAGTGCTTGCATCGCTAGAAGCACTGCTCTCATCTCTAGGACACTGATATGCAGGTGAGTCTCATGATCTTGCAATGTGCCTTGGACAGTCCTGCCTAGATAATGCCTCTCCCACCCTATCTATGAACAAACAACCAAACCAAAAACCACCTCCAGAGGAAGCCTTAATAGGCAAAAATAGTAAAATGAAAAAAAGGCTTCCACCACAACGAAAAGTTCACTGAGAAGTTCTGTTAAAATGTAGGCTTTAATCAAACGAAGAAATAAAAAGCACAAATTGTGCTGTTCAAGTTGCAGGTCAAACAGGATAAGCGCTTTCAGTTAAAAAACCTTCTTCAGATCCTAGTGTGTAGACCTGACTTACTGCTGTTAAATAAAGATCCTTAATTGCTCAACCAATCACATACAGCAATCAGATGCATGCCTTCCTTAAGCCTCCATTTCATTTCTTAATTAGGCTTCTCGCTTTCAAAATAGGTTTAATAGGAACTACTCTGTTGAGCCCTGGAAATAAATTAGCTCTGAGGTTCATGATCCATTTGCTTTCTTCCTTTTCAGTTTTGTTGACAATGTTTCCTCCTCGGAGGTTAGTAGTCACATTTGAGATAACCATAAAGCTAAATGAATGCCCTGGATTTTCAGACACATGTCCATATAGGGCATTGGTTACTACTTTATTCCTGATGTCTAACAGGTGGCGAAGTATCCGTTCCTTAAACTTTCTATTGGTCTTTCCTACATAATAGGCTTGGCACAAATTACAAGTGCCAACGTATATAACATTCTTGGTGTTACAGTTAGCAAAACCAGAGAACTTATAGCATTTGTTTGTTACCGAATGAACAAAACTGTTGGAACATTTAATGTGGCTACAAGCTTTGCAAAAGCCACATTTCCAAGTTCCTAACCTATTTTCTCCTTCTGTACTCTGCTTGTTAGGCATTCCATCATAGTTGCACAATAAATCCTTTAAGTTCTTCTTGTTTTTATAACCAAACTTAGGTGTTTCCCCTACTATTCTCTTAATTTTACTGTCAGCAGTTAAGACTGACCAAAATTTCTTGATGGTTTCACGGACATCAAAGGAGTCAGTGCTGTAGGTCATCATGCATCTGAGACTGTTGCTGTTTCCACCTTTCTTCACATCACTCTGCTTCCGTTTTGAGTAGTACGGTTGCCCTTTGTTGTATCGAATGGACATTGCTTTGCCTTTACTCATGACTAATTGTTTTTCATTATAGCCTCTTGAAGCAAAATTCTGTAAGAGTTTGTCTTGTTCCTGCAGAAAATCATCATCGTCTGTACAGAGCTTGGATATCCTGGTCACTTGATTTTCAACAATATTCTGAAAAACATGTCTCGGGTGCATGCTATTGTAGTATAGCATATGGTTCCTCCAATTTGGTTTCCTGAATATAGTGGTGCCAATTCCTTTGCTATTATTCACTGAAATTCTCACGTCTAAGAACTCAATCTCATTTGCTGACGTTTTCACTTCGAATCTTAGAAAGCTAGTTGTACTTGTTAAACAGTCGACAAAATAATTTAGGCGTTGCATACTGCCCTTCCATAGGAATATAACATCATCCACAAACCTGTTGTAAAAGATGATGCATTCCTTCCATTCATTTTTCGTATCCATTTCCCATTGCCTTTCCCATTCAGCTAGGACTATATTGGCATAGCTGTTTGCACAGGGAGTGCCCATGGCTACCCCCCATTTTTGCCAATAGTAGCTCTCACCATAGAGGAACACATTGCTCTCCAGGACCAATTCCAGGAAGCTGCATACTAGATTCACATCCATGATTACTTCAAAATGAGAGGCAAAGTCCCTTACTGCTTCTATTCCTAGATCGTTGGGTATGCAAGTGAATAAATTGTTGACGTCCATCGTCACCAAAATGAGGTTGTCTATGGAGCTTTCTTGCTCCATTCTTTCATACAGTCTCTCCAGCAGCTGACCAGTGTCCCTCAATACAGTATGTGCGAAAGGCAACAACTTCTTGAGTTCAGTTTCCACATAGATTGAAATGGGCTCAGTGACCCATCCTCTCCCAGAAACTATCGGTCTCAGAGGGGGGTCAACACTGTTCTTATGAATCTTAGGCAACCCTTTGATAACAGGTATAGCTGGATATACCATTTCAAGAAAGTCATATAGATTTTATCAATTGCTCTAGTCATTAATTTGTCATACAGGACATTCTTTACTGAGGAAATCAATCTGTCTACTTGACACTTCTCGATTTTGTGGTATGTATCACTATGGCTTAACATATCCTGCATTTTCTCGGCATACTGTATTGAATTCATCACTATTAAAGCTCCTCCTTTGTCAGCTGGCCTGAAAATAATTTCTTTCACTGTTTGCAACTCTTTTAACGCCTGAAACTCATCCTGTGTTAAATTGTAATAGTGTTTACTTTTTCCTTTTGACCTCCGTTCAAACACCTCATTCTCACATAACCGTAAGAACATCTCCACAGTGGGATGATTACTGGGGACAAAGGAACTTGGTTTTTTCAACACAGACGATGTATAGTTTGTACCAGTATTTTCATTGTCAAAAAGACACTTCAACGTAACGTTCCTACCAAAGCACCTTAAGTCTGTCACTAACTCACTCAGGTCAGAACGTATTGAGGGTATGAAGCTCAAGCCTCTTTGCAGAACACTCTTTTGGGTAGCTGTCAGCTCATAATCGGATATATTAATTACCAACGAAATCGATTCATCTAAGCTCATTGAGGTTCCTAAGTTACCTTTCTCTTTTTCCTCTCTCTGCTTTCTGACCTGGATCTCCCGACATTTTTCTGTGTTAATAAAAAAGGGAGTTGCTGTAACAAAGGTGCATTGACAGATCCCTTCTTTGGTATCACGCTCAGAACTATTTCACTTGAAGGCTGAATGCTTCCTGCAGACGCAGTGTCTACATTTGCTGCATTATCATTTTCCATTAGTGATGTAATGACCTCGAGCATACCGGAGTCATTGTTAACAATACTACCATTAGTCCTATTGTGAGCGTTCTTTTCTATCTGGTGCTCTCTTATCCCTCGGCCACTCAAACAGGCGACCGTTAGTAAAATCAAAATAATCTCTCTTCAGTTTGTTAATTTTTATATTTTTCAATTTGTTCTCATAGGTTTCCAATTTATCTTGCAGGGTTTCTAGCTTAAACAAGCAGCTATCGGGTAATCGCATAGAGTAGTTCCTATTAAACCTATTTTGAAAGAGAGAAGCCTAATTAAGAAATGAAATGGAGGCTTAAGGAAGGCGTGCATCTGATTGCTGTATGTGATTGGTTGAGCAATTAAGGATCTTTATTTAACAGCAGTAAGTCAGGTCTACACACTAGGATCTGAAGAAGGTTTTTTAACTGAAAGCGCTTATCCTGTTTGACCTGCAACTTGAACAGCACAATTTGTGCTTTTTATTTCTTCGTTTGATTAAAGCCTACATTTTAACAGAACTTCTCAGTGAACTTTTCGTTGTGGTGGAAGCCTTTTTTTCATTTTACTATTTTTGCCTATTAAGGCTTCCTCTGGAGGTGGTTTTTGGTTTGGTTGTTTGTGCTTGTTTTTTTACCTTAACACCTCACACAGTCGTTATTTGTTACTGCTTTGGTGTCAACACTGTATTTTGTGATGGAAAATGGTCGGAAAACTAATACTACATTTAATGCAGGTATGCTCAATCCTTTATTTGATATCAATATAAAGACTGGTGTGAATCAGGAACTGATTACAGACTGTAATGAAGAATTTGATAACATTTTTAGAGAAGTTGAGAATGCAGCCTATAAGCTCAAGAGGCTGCAATGGCAGCGATTTCACATTGAAGTGTGTCTACATCATAATGTGATACCAAGGGGATTGAGAATTAGGTGTATGCCCAGCTATGGGAACACATACCCCGATCTCCTGGCCAAATGGCAGGAGATTAACATAGAGACAAGCTTCCGTTACATGCAGCTGCTAATAGACTACTTTAAACCACATGAAGATGAGGTTTCTGCTATTATTGAATATAAGCAAAAGCAAATGGAAACTATGCGATTACCCGATAGCTGCTTGTTTAAGCTAGAAACCCTGCAAGATAAATTGGAAACCTATGAGAACAAATTGAAAAATATAAAAATTAACAAACTGAAGAGAGATTATTTTGATTTTACTAACGGTCGCCTGTTTGAGTGGCCGAGGGATAAGAGAGCACCAGATAGAAAAGAACGCTTTGACAACATGGGAAATGTACCTGTGACACGAAGGACTGTTTCTATACATGCTAAGTACACAGTAATATACACACTAATGGGCAACATCCTGAATTAGCCTCTCGCAATACTCCTAACAATAGGACTAATGGTAGTATAGTTAACAATGACTCTGGTATGCTCGAGGTCATTACATCGCTAACGGAAAATGATAATGCAGCAAATGTAGACACTGCGTCTGCAGGAAGCATTCAGCCTTCAAGTGAAATAGTTCAAAGCGTGATACCAAAGAAGGGATCTGTCCATGCACCTTTGTTACAGCAACTCCCTTTTTTATTAACACAGAAAAATGTCGGGAGATCCAGGTCAGAAAGCAGAGAGAGGAAAAAGAGAAAGGTAACTTAGGAACCTCAATGAGCTTAGATGAATCGATTTCATTGGTAATTAATATATCCGATTATGAGCTGACAGCTACCCAAAAGAGTGTTCTGCAAAGAGGCTTGAACTTCATACCCTCATTACGTTCTGATCTGAGTGAGTTAGCGACAGACTTAAGGTGCTTTGGTAGGAACGTTAAGTTGAAGTGTCTTTTTGACAATGAAAATACTGGTACAAACTATACATCGTCTGTGTTGAAAAAACCAAGTTCCTTTGTCCCCAGTAATCATCCCACTGTGGAGATGTTCTTACGGTTATGTGAGAATGAGGTGTTTGAACGGAGGTCAAAAGGAAAAAGTAAACACTATTACAATTTAACACAGGATGAGTTTCAGGCATTAAAAGAGTTGCAAACAGTGAAAGAAATTATTTTCAGGCCAGCTGACAAAGGAGGAGCTTTAATAGTGATGAATTCAATACAGTATGCCGAGAAAATGCAGGATATGTTAAGCCATAGTGATACATACCACAAAATCGAGAAGTATCAAGTAGACAGATTGATTTCCTCAGTAAAGAATGTCCTGTATGACAAATTAATGACTAGAGCAATTGATAAAAGTCTATATGACTTTCTTGAAATGGTATATCCAACTATACCTGTTATCAAAGGGTTGCCTAAGATTCATAAGAACAGTGTTGACCCCCCTCTGAGACCGATAGTTTCTGGGAGAGGATGGGTCACTGAGCCCATTTCAATCTATGTGGAAATTGAACTCAAGAAGTTGTTGCCTTTCGCACGTACTGTATTGAGGGACACTGGCCAGCTGCTGGAATGACTGTATGAAAGAATGGAGCAAGAAAGCTCCATAGACAACCTCATTTTGGTGACGATGGACGTCAACAATTTATTCACTTGCATACCCAACGATCTAGGAATAGAAGCAGTAAGGGACTTTGCCTCTCATTTTGAAGTAAACATGGATGTGAATCTAGTATGTAGCTTCCTGGAATTGGTCCTGGAGAGCAATGTGTTCCTCTATGGTGAGAGCTACTATTGGCAAAAATGGGGGTAGCCATGGGTACCCCCTGTGCAAACAGCTATGTCAATATAGTCCTAGCTGAATGGGAAAGGCAATGGGAAATGGATACGAAAAATGAATGGAAGGAATGCATCACCTTTTACAACAGGTTTGTGGATGATGTTATATTCCTATGGAAGGGCAGTATGCAATGCCTAAATGATTTTGTCGACTATTTAACAAGTACGACTAGCTTTCTAAGATTCGAAGTGAAAACGTCAGCAAATGAGTTTGAGTTCTTACACGTGAAAATTTCAATGAATAATAGCAAAGGAATTGGCACCACTATATTCAGGAAACCAAATTGGAGGAACCATATGCTATACTACAATAGCATGCACCCGAGACATGTTTTTCAGAATATTGTTGAAAATCAAGTGACCAGGATATCCAAGCTCTGTACAGACGATTATGATTTTCTGCAGGAACAAGACAAACTCTTACAGAATTTTGCTTCAAGAGGCTATAATGAAAAACAATTAGTCATGAGTAAAGGCAAAGCAATGTCCATTCGATACAACAAAGAGCAACCGTACTACTCAAAATGGAAGCAGAGAGATGTGAAGAAAGGTGGAAACAGCAACAGTCTCAGATGCATGATGACCTACAGCACTGACTCCTTTGATGTCCATGAAACCATCAAGAAATTTTGGCCAGTCTTAACTGGTGACAGTAAAGTTAAGAGAATAGTAGGGGAAACACCTAAGTTTGGTTATAAAAACAAGAAGAACTTAAAGGATTTATTGTGCAACTATGATGGAATACCTAACAAGCAGAGTACAGAAGGAGGAAATAGGTTAGGAACTTGGAAATGTGGCTTTTGCAAAGCTTGCAGCCACATTAAATGTTCCAACAGCTTTGTTCATCCGGTAACAAACAAATGCTGTAAGTTCTCTGGTTTTGCTAACTGTAACACCAAGAATGTTATATACGTTGGCACTTGTAATTTGTGCCAAGCCTATTATGTAGGAAAGACCAATAGAAAGTTTAAGGAACGGATACTTCGCCACCTGTTAGACATCAAGAATAAAGTGGTAACCAATGCCCTATATGGACATGTGTCTGAAAATCCAGGGCATTCATTTAGCTTTATGGTTATCTCAAATGTGACTACTAACCTCCGAGGAGGAGACATTGTCAACAAAACTGAAAAGGAAGAAAGCAAATGGATCATGAACCTCAGAGCTAATTTATTTCCAGGGCTCAACAGAGTAGTTCCTATTAAACCTATTTTGAAAGAGAGAAGCCTAATTAAGAAATGAAATGGAGGCTTAAGGAAGGCGTGCATCTGATTGCTGTATGTGATTGGTTGAGCAATTAAGGATCTCTATTTAACAGCAGTAAGTCAGGTCTACACACTAGGATCTGAAGAAGGTTTTTTAACTGAAAGCGCTTATCCTGTTTGACCTGCAACTTGAACAGCACAATTTGTGCTTTTTATTTCTTCGTTTTATTAAAGCCTACATTTTAACAGAACTTCTCAGTGAACTTTTCGTTGTGGTGGAAGCCTTTTTTTCATTTTACCCTATCTATGAGGCATCCGTGGTCACAGTAGCAATGGGTTGACGAGGAAGGAATGGAGTGCCTAATGTCAGCTGATCGGGTTGAATCCAGCAATAAAGGTCCTTTTTTCAAGACTCTGTTATGAGGATATGGTGAGAAAGAGGCAGTTGTTGAAAGGACCACTGGGAAGATAGAAGCCACTGGAGAATTCGCATGTGCAATCTGGCTAGAGGTTCTAGAGTTATGGTGGAGGCCATGATCCCTAAGAGTTTCGTTAAATGTTCTTTGGCCTGACCTTCGTATAGCAGGACCTGAGAACTCAATGTCTGAGGGTTTTGAATTTGGCTCACAGCAGATCGAGTTGTATAACGTCTCATTTCGGCTACTTATAAAAGTCACAAATTATAATGCATGCAAGACTTTTCCCTGTTCTTGGTCAGTAACCCCAGCCAACATACCTAAACTCTAGCTCTGTCTATAGGTGTCACAGGCATGGTCAGGAGCCAGCCCAACCAGGCATGAAACGACTGGAACCCACCACGCCCCAGCATTCGTCACTTCATCATTATTATTATTTGCAAACACCCTGGGGCTGCAGACCAAGACAGCACAGGATTATAACGGCCATCTGCCACAGGCGATAATGACCCACCATTGCCTGTCCAGCCTTGCAATGATCTGAGGTTCAGTGAGCACATCCGAACTGCCTTTCCCACAGAGGAGAGAGGATCAGTACCACCACCATCTGAACCCAGCCCTCAATGATCTGGCCTAGCTCATGAGGTCCCATGGGCCCCAGTCCCCGTCTCATTCTCAGCAACCAAGGAATCTGAGTAAAGTCTAAACTTGGGTCTCAGCCCATGGACGGTTTGATGTGGATCTCTTTGGAACAACCTGAACCTCTGCTACTGATCCCTGTGATTGGGTGGAACATCTGGGGATGGCCTGGAGTGTGGGTGAAGAAGGGCGGATGGTCCTCCGGTGATTGGAGTTCTTGTTCACTTCACTTGCATGCTTGTTTTGTGTTTGAACATGAGGAAGCACTCAAACCTGCCCTCAGAAGGAGCTGCCCAGCCACTTAGAAAGTGTTACAGGGACGGCTCAAACAAATCGTCAGTGGCTCTCCTCCCCTGGTTTTAAGTGGATCCTGGCTCTTAGGGTGAGGCTCTCTTCTGATCTGCAAGGCAGGGGAAGGAGGTGGGAGATAGGATGTAGAGATGGATCCCAAACATCTGAAGTTATGGTGAGTACATAACTAAAAGATGTTATGTGATCCTATCTCGCCTACATTCTGAATGATGGACAGCCCCTAGCACCTGAATCCTGGGTGGCTCACTGGAAAACACTCCTGAGTACCATGGAACCAAATCAAGCACGTCCTTTCGATGCCACATCCAATTTGTAGTGGGAAATGAAAGTGTGCGGGTTGGACCAGGTAGCCGCAGCACAAATTTCGAAAATGGCGAGCTTAGAATGAAAAGCTATAGAAGTAGCCATAGCTCTGGTAGAATGAGCTTTGATAGATGATGAAGTTGCTTATTTGAAGAAGAATAGGCCTGAGTTATGCAATCTCTGATCCATTTTGAGATTGTAGCTTTGTGATGGTTTGGCCCAATTTATTATCTGAGAAGGACACAAACAACTGGTCTGACTTACGGTTGTTGGGTCCTATCTAAATAGAAGCGTAATTGCCTGTGAACATCCAATTTATGGAGAGTGTATTCTGCCTCATTAGAGAATTTTGGAAAGAGAACTGGTAGTTCTAGAGATTGTTGAAGACAGAAACTAGAGCAGACCTTTGGGACAAAGGATGGATTAGGCCTAAGAGATACTCTATCTTTGTGAAAATGAGATATGTTGGTTTAATAGACAGGGCTTGAAGCTCTGAGACTCTTCTTGCTGAAGTAATAGCCACTAAGTATGCCGTTTTCCATGACAGATATTTTAATTCGCAAGTAGCAGCCGGTTCAAAGTGGCGGGATGTTAATGCACGGGCACTAAATCAAGATCCCACGGGTGCAGGATGAAATACTGGTGGTCTTAACAGACTCGCACCTTTAATGAATGTTTTGCATAGCCTGCTGCTCATCAAAGGAGGATCCGTGGATACATGGAATTTAGAGATAGCAGCTAGTTGAACTTTAATAGTTGAGACAGAAGATCCCTGATTAAATAGGGATGTTAAGAATTTCAAACCTCTGGGACAGGAGCAGTGATAGGGTCTAAGCCCTTGAGTTGAGCCTCCAGATAGCAAACCTCTTCCACTTACTGAGGTACAATTTGTTAGTGGTGGGTTTATGGGCAAGACAAAATGTGAACAACTTCCGGTCTAGTGTGTGGCTCCTGACTAAGGTCGGAAGTGGAGGAGCCAAGCTGTCAATTTCAGAGATTGAAGGGACTGATGCCAATGTCCCGACTGATGGATTAACAACCGGGATCAGGTCTAAGGTCCACGGATCGCCCACCGCATGCTTTTTTTTCAGGTAAGGAAACCATATTTGACGAGGCCAGTATGGGGCAATCAGAATCATTGAAGACCTTAGCTGAGAAGCTTTTTGAATGACTTTGGGAAGGAGGGATTGGAGGAAGATAAAGCAACCCTGTTGGCCAGGGTTGAGCTAGAGCATCCATGGCCGGTACTTCCTGATGTGGAATCAAGGAGAAGAACCTTTGGCACTTGGTGTTTTGTGGAGTCGCAAATAGGTCGCAGCACGGTCCCCATCTCTTGAAAACCTGGGCTGCTACTTCGTGTGGTTTAGAGACCATTCGTGAGGAGAAAGAATTGTCCTGCTTAATTTGTCCAATACATTTGACTTTCCTGATGTGGGTCGCTACCAAGAAGCGGTTGGTAGCTACAGCCCATTCCCACACTCTCATGGCCTCTCTGCAAAGGGGATAATGATCTGGTCCCTCCTTGTTTGTTCAGGTACCAAACCACCGACATGTTGTCTGTGTGGATGGCGATGATACCCTGAGGAAGGAACTTGTGTAAGGCCTGTAGGGATAGAAGTACAGCCCTCATCTCCAACACATTGATGTGGAGAAGAGCTTCGTCCGGAAGCCAGGAGCCCTGAACTAGCCTGCCCAGACAATGCCCCCCCCACCCTATCTGGGAGGCATCTGTCGCCAGGGTAACCGCTGGAGGGGGGAGAACAAAAGGTTTGCCCTGATCTAAGTTGGATGTCTGAAGCCACCAGCGCAGGTCCCTTTTGCATATTTCCGTAATCATGATGTGATGATTGAGGGGAGATCTTGAAAAGACCATTGAGTTGATAAGAGCCACTGAAGAATCCTCATGTGTAACCTTGCTAGAGGAACTAAAAGTACCGTGGCAGACATTGAGCCTAGAACCTGTAGGACCATCCTGGCTGGGGCTTTGGATCTCGAGATCAGAGCTTGAACTTGGCCCTGTAAGGTTCGGATCCTGTCGGCCGGAAGAAAGACACATCAATCTTGAGTCTATCTCTGCTCCTATAAACTTTATGTGCTGAGAGGGCAGCAAGACAGACTTTGACCAATTGAATGTAATCCCCAGGGAAACACCCAGGGAGATGGTGGCTTTGAGGTTGTCCATTAGTAGATGCCTGGTGGTGGCAGTCAGGAGCCAGTCGTCGAGATAAGGAAACACTTGGAATCCAAGACTTCTCAGGTGAGCCGTCACTACTGCCAAACACTTGGTGAACACCCTGGGGGCTGTGGTGAGACCAAAGGGCAGAGCACAAAATTGGTAATGACTGGCTCCCAGGCTGAAGCGCAGATACCTCCTGGACGCCTGATGTATCGGTATGTGATAATAGGCGTCCTTGAGGTCTATGGAGCACATCCAAACATCCTTCTCCAACAACGGAGAATGGATTGCAACGTGGCCACTCGGAATTTGGGTTTCGGAACGGGTAGGGTCAGTCTGCCGAGAACCAAAATTGGGCTCAGGGCCCCTGTCTTTTTTGGCACTAAAAAGAACCTGGAGTAATTTCCTGATCCGATTTGGTCTGTGGGGACCGGTTGATGACTCCTTTGTAGCAGCTTTGAAGCTTCTGCGGCTGCTATTTCCCTTTGACTGGGTGGTGGGTCCGGGATTCTCTTGGATGGAGGGTGAGTATTTGAATGGGATGGTGTAACCTCCGGCATTATCCGGCACCCATCTGTCCTGAGTGATTGACTCCCAGGCTTTTAGGTGCTTGGCAACGACACCGACTGGCTCCGAGCAGCACAGCCGGGCAATCCCTCATGTCGCAGGGAGGCTGAAGAGCCACGAAAGGACTCGCTCTCTCCAGAATTGCGGGCCCTCTGCCTCTGGGACGGGCGCCTCCCTGAAAATTTCCCGCCTCTGCCTCTGGACGGGAATCTTCCTGCTGTTGGGAGAAAACTTGCAGATTTCGAACCACATTTTCCTCCTTTGGCCTTGGGGTAAGGCCGAAGGGAGTGGAATAACGGGCCCCTCACGGCAGATAACGTTTTCCCTCTTGCTCACAGCGGTAAGGGTGTCTTTCACCTTGGGCCCAAACAATGAGGACCCATCAAAGGAGCGCCATGCAGGAAGACTTGAAGGCCTCCAAGAACTGACACAAGCGAGCCAGGCCTGTCTACGAGAGCCACGCCTGTGCCTGCCGCTTACCCGCCTTCGGCCGCATAGGATATGAGCCTCATGGACGAAAGTTAGCAATTGACGTGAGGACACCCAACTGACAGGCAACGGACTGGGCTAGCCGCCCAGGTAGGTTACCCGAGAGGGAGCCTGCCAACTCCTTGACCAGATCCCTCTGAAGCCTAGTAAAATGTGCCAAATAATTCAGAGACCTTAAAGTAAAGGCCGCTGAAGTCAGGGTGCGCTCCACCTATCCATACTCCTAGACTCCTTATTAGGAGGATGGATGGACGCTGAAGCCTCTGCCACGCCCTGTTGTGTAGCAGATGCCACCACCATGGCATCTACAGCCACGCCTTTAGTAAGGAACTCCTTCTCGGGGAGCAGATAAGAATTTGTTCGACGAGAAGGGACTGGTTCCACAGTATCCGGGTGTTCCCACCTTGACAAACTAAATCCAGAAGCTCGGCAAGGCGGAGACACCCAGGAGGCGGAGGGCTGAGCCCCAAAGGCCTTGAGGAGCACTGATTCGTCAGAGAGGGGGTTTGGACATCCAGCCTCGTTGTTTGAGGATCTCAAGATGTCTGCAAAGGAGACATCATCAGAGGACGACTTAGGGGACCCTCTGCATCATCCATATCCGTGTCCGATGTGATAGACTCGGGGAGTCCACGTGCTTCCTCTGCACGATCTCTTCCTTGGGGTTCCTCTGGAGATGACTCGAAAAACCTCAGGAAGAGGGGAACCCCAATGGGGGTAACCTCAGGCCTCGGGCTCCGCTTGGCCACAGACAGGGGAACTACCAAAGACCCAGTCTCCACGCCCAGGGAAGGTGCTGGTAAACCGGAGAGATGGCCAAGAGCATTTGGCCAAGGCACTCCTCTTGGCTCTCAAAGCCGGACCTCCTGAATCCTGGGACCGTCCAGTCTCGGGCCATGATAGTAGACGGAAGTCCCGCAGCAAGCACCGAGAGGGAGGCTCGAACCCAAAGCATCGGTCCCAAACATCACCCTCGGGTCCAGCCAAGAAGTCCAAGGCATCAAACTCGGACCCGGGCCCGGTTGGAGTAAGGGTCGGAGCCGACCCTGAGATCTCCACCGGCTCCAAGAGCACCTGCTCCACGGAGCCAAGCAGTCGGAGGAGGAATAGCAATGGGATGGGTCATGGCCATCGCTCCAAGCCAACTGGGTCGGAGCCGAAACAAATTTTTGGAAGACTGGGGACTGGAAAAGTCTTTGGAGCACCCTGTCTATATCAGAATCTGACATTCTCAAGACCGAGAGGAAACAGAACGGGTTCGAGAAGACCTCTCCCTCGGCCCCAAGGGACTAGGGGACCGCCCGAGGCGACTGATGAGAATCGGCGCCGAGGAAACACACACACCAGATTCCATCGGTGCCGAGGTAGACTTCTGCCGAGGAGGAAGTGTCTGAGCGGGTGACCCTTGTCGGCTCCGAGCAGTGGAGCCGAAGGTGACCCGCCTCGATGCCCCAGCAATCGGCTCGAAGTCCGAGGAGTCGATGCTGGAGGCATCGAGGCAGACTGTCGACCTCGGCCCAAGTCTTGGAGCCAAGGAGAGGCCTGCCTAGGTCTCTTGGCAGTCGATCCGACGGACTGGTCGGAGCCAAGCCCTTTTCTTTTGGCAGGAGTCGTCGAGCGAAGACAAGGCTTTTCAAAAGAGGGTTTAATCAACCCTTTAAGAATTAATTTATTTTTCCTCTCCTGGAGGACCCTAGAGGAAAAGCGTGACATACGCTACATGACTCCTGCAAGTGCTTAGCCCCTAAACAATAAACACAAAGTAGATGGTCATCAGTAACAGACATCTTAAATGCACACTTAGTACATTTTTTAAAGCCCGAAGGCCTAGGGGCTTGAGACATAATGTTAGCAATTCCTGACAGGAAATTTAACCACTGTAGAATCGGTTAGACAAAAAAAACCGAAGGCTTACAGAAACTATGTAAACACAACCTTAGATGTACAAACCGGGAACTTTAACACAGTAAAAAGTTCAATTATAGAGTTTAATCGAAAAGGCCCTGGATTGAAAGGGGCGCCAAAACAAACTCTACCCAATCACACACAATAAGTCCAATACTCAATCGAACACAGCAATAGCAATAGCAAAAGCAATAGCCGTTAAAACGGCTTTTGTGAAATATAAGCACAAAAACTGACAGAAAAAGTAGTAATAAAAGCTACTCAGCCCAGCCAGCTCGAGACCACGCCCTGCAGTTAAGCTGCAAACGAGATCTGGGGACTGTTGGTGGTGCATCCTGGGATATAGTAAGCTCAGCCAATAAGAGACTTCGCTTTGGCATAAGCGTGCCGAGTCGGAGCCGAGGGATCGGCTCCGAACCCATCATTCAGAATGTAGGCGAGATAGGATCACATAACATCTGGGTGCTATAATAGTGTCTCCGGCTGACATGGAGATCCTCCAGAAGGGCCTAAATGAGACTGATGCATGGTGTCAAAGCCATGGTCTCAAGCTAAATGCAAAAAAATGCGTAGTAATCCCCTTTGGAAAAAAAAGAGTACCCGCAAACTCCAACATAGGAGGTAATCCCCTTAACTCTGAAGAAGAAATAAGGGATCTAGGGACCCAAGTAGATAGTCAGCTTTCCTTTGATAACCATGTTGCCAAAGTGGTTAGAAAATCCTTCTATGTGACCCATCTGATCACGAAAGGGTTCGCATCAAGATCTAAGGATGTAATGGTGCCCCTCTACTCTTCCCTCATCAGACCCATTATTGAGTACAATGCACCAATTGGAATATACCTGGCTAGACATCTCCAGCAGCTGGAGAGACCACAAAAGTACCTAACCAAGAGAATTACTGGCCTCAAACAGTTGCCCTATGCAGCACGATTGAAAAAGCTAAGACTGTGCTCTGTTGTATACCGCTTTCTCAGAGGCGATCTCTGTCTAACGTACAGAGCCATGTCCAACAAAGAATTGTTGAACATGCTCCATCTTAGCAAAACCAAATCTACTCGAGCTACACGCTCTATGGATATAAACCTCAACACAACAATGAATAGAACATGCTGGAGCTATAGATTCCCTTCACAGAGACTTCCCTTACTATGGAACAGGGTCCTGATCTACATAAGACAGAGCCCCTCACTATCACTCTTCAAGAGGAACCTTGATGAGTGGCTGGGTAACAGAAAGTTCACACCGGGGATCACACCAACAGCACTACTAGATAGGGGCCAAGGGTACTAGCTGCTAGTACAAGGGTCTAGGGAACTACTAAAAGGGCGGTGAATACCGCACAATGTGGCTGGGCTAATATATGCCTTTGGGCAGATAGCCCAGTACCAATCTATGAACCTATGAACCTATAAGCGCATCCAGGAGTGTCTCCTAAGGGAAACTCCTGAACCCGCTGCCCTGCTCGCTCCATCTACGGCATAGGAGATCAGCCTCATGGAGGAGTTCATGATGGAATTTAAGGTGGACAACCAAGCAGACACCTTCTCAGGGACTCCTTCAGTAGATGTACCTTGAAGAGTATCTCCTAACTCCTTGAGGAGATATCTTTGAAGCCTAGTAAAATGTGTGAGGTAGTTCAGGGATCTGAGAGTAAAAGCCGCTGAAGAAAAGATACGCTTCCCATATCTATCCATTGTGCGAGACTCCTTATTCGGTGGATGGACAGATGAAGAAGTCTCTGCTAGCTCCTTCTTAGTGGCCGCCACCACCACCATTGCATCTACAGGCACGCCCTTGGAAAAAAAATCTTTTGCTTTCGGGGCAGATAGAAATTTATTTGGGTCTTCTGGGAACTGGCTCCATGGCATCGGGAATCTCCCACACCTTCCGACTAACCAGGTCTAATAGTTCATCAAAAGGTGGAGACACCCAAGAGGCTGAAGGTTGAGACCTGAAAGCCTTCATGTACACTGACTCCTCATCAGAAGGAGTGACAGTGGGCCAGCTGCCTCTCTGCATCAGGATCTCTAAGATGTTCACAAAAGAGACATCATCAGAGGACAACTTGGGGAACCCTTCTGACTCCTCGAGGTCAGTGTCCAAAGTGATGGACTCATCCGGGTAGTCTACATGCTTCCTCTTACATGTCCTCTTCCAAGGGGGCTCCTCAGAAGGGTACTCTGGAGAGGTCTCGGAAGACTGGGGGCCACCCAACGGGGGCTCCTGAGGCTGAGGGTCTCTGCTGTCGAGAGAGAGAGAGAGAGTAGGTGCTGAGACCAAGGTCGGTGCTTTAGGGGGGAGAGCGTCAGTACCCTTGCGTGGAGCTGATGAGCAATACAGCACACTCCTCATCATCTTGAAAGGAGATCTCTCCAGCTCCGAAGACAGCCCTGGTTCTGAGGTAACGGAGGTAGTCATCGGCTCCAGAGCAACCGGCTCCGAGATGGATGTAGGATCCAAGCTCACCCTAGCCAATGCACCGAGAGGGAGACTCATAACCGATGAGGTTCGGGTCCAAGTGTCCCTGTCTGGGCCGACCAGTGAGCTTTGGCTCCTAGACACCACGGACGGCACCAAAGGTGTCAGAGAAGAACTCGGCTCTGAGACAGCCATGAGGGGAGCTGGAACCGAGGGTTCCACAACAAGTGGCGCCGAAAACTCTGGCTCCGAAGGCCCAACTAGGCTCAGAGGAGGAACCACAACAGGGAGGATGGACTCAGATGGCTCCAGAACTGACTGGGTCAGAGCCAACAGCAATTTGGGCAAAGCAGATGACTTCAGGAGTCTAAGCACTACTCTCTCCACATCTTCCTCTGACAGACTCTTGGAGGATCTGGATGACAGGGTAGCTGATCTAGATCTCTGTAAAGTTGGAGATCTTAAGATTGGGGAGACCAGCAAAGGATCTCTGGACCGGCTCCAATGCAATTTTTCAGTAGTCGGCTCCGAAGGGCTTGGGGCCGACACTGCAGTGCCAACATCAACAACCTAGACCGGCTCTGAGGACAGTGGAGCTGAGGAGGTAGAAGTCTTGTGAAGTTTGGATTGTTTCTGAGGAGGTTCCAATACACTAGTCGATGCTGGAGAATGCCTCTTGGCCGACTTGACCTTCTCTTTTTTGGATGAATGTGATTTGGATGAAGAAGAAGAACTTGCTAAGTCTTCCTCAAAGGAAGGCTTGAGGAGACCTTTCAAAATGAACTTGTTCTTCCGCTCCTGGAGAACTCTGGAGCTAAAGGAATGGCAGAATAAACAAGTTTCCTGCAAATGAATGGCTCTGAGACAATATACACAATTATCATTAGCGGACCGGAGTTCCGCTGTGGCAACCCCTAGCCAGGAAAAGCCGAAAGACACAACAGCAACAACAACTATGGCCATCCATAACTGACATCTACTGGGAGCACTTAATGCATTTTTAGAAACCCGAAGGTTTGTGATCTTTAGACTCTTTGGACACGTTGAACTAAGTGTAACTTTTGCCTTAGATATATAATACAGCAGGTACACCACAAGCACAACGAGGACTAGGTCCTCTAACTTAAACGGGCACACACACACACACACACACACACACACACACACACACACACACACACAAAAGGGAGTAAAGAGAACTAGGTCCTCTAACTTAAACGGGCCTAGCCCTGTGGAAAAGGAAATATGGCAGAGGACTAGGTCCTCCAACTTAAACGGACCTAGCTAAATAGGCTAAGTCATAGGAAAGCCAGAAATTTAGTAGCAGGTAAAGTATACAGCAAACAACACTGCATGCAAGCTATAAATTTCTAGAAACTAGAGCCCTGATATAAACGTGGGCCCACAGAGAAAAACTGTAACAAGGCTCAAAAAACACTGCACACAATATATATATATATATATATATATATATATATATATATATATATAAAATATGCGAAAAAACGAGGTCCTAACTAAAAATGGACCTATGAAATATCAAGGTTAATATAAACTAGCACACAGGATACTAAAACGAGAACAACAAGGGCCAACGGCCAACAAGTTCTCAACCACTAACTAATTTAAAGAGCAAAAAGCACTTTTAAACACTTTTAAACACTACTAACACTGCTAAATACTATCGAATAATAAGATAACTAGCTATATAATTGGTAGAGTGATAATAAAGTGAAAAAATTTGAACTTAGCCACGGCCAAGCAAGAAGCACTTCTGAACTCGTAGACACGACAAACGAGATTTGGGGATTGCACTAGTGCATTATGGGATACCTACCTAGCCACGAGCCAGCTAAGAGACTTTGAGCTTTGTAATGGGCCGAGTCGGAGCCGAGGATCAGCTCTGAACCCATATGTAAGAATGAAGGCGAGATCGGACTACAGAAATATAGAATTTTTTGCTTTTATCCTTTTCCTTTTTTATTTCCTCGTATACCTATATTTTTAAATTTACATTTTCTATCTTTTACCTTTTTCCAGTAGTACTTCTTTTACTTTTAACTCTTATCCATTTATCATCTCTTTTATCACTTGAATTACTTACTTCTTCTTCTGTCCCTCTTTCTTTCCCTTTTGTTTTACTCGTACATTTGTTTACTTCCATTATTATATCTTTCTCATTCATTTTCTCTTTTTGTGTTTCTTCTGTAATATTTACTATAACACTCTCTATCTGGTTTGACTTTGTTTCCTGTGTATAATTTTCTGCATCATTACAGTCCATCCATGAATGCCCTGTTTTTTTCACAAGTTATACATTTTTGCTCACATGTTTCTGCTTCATGCCCAACTTTACTGCAAATAAAACATTTTTTTCACAATTGTTAATTAAATCATCATGTTTGCCACACAAAAACATGTCTCTGGTTATCCCCAATATCTAACCAACCCCTTATTCCCCTCCACATTAATTATGCTTGGCAAATGCAAAATTTTATCATTTTACATTTTCAATATAACACCACATTCTTATCCCCCAGTCCATAAACCTCTACTGTTATAGATTTTTGTAATGTCATTACATTTTTACACACAGTTTTTAAATAGTCTTTTAAATAGTCATACCACACTTGTTTTTTGACCTTCAAGCCTCTGCCACCCCTTTCACCCTTTTATTTCTTCTAACACCATAACACGCAGTCCACTGTAACTTCCTAGGGGTTGGTAAGATGGGCTATCATTCAGGTAACGACTGAGGGTGGTAATTTTTCCTTATTGACCTATGCACTACACATTATTTTATTTATTTATTGACATTTGATTACCAGGAAAGTCCAACTAGCCAGAAGCCCATTTTCAGTAGAGGCCTGGAGAGAAAAGCTCCAAATTATTACAAAACATTTTAAGAACAATAATTTTACAATCTTCAAAAAGAAAACAAAATCATCTGCAGTTTAAATAATTTTAACAAATTAGTGATAATATAAAAATGTTCGTTAAGAATCAGTACAAGTTATATGACTGCATTACTGCAGGATGATGCCTGCAGAATCCCAAAGTGTCTCTTCTATGGTGCTTGCACAGTTCTTTACTTCTTTTCAATGAGTGTGCAATACACTGCTTGGTAGGCAAGGGCATACTGGCTTGCCTGCCATGTGCTCTGCATCCTGACTCTTTTAGTAGCCAGTCATGAGGTGAATCAGACTGCCTTCCTCCCCCAGGATGGGAGAGAACTTGTCAGGTATTCATGCTCACTCACCCTTATAGAGTCATCCAGTTTTCAAACCACTAATTGATCCTGCGTCTTCTGGGTCACAGTCAGGGTTTTATTCTTTTGGGATAAACACCTAGCTTTCATTGTAACTACCTAACATGGGTAGAAGATAGGGATATGGGAAAATCAACAGAAAGACAACTGCTGCTGAGGGAGGATGGTAGTGGGCAGATGACATTGTTTTGCCCAACCTGGGGTTAGACAGGCAGCCATGTTTCATTACAATATAGCAGCATTATGACCATTAAGCCTTATGAGTTCTATGCTGCACAAGTAATGTGTTTCTTATTTGGGAACTGGCAGATGTGTGGAGGCAGTTATATATACTTTCTGAGGGCAATGACTGCAGAACTTGAAAGGTAGCCGTGTAGGACACACTCCCTGGCAGCAGTATTACTCTTCGTCAGAGTCCTCCATCTCCTCACTGTCCCCAGATGTGGGCTGGCTTAAGCCTGTAAATGCTAAGATGGTGCCTCCAGACCCTGTGAACAATGATTGCAGCTAGTATCATCAGGTGGTCAGCTGCAGGAGGGGGAAAGAATAAATACTTATACAGCCTTAGTGACAGAGGAACAACATAATTATACTGTTTCCATAATAATGCATAGTCTGTATACAAATATCTAACTTCATTATGCTACAGAGACATTACCAGTCATTCCAATTGTGGGGTGCACTTCTGCTCATGGCATTTCTAGTTCACCACCCTCCAAATTCAGACTTCTAGATTTCTTTTGATGGTGCATCTCCATGACCAGCAGACCTCTTGTCAGGGGAGGTTCTAGAAAATCCAGTCTCAGCCAGTGAGAAAATCAGTTTTTTCTCAAAAGACACTGCTTCATCAGTATCCTCCAGCCCTGGTACATTGTCCTTCCATAGCATCAGTTTACCAGGGTATGGACTCAATGAATGACCACAATGTTCTCACTTCCTCTAGAAGCTACATAGAAAATGCAAATCAAAGGAGACTGTTGTCCACTTACATTTTATTGGGATGGCTGCCTGTGCCATTCTAAGACTCTTTTCCTAACTGACGAACCTCAGTCACAATAACATGATGTTACAATGTTTACTAACTGGATCCACTGACTGTGAATGCAGGGCACTGTGATCACTTTCTTTTTGTATTTAGAACAGTCAGTGGTCATTCAAAATTTGGTGTATACATTTTAACAAGAAATTCCAGATTATTTTCCTCCTGGAACTAACACAAATGAAAACACAGAAACAGGACTCTCTCTGAGGAAAAAAGTACGATCAGAACTAAAATAGAAGTAGAAACAGAAAAAGCAGTCCCTAGATTTCAAGTAAAAATATATAGAGAGATATAGAGAAATGTGGTGTCTTCTTCTTTTCCAAATAGTATCAAGATAACAAAAGACTCATCTGTCAGAAGGAATGGTTTTAGTAAATGCTACTGTTTGGAAAGGAAGAAGACTCCGTGTTTTTCTATATCTCTCTATATATTTTTGCTTGAAATCTAGGGACTGCTTTCTCTGTTTCTACTTCTATTTTACCTCCTAGAACTAAGGAAAACCATATATAATAAAGTTATTCTGTGCCTCTGCCTCTCTCAACTGGCCAGCCATATCAACTGGAACCATCTGTACTTCTTTTAATCTTGGAAGAAATATTTTCTGTAGTGCCTTTCAGTTTCTAAAACTGAGCATCAGTTTGAATTTTTAGCTAAGATATGATTTTTTAAACTTCTGCTTTGTACTAGTCAGAGATAGATTTCTGGAGACTACTATCTACTGTGGAAGGTCTGGATGTGCTGCACATGGCACCTATTGTCATGGCTCTGTGATTTTAACATGAATGTTTTCAGATACTAAACACCTAGAATTTCAAATAAGTTAGCTTTCCTACTTTATTTCTGACAGGCATCTATTTCTAGAATCACAAAATCTGTTAACTATGCCATGAATTATTAGGAAAAATAGATGTAGTGTATAACTCAATGTGCATGTTTTGTAAGTTTAGGACACTATGTCCAAAAATCCTATTCTTTAGTTTTATGCATTTTTATAGGTGTGTCAGTTGTTTCCATACGAAGATTGTTATGGACATTATTTTATTTGACTTTCATAGGTTCATAGGTTCATACTAGGCTATCTGCCCTAGGGCATTTATAAGCCTAGCCAGAGTGTGTTTGGCTTTCGCCACCCATTTTAAATTAATTTTGCTATGCCTTTTTTGAGGTTAGTATACTGTGCCTCTGTCTAACAGTGACACAGAAGTGATAGCCGGGGTAAACCTACGATCTCCCATCCACTCATCAAGATTCCTCTTGAAGAGAGTCAATGTGGGACTCTGCCTAACCTGGACTGGGATTTTATTCCAGAGTGAAGGGAGCCTCTGGGTTATGAATCTGTCCCTCCAGCATGTCCTATTTATTTCAGTGCTGAGGTTCAAGTCTCTCGAGCGTAGCTCGATGGGATTTGGATTTTCTGAGGTGCAGCATGTCCATTAATTCGGGTTGGACATGGCTTTATACGTCAGGCACAGATCGCCTCTGAGCAGGCGGTATGCCACTGAGTAGAGCTGGAGTTTCTTTAACCGGGCAGCATATGGCATCTGTTTGAGCCCTTTGATCCTCTTGGTGAGGTACTTTTGGGGTCTTTCCAGTTGCTGCAGGTGTCTGGTAAGGTACATCCCAAAAGGGGCATTGTACTCAATTATGGGCCTGATGAGGGATGAGTAAAGAGGCACGATGACCTCCCCTGATCTAGATGTGAATCCCTTCATGATTAGGTGGGCTATATAAAATGTTTTTCTAACCACTTTGGCCACGTGGTTGTCAAATGAGAGATTGCTATCAACTTGGGTCCCCAGGTCCCTAATTACTTCTTCTGTACTTAATGGATTACCACCTATGTGGTAATTTGTGGGCACTTTGTTTTTGCCAAAGGGGATGACTATACACGTTTTGGCGTTTAGCTTGAGGCCATGGCTCTGGCACCAGTTGTCTGTTTCTATGAGGCCCTTTTGGAGAATGCTTGTGTCGGCTGGAGAGTTGATTATGGCGCCCAGTTTGCAGTCATCTGCGAACTTGGTCAGCCACAGTCCTTCCGTGTTGGCCTGTACCGCCGAGAAATATATACCGAACAAGAGAGGTCCCAGGACTGAGCCTTGTGGGACGCCACTTGTAACTGGTTTGGAGTCTGACATGGCTCCAGCAATTCTAACCATGTGGGTTCTGTCCTTGAGCCAGTTTGCAACCCATCTAGTGACATAGGGGTTTATATTTAAGCTGGTGAGCTTATCTATAATGCCCGAGTGGGGTATTGTATCGAAGGCTTTTGCGAGGTCCAGGTAGGCTGTGTGGACCACCTTCCCCTCGTCAATGGCCTTGGTGACTGTTTCAAAGAAATCAACCAGGTTTAAAAGGCAGGATCTGCCCTTAACTAAGCCAAACTGGGTAGGATCCAGTGTCTGTAGGTCTCCAATATCTTTATTTATGAGGTCCATGATGATCCTTTCCATAGCTTTGCAGACCAAGCTAGTCAGGCTTATGGGGCGATAGTTTTCAGGATCCGTTGAGGTACCACCTTTGTGGAGAGGGACCACTGTTGCTGTACGCCACTCTTTGGGTACATTATCCTGTAGTAAGGCTAAGATTGTACAGTAGTTTTATGTTTGGGTTTAGCTCTTCTTGGAGTTCATGTAGGACGCAGCCCGGGACACCATCTGGTCCCATTGATGCTGTGTTTTTTGCTTTGGAGAGGGCGGCTCTTACCTGAGCATCTCAGATGTAAGGGGGGCAACACTCTGTTGGGATAGATATTTGTCCTTTTGGTGGGGAGAGGGGGGAGAAGTTTGCACTGAACCTGTCAGCTAGGATGTTGGCAATGTCTGTGGGCTCAGTGTATTTTTTGTCTTTTTGGACTAATTCTGAGCATATCTGGGAATTCCCACCCAGGTTCCTAACATAACTAAAGAAAGCCTTGTGATTATCCTTAGTGTCCTGTGCAATTTTTCTCTCGAAGCTGGCCTTAGACGATTTTATGAGTGCCCGTAGTTTTTTGCTAATACTGATCAGAGATGCCTTCCCTTTTTGGGATTTTGCTCTATCATGTAGTAGCTTCCTCCTTCTATTGTATAGTTTGTTTATGGCTGGGGTCCACCAGACAGGACGTCTGCCTTTGGAGGATTGGGTCTTGGTTTTATTTGGGATTGCATGATCCATGCATTCCTGAAGGTGTTCATAGAATGTGTTTATAAAGGATTCTGCGGTCTGGGCCATATTTTCCACAGGCCTGGGGGCTTTCAAGGATTTTGCCTCGGTTTTGAGGCGTGTGAAATTTGCTTTAGAGAAGTTTTTCACTGTGGTTTTCTGGGCAGGGGGTGGGGTGGGGATGTGAATATCCAGTGAGATTAGTTTATGGTCTGATCTTACCAGTGAGGGATACACTTCTGGTCTGGAGCATAGTGTCCCCATGTTGGTGATGATCAGGTCCAGTATGTTTTCCCCTCTTGTGGGAGTGGTAACAAGTTGTTCCATAGCATTTGAGTTTATAAATTCTAGGAACCTTTGGGCTATGGTGTTGGAGCTACAGTAATGCTCCCAGTCTATGTTTGGGTAGTTGAAGTCGCCCAATATAATGGTGTTTGGAGAGACCTTCATATTTTCCAGTATTCTCAGGAAGGCCAAGTGGGGTTCCTGTGTTTGGGAGGGTGGTCTGTAGCAGGCTATAAACTGGAAGGCAGTTTTACCCACAGTTAGTTGCACATGGATAGTCTCTGATGCTTCGTGCTGTGCCACCAACCTGGAGGTGTGGGTATCTTTGACAAATATTGATACTCCCCCTCCTTTTGTGGTTCGGTCCAAGTTTTGGGGCCGAAAAGCATGGTATGAGGTATAACCTGGTAGTGCTGGGGTGCTCTCGGGAGCCTTGAACCAGGTTTCTGTTACTGCACAGATATCGATGTTCTCCATGCTAAGGAGAGTTTCGAGTGCGTGCATCTTGAGGTTTAGACTTCTGGCGTTGAGTAGCATTACTCTTAGTTTCTTATCCCTTGTGATACCTATGGAGGTGGGTTTGTCTTTTGAGCCTTGCCTAAAAAAGGCACTATGGGGGTAGCAAGAGCCTTTGCCAATATCCGAAAGCCCAGGGGTAACAGGTGCAAGCCGTCCCTAGCGAAGCATCGTGGCTTGTTGAGCATGTCATCCCAGGCTGACAGGCATTGGATCCCCTTTGAATGACACCAACACTTAAGCCAATTGTTGAAATTGATCATCTTGTCTTCATATTGTGGCATCATTCTTGGTGAGGGTAAGATGCTACTCAAGGTCAGGGTCATACCGGCCTGGGCTACATGCTCAGAGAGCTCCTCTATGTCTCTTTTCATGTAGCCCAGGGAGGTACGTCTCAGGTCATTCACACCAGCATGGACAATGACTGAGTCATATTTGTACTTGCCTTGGAGTGACCTGAGTGCTTGTGTTATGTGGCGGATCCTAGCGCCCGACAGGCAGCTCACCGTGACCTTCTCCTTGTTCAGCCTGGTGAGCGGGACGTCAGTGTGCCTGACGATAGAATCACCTATTACAAGTGTATCAGGTGTGTTGTTTAGCCTTAAGGGCTGTGACTGTTCGGCACACTGGCTTTGTGAGCTATGTGTTGCACGTGTTTTGTTTTGGGGTAGCGGTTTCTTGGGTGTCTGCTTTGGAGGTCTCTGCTGCTTAGGCAGATTTTTATTTAGAGCCTCCGAGTATGTTTTGTGTGTTTATGTGTTTGGTTTGTTGTCGTGGTAGGTCTATGTGAGACTGGAATTGTAGTGAGTGTGGTTTCCTTCTCCTCCTGACTGGTTACACCAGTACTGAGTTGAGAGAGCTTAGCCTCCAGTTTGGCTATATGGTTGCATCTCTCACATGTGTTGGAATTTGTTGGGAGGAGGAGAGGGTTGTCTGTGTACATGAGGCAGTTGTAACATTGCCTCAAGATTCCCAGATTCACCAGCTGGACCGGAGAGGAGATTGACAACTGACCTTTGGACATGCTAGAATAGTATTGGGAATTCCTTTATAATTGAAAAAAGGGCCAATGGGGAACAAGGTACTCAAGGGGAGTTTGTGAGGGTGTAGTGCTTTTAATTTTATAGAGCTGACTTATATAATTGCTTTAGTGAGCAAGTGCCAGGTAACTTAAATGCAATGTGTTACAGGTAACTTAAATGCAAAAACGACAAACAGTAACTTTCTTTCAAGTGAAACAAGGAAATAAGTACAGTAAGCAATGCAGATATCACTAGGGATCCGCAGAAGTGCTAAAAGGCCACGTTTTAGGTGGAATTAGCATTTCAGGGAAATAAACAAACAACAAGCATACAAATAAAGCTAGATTCAGCAGGCCTGGATCTAGTCTATGCTACAGCAAACAAGGTGTACCAATTTCAGTAAGAAACAGTTAGAATATGCAGGCACTATAAGCCTCTAACCAGAAATTCCCTGCTCAGAAGGGCAGAGTCCAGCCTCTCCTCCCACAAGAGTGCAGACCGCAATCCTTCTTAACGTAAAATAACTGGCCTGAAGCCCAAGTGCTTAAACCAGAACTAATACACTTTTAGAACAACAGACACTGAGCTCTCAATCAGCAGTTCCCAACTTAGAAGGATGTAAGCTACCTGTCCTGCCACCACAGTGCAGGCCACAAACCTTCCTAATGTAAAACAACTGGTCTGAAGCCCAAGTGCTTAATCCAAAAGACTTAGAAATGATAGCTACACTTTAATCAAGTTACTACCAGCAGTAATAAATACAACTGAATACTTTAAAGAATGCTTGGATTAGTGCTCAAGTTATACAAACAAAGCTAGATTCAGCAGGCCTGGATCTAGTCTATGCTACAGCAAACGAGGTGTACCAATTTCAGTAAGAAGCAGTTCAAATATATAGGCACTATAAGCTTTAACTAGAAATTCCCAGCTCAGAAGGACAGAGTCCAGCCTCTCCTCCCACAAGAGTGCAGAACACGAACCCTCTTAATGTAAAATAACTGGCCTCAAGCCCAAGTGCTTAAACCAGAATTAATACACTTTTAGAATAACAGACACTGAGCCCTCAATCAGCAGTTCCCAACTTAGAAGGATGTAAGCTACCTGTTCTGCCACTACAGTGCAGACCACAAACCTTCCTAATGTAAAACTGGTCTGAAGCCCAGGTGCTTAAACTAAAAGCTAGGATTAGATGGGCATTTTATAGTTATGAATAATTTTATGTTTTTTTATTACTGAAAACGACAGCACTTCTAACAGTGTTACAGTTAAGGAGCAGTTTGCAATGGTGTTACAGATGGCTTTAGTTTTCTGTGGGATTATTGACTTTGAGGTGTCTGTGCTTCACAGTAATACCGTGTTTCTATTTTTTTTATGCAAGGTAGAAAAATAAGTTATGTACTCACCATAACTTTCCATCTGAGTAGGTAACTTCATTTGTCTGCAACCTGTGGGTATCGGATCCGATTCGGATCCGAGCCGGCAGCTTTCCTATATAACAGATCCGAGCTCCAAGCTCCTCCCCCTACCCATAATGCCCTGCCATCTCCCTCTAACCTTCAGATCGAGTTTGCCAAAAAAAAGGCAATAGGAAAATTACTATAACACAAGAAGGGATTACCATACATTCCACCTGATGTCATCTGGAAAAGACATATCCTGATCCTTTGATAACGAACTAAGGGTCCGGGGGATGGAGGGAGGGTCGGTAGCAGACAAATGAAGTTACCTACTCAGATGGAACGTTATGGTGAGTACATAACTTCTTTATCTGAAGTAGTTAACTTCATTTATTCCGGAGCACTGCAGAGCCAAAAGATGCGCGTCCTCTGGATATTAAATCCAATTTATAGTGTGTAATAAAGGTATGAGAGGAAGCCCAAGTAGCTGCTGAGCAAATGTCATCCAAAGAAACCCTTGACCAGAAAGCAGCAGAAGTAGCCTTAGATCGGATAGAATGGCCTCGCATTCTCAGGGGCTCAGGATGACCAGAACTTTTGTATGCGAGGAGGATGCATTGGGAAATCCATCTAGCTAAGGTTACTTTAGTGACTGGTTTCGCCAGACAGGACTTAGCAAAAGAAACAAAAAGTTGATCTGATTTTCGAAGATCTGCTGTTCTGTTTAAGTAAAAACGTAACTGTCTGTGAACATCCAGACAATGAAGTCTATATTCTCCTCCGTTTTGGTAATTAGGAAAGAAGACAGGTAGATTTATGGACTGGTTGATATTGGCTTCTGAAGCCACTTTGGGCAGAAAAGAGGGATTAGTCCTGAGGGAGACCCTGTCTTTATGAAAGATGATGTATGGAGGCTTTTTGCAAAGAGCGTGAAGCTCCGATATCCTCCTAGCAAAAGTAATGGCAATCAGGAAGACCGTCTTCCAAGATACATATTTTAAGTCGACTGCAGCCGTGGGTTCAAAAGGAGGCCCAGTCAGAGCTTGAAGAACTAGGGTAAGATCCCATGGAGGCACTGCATCTTTAATAGGGGGTCTTAACAAAAAGGTTCCTTTCATGAATGTTTTGCAAATCTTGGAGGATGCTAGGGGGGCCTGAACTGTTTCCAGCGTGGTAGTGGGAAATAGCTGCCAACTGAACTTTAATAGTAGAAGCACTAGCCCCTTGATGAAAAGTATGGGAAAGAAAGTCTAGAACTGCTGGGATAGGAGCTGTGAAGGGGTCCAAGTTCCTGTGCTCCGCCCAGACAGAGAAACGTTTCCATTTACTCTTGTAGATTTTCCTGGTAGATGGTTTATGGGCGGCCACCAGGATGGCCTTAACTGAGGAAGATATACCGGGTGTCCTAGCCATTAAGGGAACTGGATCAACCAAGCTGAGAGCTTGAGGTAGTCCAGGTCGGGGGTCTTCAATCCTAATGGATGAGAGATCAGATCCTGATTGGGATCTAAAATCCAGGGAGGATGTACTAGATGAGACCGAAGGTAAGGGAACCAGGTTTGGTGAGGCCAGAATGGGGCTATGAGGATAACTCTGCTCCCCAACTGACGAGCTTTCTGCAAGAATTTTGTCATCAATGGAAGAGGGGGATAAGCATACAGAAGACCGGATGGCCAAGCATGAACCAGAGCGTCTCTGGGGGCTTCCCCTGGTGGGGGAATTAGAGCAAAGAACTCGCTGCACTTTATGTTCGAAGGCGAGGCGAAGAGATTGCAGCAAGGTTGACCCCATTCGAGGAAGATTTGTTTCGCTACTGCTGGGTTCAGAGACCACTCGTAAGGTGAGAGGATCGTTCGACTCAACCTGTCCGCTAAGATGTTTGACCGACCTGGAATGTGGGCTGCTATGAGAAAGCATTTGGTGGATATCGCCCATTCCCACACTCTCATTGCCTCTCTGCAAAGTGGATAAGATCTGGTTCCCCCCTGTTTGTTTATGTACCAGACTACCGACATATTGTCTGAATTGCAATAGTTCCTGGAGGAGGAAGGGGATGGAGAGCCTGCAACGCTAAAAGCACTGCCCTCATCTCCAGGACATTGATATGCAGTGAGGTCTCTGTGAGAGTCCACGTGCCTTGGACGGATCTGCCCATGCAAGCAATGCCCCCCCCTCCCGAAGAGAGATGCGTCCGTGGTCACCGTGACTTGGGGAGGGGGCATAACAAAGGGGCGTACTTCCCAGAGATCTCTGGAGCGGAGCCACCAAAGAAGCGACTCCCTGCAAATCCTGCTGAGGGGAATAGGTGTAGACAGGGGGTGAAATAGAATGGACCATTGAACTTGCAATGTCCATTGAAGGACTCTCATCTTCAGATGAGCAAAAGGTGACAGATTGATGGCCGCTGCCATGGATCCCAGGGCCCTCAGGAGTAGTTCCGCTTGGGGGGGGGCTGATGATTGTAAAAGATCTAGAATGTGAAGGCTTAGATTGCAAAGTCTGTCCGCTGTCAGAAAGACTCTGGATTGTGTAGTGTCTATCCTGGCCCCTGTGAATTTCAAAATTTGACTAGGTTGAAGGGAGGATTTCTTGTGGTTGATCTTGATCCCTAGATGGAGGGCTAGATGTAAGAAATAGTCCCTGCCTGAGCAGAGTTGATGCCTGGTGGGGGCGGTTAGGAGCCAGTCGTCCAGGTACGAAAAGACCTGTATTCCCTGAAGCCTCAGGTGGGCCTCTACAGCTGCCATGACCTTGGTGAACACCCTGGGGGCTGTGGTGAGACCGAAGGGTAGGACCCTGAACTGATAATGGCTGGCTCCCAGCCGAAAGTGGAGGAACCTCCTGGATCGTCTGTCCATATGAATGTGGTAGTACGCATCCTTGAGGTCTATCGAGCACATCCAGTCGTTCTCCTGCAAAAGTGGGAGAATGGATTGAATAGTGACCATCCGGAATTTTTCTTTGGCGACTGACAGGTTCAGTGTGGACAGGTCGAAAAGGGGTCGTAAGTCCCCCGTCTTTTTTGGCACCAAAAAGAACCTGGAGTAAAAGCCTGATCCGGATTGCTCGAGGGGGATGCGCTGGATGGCCCTTTTTCTTAGCAGCCCTTGAATTTCGGATGCTGTTGCCTCCCTCTGATCGGGTGGAACATCGGGGAGTCCTCTTGACCAGGGAGGATAAATTAGGAAAGGGATAGAATAGCCTCTGGATATGATTCGGAGCACCCAGCGATCTGTCGTAATGGACTCCCAATTTGCTAGGTGTTCCGAGAAGCGCCCCTCGACTGCCTCCAGAGAGGAGTAGTCGGGCAACCCCTCAGGGCTTCTGCGCAGGTCGATCTGAAAAAGGTTCTCTTGACCCAAAATTCTTCGGCACCCCTCTGCCTCTGGGCCGGCGTCCACCCTGTCCTCCTCTGCCTCTGAAGGATGAGGGGTCCGGAGCGAAACGGGATTGTTGAGCTTTCCGGAACCACATCTTCTTTTGTCCTCTTTGGTTCCTGAAGTAGGACCTCTGAGGAGCCGAGAAGCGGATCCCAATGGCAGACAACATCTTCCCGTCTTTCTCGCTCTGGAGAAGCGTATTGCGGACGGTTTTGCCGAAGAGCGTAGAACCGTCAAAAGGGGCATTCGCGAAGGATGCCTTGAAGGGTTCCGCAAAATCGCAGAGATGGAGCCAGGCCTGTCTACGTAAGACGATGCCCATTCCGCTAGCTCTAGCCACTCCCTCCGTAGCATGGGAGAGAAGCCGCATAGATGTGTTGGTAATTGACTTGAGAGTGACCATTAGAGCCGAGAAGGTCCGCTTGTCCTCGGCCGACATGGACTCTGGGGGTGACCCAGCATACTCTTTAATCAGGTTCCGCTGGAGCCGAATCACATGTGCCATATAATTCAGTGACCTTACAGAGAAGGTCGCTGAAGCGAACATCCACTTTCCAAGGCGGTCCATCATCCGAGACTCCTTGTCTGGAGGATGCACTGAGGAACTCTCCTGTGCTAATTCCTTTTTAGTGGCAGCTGCCACCACCATGGCATCCACTGTGGCACCCTTGCTCCAAACTGTCCTGTCCGTGGGAGGGCTGAGGATCCTGTCTGGTCTCTTGGGTATTGGCTTGACAGTGTCCGGCTGCTTCCATGCCCTGGTAGTTATGAGGTCCACCAGGGGGTCGGCGGGAGGGGACACCCAAGAGGTAGATGGGCCTGCGTCAAATGCCTCCAGAAACACAGACTCATCCGAGGAAGGCTTTTGGGCAGACCCCCCCCCCCTCTACTCCACAAAATTTCCATAATGTCTCCAAAGGAGACTTCTTCGGGGGTGACCTTGGGGAATCTTCCCCTTCTTCTAAGTCCGTGTCCTCTGTGAGGGACTCAGGTGAGTCCAAGTGCCTCCTCTTGCACTTTCGTTTGTGAGGGACCTCCTCGGGGGGGGGGGGGGGTGGCTGTCCGAAGAGGCCTCAACAACAATGTCCTGTTCCTCTACGGGAACAATCTGGGATGTAGGCGCAGGCTGTCCCTGGGGCCGGATGATGGAAGACAGGTCTGTCTAAGTGGGAATGGCGGGTGGATCCGTAGCAAGAGCCTGCGGCCTCGAATCCCTCGAAAGGAACCTCTCTACGACGTCAAATGCAGAAGGAGAACTGCCTTCCCTCGGATCCGAAAGCAGTCCCCTCGGATCCGACGTGCGGACCGGTGCCGAAGGTGACCCAATCGGATCCGAATGGGTAGTGTGCTCTGACTTTAATGGAGCCGAAGGCCCACTAACGCCTCTGGAGCCGATGCTCAACTCACGGCCCCGAGAGCTCGGATCCAAAAAAGGATCTGACAGACTCGTGGGTACAGTCGGCGCCAAAGTAGGAAACGCTGTCGATGCCGACCCCACCCCGGCTCTGAAGCTAGTCAGATCTGACAGCTCTGAATCCCAATAGCGGGTCGGAGAAGGAGCAATGGGGGCGAAAAAAGGTGTCGAGCTCCCCCCCGGGGGGGGGGGGGCAAGAGCACTCCCATCTGCAGCTGGGCCTGGAGAAATCGACGCATCATCCGGTCCATGTCTGCATCTGATAAACAACTCCTCATAGATCTGGAAGAGGTCACTGAGGCCGGTCGGGAAGGCCGTCTAGACGACCTTGAAGGTGACCGGGTCTCCTCCTCCGGCTCCAGGGAGAAACGTGGAGAACGGAGCCGGGAGGGGGAAGGCCTGGTGACCTTAAGGGGAGAGGCAAGCTGTTTGGCTGGCAGTGCTGAAGAGGTCAATTTGGACCGCCTCTTGTGGCTGCGGTGCCTCTCTTTCTCTCTCTCCCTATCCTTTTTGTCCTTCTTTTTGCCGTCCTTTCCTCCTGGGCCAACGAGGGAGGTTGAGTCTCAGCCAGGGGATCGGGAGCGGCAGGTGGAGCAGCCGCAGCCGCGGCTGGCGCCACAGAGGAGGAGGACGAAGCGGAATCAGGGGGCAAAAGGCCCGCAAGGATAAGTTTCGTCCTCCTATCCTTCAAAGCCCTTGGGTTGAAGGCTGCACAAATAGTGCAGCCTGAAGAAAGGTGATCAACCCCCAGGAAAATGACGCACCGAGTGTGGCCATCCGCTGGGGACAGCTTATGGCCACACTCGGTACATTTAGAGAAGATAGCTTTAGGGTCTTCAGACATTACAGAAATGAAAACAGGCCCACACGTACACACCTTCACACACGCATAGGGGGGAGGGTTATAAATTTAACTTAACCAAAAAAGTTTAAAACTACCCACAAAAGTTAAGAAAGTTAAGAGGGAGTTCACACACACAAAGACAGAGAAAGTTTTGACAGAAAATTAAACTTTTTAATCCTAAACTCACAGTACCACGCTCGGAGCTCATTCTGAGAAGCTTACAGAAGCCGTGGCAAACGAGATCTGAAGGTTAGAGGGAGATGGTAGGGGGAGGAGCTTGGAGCTCGGATCTGTTAGCTAGGAAAGCTGCCGGCTCGGATCAGAATCGGATCCGATACCCACAGGTTGCTGATCAAATGAAGTTAACTACTTCAGATCTTAATTTTACATTTTTGTGTGATTTGGGATTTGGGTTGGTGCTTTAATAAGGTTACAGATTTGTGTTTATGTCTACTCTTAGAATTAGAATATAGGGATTACTGCTATTTATTTTCATATGCTTTTTAGATCCATTAAATGATGATGTAGACACTATGCTGAGTAGTGACATTTTTAATGACATAGCATGAAAAAAATATTTTCATCTGTTTTCATGACAGTCTTTTACCTACATCTCAGCTAAATATAGATGTAGATATAGTTGTTGCAGATATACTTATGGATACACATATAGACAGCAGTTTACTCTCTTATACTATGTCATTTTTAATTGATAAATGTATAGATAGTACTTCAGTGTCTTATAGTATGCCATTCTTAATGTGGGTTTATAGAATTCTTTGCTAATTTAAAGTTCCCCAAAGATGACCATCAGCTATTCTCAGGGGATCTCCTCACCTAATGGGTCTACTGAATTAAATCTAGCTTCCCTGGACTAACTTCTACCCGTGTTTTGGGCTGTTGAGGAGATTGGGACACATAGGTATGCATCATACTGCTGCCAAGGAGTGATTTTCCCCAACATTCCCAACCCCAGTCCTTCCAGCAACACCCTGTGGCTAGGTCATGCAATAAGCATCAGTTACAATCACTTCTTGCTTCTACAAGGGGTTACTATCAGCAGGACTGCCCTACCAGCCCCCAGACAACACAAGCACTGCTGTTTCCCTAATCTTCACTAGGGAAATCAACTGCAAATATCTGTCCAGAATGAGCACTGTCACCTCAATGGGTAAATCTGCCAGAGCCACTAATCAAGCCCTGGTCATGTGGACCACTGGTAGGGATTAATCATTCTATGCATCTGGTGCAGGCTTAATGGGGGTTCATAATATAATTTACTTCTCCACTCTGTATATTTAACAATGTAGTGAAAATTAGTGCAAAGGCAACCATTGGTTGAATTGTTCTGTGATAAGAATGGCTTGTTCATATCAAGGTACTGTATGTAATACCTGTTTAATACAATATTTGTTTAACAAGACTAAAACTATTAATACAGTCTTGACAAACTGTTTTGGTGTTTAATTTACAGGTTTGTCACTGTGCCTAGTATAAAGTCATCTGTAACTATTTTCCTACACCTAAAAAAAAAATCTGGTCTCATTTTTTTAAGCTTTTGGACAAGTTGTTGTTGACCCTCATCCTTTGCTTTCTGCCTTTCTATAATGCAAATTTCTAAAACCAACAAACTCTTAGTCCAAACTGGCGTTTTACTTATTATACTAATATAACACCAACTCCTTCAGCTGAGTTGAATTCTCTTTTGAAATGCTGGCAATGGCCATTTATATTATAACTAACTACAATCGCCACATTATAGAAGTGACCTGTATCATAAGTGTGAGACTAGATAATGCAAGTCTTGAAACTAAGAAGATTTTTTTTCCAATATTTTTATTAAATCAAATTGGGAATGCTCCGTGGGTAATCCTCTCCAGATCTCCCTGTGTATTAGATAGTTCTCAGTTCATTGGTTAGCCCTGACAAGGGCTGTTTTAAAGAGACCTATGTAGCCTAAAATAATAAAGATGTCGGCTGTAGCCCTATTAAGGGCTGTAGGTGTGGATCTTTGTGGTGGGGGAAAAAGAACCCTATAAACTGACAATCCAATGGAGCTAGCCCTTGTGGGTATGGTGCCTGGCTTCTGATCCTCAATGAGCCTCAAAAAGGGCTGGTGAATCCTGTTTCCTATAGGTGAGTAGAGTCCTAGTAAGGGCTTTTAGAGGTGGAATAACATGGAAGCCCTGATAAGAGCTGGTGTGTCTTTGTTAGACCTTGTAGAAGAAGCCCTTAATATTATTATTTTTCATTTTTATTTGGTTTTAGATTTGTATCTTCATTTATATTAGTATTCCTTTTCCAATTTAGGTTATCCTCAAAATATCACAGCTAAGGTCCCTATTGGCAGCCTCAAGCACCAACACTATTAACAAAGAAGTTGTAGTTAATTTCTTTTTCTCCCCAAGCTATAGGCTTGTTTAAGACCCTCCCGTTCCACACAATGCATAATGCGATGCCTCTTGTGTGACTAGCTGATTCCTGCTAAGTTCCCACTCCTCACCATTCTGACTCTCTACTCAGTCAGTGAGGCTGTTGCCAGTAATAATATTTATATTAATATTTACCAGGCTTTGTTTTTAACTATTTTTTTTCCTTCAGAGCCTCTCTCGCATACTGGCATTTCAGACCCCTTCTTTTAGCTTTTCACCACCCCACCCTAGGCTTTTTCTAAAAGCACTCCAGCTACAAACAGAGTGTCCTCGGCCTTATTAGCACTTACGTAGGTATGCCTCCCTGAAGAAGCTTTCTCTGAAAGTGCTAGCCAACCTCACATTAGTTTAATGGAACCCCCCTCCCTTCGACTCTACACTAGGCACTCCATTTATCCAGCCACGCAGCCAACCTGCCTTTAGGACAAGAAATAAATAATAATGATCATTGTATTTTTTAAAGGGCAGTTCTTACTCCTCAGGCTTCCATACTCCTTGGTCTCCCAGATACTTTCCTTTTTATTCATTTTATTTTTTATATATTTTATCCCGCTCTCTTAAGATCCCCACTGGCAGGGCCTTCCTGAAATAGGTATTAGCCCCTCACCTCATAGGCGCTCTTTCTCTGCCTTGGAAAAATAGGGACAAAATGAGCATACAGTCCCCTGCCTCATGGTCTAATCCGCCTTTTAAGTTATGAGCTGCCTTGGAGAAATAGGGACAAAGTGAGCATACAGTCCAGTGCCTCATGGTCTTATCCGCCTTTTAAGTTACAAGCTAGGATCCATATAAGATCTTAATACAGCCCCAGTAAGCTCAGTGAAGACCCCAGATAATATTTCCACTTCCAGCAAATTTGGTCTTTAAAAACTCCAATAATTTCAACCGCACACTTTTTTTGCAGACCACAAACACCCATTAACCTCAGACTCCAATATGGTGCACCAAACTGGCATCCAATTGTATCAGCCAAGCTTTTCTTTGAATAAGATTTAAGTTTTAACTTACCTCCACCCTCCACTAGTGATTTTTCTTATAGAATTTGAATCTTAAACAGGTACCACTCCGCCATCCTCCCTGGCCAACACCCCCCTCCCTCCACCCTGCTTCATAGCCCTGGCGTTGCTTTTCAACTAACCGTTACCACATCAGAGCACCTGCCGAGCACAAGCCGTCTCCCCTTTTGAGAGGCTTGTTCCCTCCCTCAGAGGCTGAGATTTCAAATCCTGGTGTTGACTCAAATGGAGCCACTTTAGTTTTATTTTAATTTAATTCAATCTATCTCTTGCCAGTTACGCCCTCAGTTAAATCATCGAGGGTGTGAAGCATTGCAGTTTAACGGTGCTTTACAATATGTTACATTAAGAAACATATAAGATTACAATGTACAATGTGCAGTGTTAACTTCAAGATAAAAGTCCCCCCTGGAATAAAAAAAAGTCTATGTTTTCTTATCGGGTTTGTTTTTCCATCTATTTTGACCAAGTCTAAGGTTAAATGTGGGTTAGAAAGAAAGGTTCAAAATTTTGGAATACTTTAATATCTGATTGAACGATAAGATGAGTTTTTAAACCGAAGCACAGCAAACAAGTCCATGCTCCACAGGTACAATATTAAATACTTAGACGTAAGATAAAATTCAGTGACACAAGTGTCTCTACCAGGTCCACAGACAGTTAAGCAATATAAAAAAGGGGGTGGAATAAAGGCCAAGCCCACCACATGTCCCCACTTCCATATGCTAAGACCGTAAGACCTGCCCACCCTCTGCGGCATAAATTGTAACTCTTGACTGCTGTTTCACCATTCTGAACAGCGCTTGGAGAGCAGTACCACCTGTACCATCCAGCACTTGCAATAAAGGATTTAAGACAACTAAATGGCACCTTGGATTCTTTTTACCTTGCTAAAGTCTTCAGATTATCTGTTTCTTAATCAGCAGCCCTTCTCAGGGCATCATCATGCTTTATCTTTTTCACATTGATTTTATAAAAACATACCAGCCCTTTTTCGGACTACTGCAAAAAAGGAATCAGAGATCACACCAGCCCTTTTCAGGGCTTCTTCTACAAGGTCTGACAAAGACACACCAGCCCTTATCAGGCCTATTGTTCCAAGGACATTCGAAGGAAGGACCTCCTTTCCACATTATTCCTCCTCTAAAAGCCCTTATTAAGGCTCTCCCCACCTATAGGAGACAAGATTCACCAGCCCTTCTCGAGGCTCATTGAGGATCTGAAGCCAGGCACCATACGCGCAATGGCTAGCTCCTGTGGATTGTCAGTTTATAGGGGTCTTTTTTCCCCACCACGAAGACCCACACCAACTGCCTTTATTAGGGCTACAGCCAACATCTTTACGATTCTAGGCTACATAGCTGTCTTTAAAACAGCCTTTGTCAGGGCTAACCAATGAAGCAAGAACTATCCAGAACACAGGGAGATCCGGAGAAGATTACCCACAGAGCATTCCCAATTTGATTTATTTGTACCTACCTGACTGCAGGCAGGAAAGGCTCAGTCACCAAATTGATACCCCACTTACTTGATAATATTTTTATTAAAGATAAAATAAGCGAATAAACACCGTCTAATACAGTAATGATAATGAACTGATAACTACCTTTTAACAACAATGAAACTAAATCAACTATTTACATTATTTACAGAGGTCTGAAAAGTGTTTGAATACTACAAATACTTTAAGGAAAAACTTTCAGTGAAGCAAACAATTAATGATTAAACAGAGTTAGAAATCAGTTCAGAAAGTCTCAGTTAGGTTTGAAACCTTTGTCCATGGATTGTTAGTAAAACTCCTTGGATATATTCTAAGTTCTTTAGTTCTGACTTCCTTGTTTATGGTTTCTTCTAGTAAGGAGAGAAATTCACCAAAACTCAGAGAGGTGGTGGAGGTCCATTTCCTTCTAATACATTTCCTGGCTACTGCTAAATTTGACTTATTCAAAAAAAAAAGTTTCATCAACATTAAGAAAAAAAAAAGAAGTTATGTACTTACCATAACATTCCATGTGTGTTGTCCATCTCCGGCTTTATTCTCACTTGTGGGCTGGATCCTATCCACTGGATCTGCCTCAGCCTTTTAGAAAAACTCGAGGCCTTCAGCAAAGCTCATGGGCATTCTACCTTAACCATAATGCAGTTCCCTAAATCTTGTTTACCCATAATAAATAATATTACAGATAAAACTGTTCATAGCTTAAAAGGAAGATGGGTTCTGAGGCTATAGGCTCCAATAATATCCAAATAGTACTACCTGGTCTCTCAGGATGAGAATAACGGTGAAAATGGACAACACACATGGAATGTTATAAGTACATAAGTTTTTATGTGATGTTGTCAATCTCACCTTTCTTCTCACTTGCAGGACCGTGTCCCAAGTTACCTGATTCTTGGGTGGCTCATGGGAGAATATTCCCCAGGACCATAGAACCAAAGGATGCCCTACTCCTGGAGACCAAATCTACCTTGTAATAAGTACTAAAGGTATGAGGGCGTTCCCATGTGGCTGCAGCACAGGTACTGTCCAGAGACAGCCTAGCTTGGAAAGCTGCAGAAGTAGCTATCATACTGGTGGAATAAGCTTTGACAGGTGCCATGAGAATTTTGTTTTTAGAATTATAAATAAAAGAAATGCATTCAGAAAGCCATTTGGATAATGTAACATTAGATACTAGTAGGCCTTTCCTAGTGTTAGAGTAAGAAACAAACAGTTGGTCTGATTGTCTGAACTCTGCAGTTCTATATAGGTAAAAACATAACTGTCTCTGAACATCCAGTAAATGTAATGAGTATTCTCCTTTATTCTGAAAATTTGGAAAGAATACTGGTAGCTCAACAGATTGATTGAGGTTACTTTCAGATAGAACTTTAGGCAGGAAAGAGGGGTTGGTGCATTAAAAAACTCTATCTTTATGAAATATTAGATAAGGTGGCTTAGCGGATAAAGCCTGTACTCTGAATTTATCCATGAGGTAATAGCTACTAACAGGAGTGTCTTCCAAGAAAAATACTTCATGTCACAGGTAGCAAAAGGTTCAAATGGCGGATAGATAATATTTGACAAAACAAAATTCAGATCCCAAGGTGGGGATTGGTCTTTGTACGGGGGTCTTAGCATTGTAGTCCCTTATAAGAAGACTTTACAAAGCCTATTTGCCTTGATTCCATATCCATTTTCTCCTATATGAAAGTTTAATATTGCTACCAATTAACTCTAATAGTAGTTGTGGCAGCGCCTTCATTAAAGAGCTTAGCTAAAAAATCTAGTATAGAATGAATGGGAGCACTAAAGGGGTCAGTTTGATAAGACTTGGCCCATAGCACAAACTTCTTCAATTTTCTTTTGTACAGTTTACGTGTCAATGACTTATAAGAAGACACTAAAATGTGTTTGATAAGAGAAGAAAGGGAAGGAAACCTAGATATCAGGGGAATGGGAGCAGCCAAGCTGCCAGTTTGAGATTGTTTAGATTGGGATGAACGATTCCTGATGGGTGAGTCAGAAGGTGTTTGAAACAGGGTCCAGAATCCATGGTTCATCCCTAATGTGAGGCCAAAGGAAGGGGAACCAAATTTGTTGAGGCCAATAGGGGCAATCAGGATTATTGTCATCTTCAAAAACTTGATTTCTGCAGAAACTTGGGTATTAAAGGAACTGGTGGAAAGGCATAAAAAAGTCCCAGGGCCCAATTGTGAACAAATGTATCCCTTGGGGCTCTCCCAGAGGGAGAATCAAGGCAAAGTAGTTGCTGCATTTGGCACTGATGGACAAAGCAAAAAGGTCATGCAAGGCTGGCCCCATTTTTGGAAGAACTCTTGAGCAACCTGTTGATTGAGGGACCACTTGTGAGGCCGCAGTATGGCTCTGTTCAATTTATCTATTACGTTGGAACTCCCTAGCATACCTCTCTACCTGGAAACATCAAAAATCTGGAAAAGGCCCATGAAAAATAGGTAAACAATCTGTACGCTGATTAACATATCATTTGCATACATAATTACATAACCCCACCCACTCCAATGGAATTGTGAGATACCAACTTTCAAACACAAACTGAAGAACAGACAACCAAAATATGGCACCAGAGTCCCCCTGCAGCCATTCCAATGTCCCATTATCTGGCTATTTTGCCCCATTTACCATAAACACTAATGTGTGCATACTGCTTTACTTCTGCAATGATTATCTGGATTTTATTTTTACATTTTACAGCACAATGCACAAACACTAATAGACATCTGTTAAACAAAGCAATACTGTCTCACAATGAAAACAGACTTGGCATTAAAACTTCTCTGCCCTTGAAACTCACATTCATTGAAACAGCAATGAAACCCACACCACATCCAAAGAAAATGCATCTGGCCAGTAGTGGATAAAGATTACCTTTGGGCTGTTTTCAAATCACTGGCCCCATGCACACAAAACAAGAAACATACATGTGTTCATTTCTTTGATACACCTTCCTGACTTTATTAAATTATATTCCTTGTATAATACAGAACACTTGTTAGACAGAATGTATTTTAAATTTATTGTTTGAACATTTTTCCAGTAGGCTGTACTGTAGGCAATGAAACAAAATGCATGAACCAATAATGATAAAACTGCCCAATTCAGAACATTTCCATCATAAAAGTCTACTTCCACACCCACACTACAAGTATAATGACTGTAGTGTAAGCCATAGGCATCTTGCACAGCTTATCGCACTTATTTTCAATTTCAGTTTTTTTTTTTGGGGGGGGGGGGCAAAAGACCAAAAACCAGGGACACATTTTACAGATTGCTTGTATAATTTTGGAAAGTTGCTAGAATACAATGTTGTGTTACCACCATACATTTCACTGACAAGTCTTGGACCCAGGAGCCTGTGCACTACAGTCAGAGCAACATACTACTACGCCAAATCAGCAGTTTCCTGAAGGATGGGAAGACAGAAACCTTAAATGGCTGTAATTTAGTGAATTCAGTTCTCACTTCTCACCATAGCTCATAACCTCTTAGCACAAAAAACCTGGACAAAGCCAATAATGGGGGAATACAAACTCAGTTCTCACTTCTAGCTATAGCTCTCAACCTCTTAGCACAATAAACCTGGACAAAGCTCACAAATGGTAGTTACTAGAGACTTTAGGTTCTTTTTACCTTGTACCCAAGGTACAGGGTTTGAACCTGAGTACCTCTAGTCATCAGGGGTATTAAAATGGGGGCATTTTCACACACCACACACACACACACACACACACACACACACACACACACACACACACACACACACACACACACACACACACACACACACCATAATTCCTGTTTCAAAAGTTTCCTTACTGCAGGTCTGTCCATTCCCCCATACATAATTTCTTCCTATAAATACTTACTTTGCATATTTTGTACAAAAACATGTCTAATCTATTTTAAGTAGTCAGAATTGTGGAATGGCAGTTATGACACAAATGCTTATATTTCTTGCCCATCACTGGTGTAGTTGTTCATATCAAAAACTGACTTTCTTCTCTGTACCCTGATATTTCATGAACTCTTTACCACTACCATACACTGCAGACAGGAAGCACAACTGTTAAAGGCCCTCTAAGGCCATGTATCAATTATTCACATAGCTACGGCAAAGACATTTAATGTAAATGGGCCCCCGCTTTCTCCTTTACATCTAATTAGTATGACATGTTGATTACAGTCAGTGGTAATAACTCTGCCACTGCCCTGATGTGTCATCATTTATTTTTGTTATATTAATATAAGACGTTGTGACTCACTCACTGACTTTATACAGAACATTTGGATTTTCCAGTGCTTGCAAATGAGTGAGTCAGTAATTACATAACTATAAAAAGGTTGCCGAATGGATTGAGTGCTTTATAAAACTGGGCTAAACCATTTCTGATATTTTAATACCGTACTGTATTTAAGAAATCATCCTTAAAAGAGGATGTGCAATTACTTGGGAATAATCCATAATCTGGGTATGCAATGAGGTGCAAGGTTATGGTTGAATGCCCACACAGGTAAAAGGTTATTGATTAATCACCAGTAACCATTCAGTTTAGACTGAGTCACTTGTGATACAGAAAGGTCCATCATCTTTCTTCATACTTAAAGCATTCTGGATGAATATAATGCTATTAAAAGAAAAAAAGTTATCCCTGTAAAAGAAAAAGCACAGCTATAAATGCAAAACCATTAAGTTTTTGCAAGTATAATACCTAACTTTAATTTACTGATCAATGATTTGATAATCTATGCTAGACACAATTGTTCACATGATCTACATTAAATCACCTTGATCTGCTTTTTATATCTATTCTTATCAGAAACATGTGGACACTGGTGCTGTTCTACACCATTAATAATGAAATGTATAACTCACAGTAAAAGCTTGCTTTTATGCTTCTTGACTAGGAAAGCCGATGTGAGGAGCAAACACTGAGAACTCACTACAAAATGTAGTTTCTGAGGAAAAATAAAATATAAGTTGTTAAACTGCTTACTTCTTTAAGATGCATCAGGGAAACTGACACAAGATTCCATTTGCAGAACTTGGTTCTTCTTGGCATTAAGGTGAAGGAGAACAGAGCACAAAGAAGCAAGACCCGGCCAAGGGAATGCAAGTAAGCATTTCTCTAAGGCTGCCACGACTGAGTGGTACATCACAGGAAAGGTTGTATTTCAGAAGAAGGTAGCTGAGGGTATGAAAGCTCTGGGCAAGAAACAGCTTATAGTCAAAGTCAGAAAATGTCACAAAATGCTGCATACAATGCTACCAGATTCAAGGCATATTTTTAAAGCAAGGATAGACTTTTTTTGTTCTTCTCTCTCTTCCCATCTCTCACCACTCCGTACAATCATCAGTTAGAGCTGCATGGCACAGAGTCCATGAACGCTGATTCTCCTTGTGAATCAAAATGTTTCAATGCCAATTACCCAGAAAGCAGTATGCCATAATTCCTACACACACACACACACACACACACACACACACACACACACACACACACACACACACACACACACACACACACACACACACACACACACACACACAAGGAACATTCTCTGTCTTAAAGGGACATTAAAGGAGTTGAAGAACAGATTATTTTTTTTTAAACTAAGGAAAAGAACATCCTCTATTTTAAATGAACATTGAAAGGGATAGACAGAGAGAAGAACACTAGAGCCAGAAATGTCCTCTAACTTAAATGGATGTAGGGGGGAGTATAAAAAGGGAACAACACTTACACTCAGAAAATCATCCTCTATCTACAACAGACAGAGAAGGGGTAAGGAATTTGTTAAATTAAATGCTATAGAAAACTCTAGGCAAGAAAATGGTAATAGTATAAAATAAATTGTCACTTAGCCCAGAGCTTGCTGACAGAACCATGTATTTCGCTGTGCAGCAAATGAGATCTGGGTGAGTTAGGGAACTGCATTATGGGTAAGGTAGAATGCCCATGACCTTTGCTGAAGACTCCAAGCTTTTGTAAAAGACCAAAATGGATCCGATGGATCAGATCTGACCCAAAAGTGAGAATAAAGGCAAGACTGACATCACATTCAAAGTTTTAGTTAATGTGAAGTTATCTGAAAATAAACCTGAAATAAAATCATCAATATCTCTCCAAATAGTCCTTAGTTTAGAGCAATAATCATAGAAAATATGGAACCAATTTGCATTACATGATATTAGACATCTCCAGCAAATGATGTCATCCGATTTTTTTTTATTAAGCAATTTTGTCAGGAGTTAAAAATGTTCTGTGTAAAAACTTCCATGTAAATACATTCCAGTATTGTCCCCAAGAAGTACGTTTTACTGAAGATAGAATTTTACGTTTTCCTGTCTGGGAGAGACTATGTGCAAAGCCTTTAGTCATTGTGTTCCATTGCTTAGTTGTTAAAATGGACTGTAATTTAACAAATACTGTATAATTTGGATACTAAATTATCAAACTGTTGGTCATTAAGTAATATTTCAAATATGAGTGTGATTAAGGGAGGTTGATCTAAATATGAAGTGTTCTAAATAATTCTGCATAAGTCTTGAGAATAAGCAATTACACTTTGTAGTAATAACCAATCTTGCAGTGATGTTATAATGTTTTATAATTTGCTGAAGTTGTAAGGTTTCCAAATCTTTAATACATTGTTTCCAACAAGTAAAATTTTTAGTTTCCCATTCATTAAAATGTTAATGTGAGGCTTATCTGGGAAGTTTTTTTGTGATTTTAAATGGGATTGTCAGGTCAAACCAGGATTTGATATCTGCATTAGAGTATACTGTTTTTCTAAAGTTGTTAATAATGTTATTTAGATAGTTTAGTTTTATGGATTTTGTTACATTATATTGAACAGTGTGATAAAGAAGAAACCAGAACTTATGACAGTGAGTTTTCATTCTGTATTATAGCTATATGGAAATCTTGCCAATTTGAGTTGTAATTTGGATCAATCCAATTTAATGTACTTTTATATGCTTTGATATAGGTTTCCAAGTCAGAGAATCTTAAACCTCCACCATCCCAAGATCTAATATGGTGTGTATACGCAATCCTATTTTTGTTGGGTACCACAGGAAGTTTAATAAAGTTTTACTTATAAGTTTAATATAATTATTCCCAGGATAGGTGTCTAGAGCAAGAACAATATGTAACATTTTTGGGAGGAGAGTCATTTTTAACAATTGTAGTCTGTCCTCGAATGAGGAAAAACATATTGTTCCAGCTACTTATGTATGTATTTACCTGAGATATAATGCTTTTATAATTTGTTTCTCTTGTTTTCCCCAAGTTTTTGCATAAGGTTATACCTAGGTAATTTAGTGCATTAACTTGTTCTCCAATGATGTTTTGGTTAACTAGTTGAGATTTCCCCTTGTCGTTAAGCATAATATGTTTAGATTTCTGCTTATTAATTATTATTGTGTCTAGTTCTAATAATTCTTTATTTGACTTAGGTAAAGTAAGCAGAATATCATCCGCAAATAGCTTTATTTCAGAACTGTATTGATTATAAATATTAATACCTTTGATTTCTTGATCATTTCTTATTGATGAAGCTAAACTTTCTATAACAAAGGGAAACAATATTGCGGATAAAGGGTAACCTTGTTTGGTGCCTTTGGTTATGGGAATGCACTTTGATGTGAAGGGGCCTAAGTTGGAGATGAAAGATACTGGAAGTGAGAATGCTTTTAGTGTTTCAAACAAAAAAATCCCAGTTTATGGAGTTAAATGCTTTTTCTGTGTCTAGACTCACCAACAAAGCTTCTATTTTCTGGGATGGCCTTAAAATTTAAAGTGATTAATTATTGGGCTGTAATGCTTTTGTCTATCTTATCAGAGTTATAATGTTTAGTGAAACAATATCTAAAGACTTTTAATATATCTCTGATATCAGAAATTGTCTTATTAGTACGTTCATGTAATACTTTTAAGATATTATTTGCTCTGGAATTGTAATTTTGCTCTTAATGATAAATTCTGCATGTGTTTGGGAGTAACGGCATAAGAATTTGACTTCATTTTTTTTAGTGCTAAGTTTGTTTTGTGTGCCAAAATATCTGAATATTTCTTGTTTAAAGCATCTGTTTCTTTTTTATTTTAGTTTGATTGTGATGACCTAGATCTCAAGAAGGTTAATTGAGACAGTAGGTTACGTAGTTCTGAGTCCCAATCCTTAAGTTTTTTCTTATACCAAACTATAGTTTTTACCATAAATATATGCTTTTAGAGCATCCCAAACCATGATAATGTTTGTTTCAGAGTTATTATTTGTTTCTAAGAATACGTTTAATTGTAATAGTAACCATGGTTTGAAGTCTTTTAATTTGGTGATATAAGAAGGAATTCTAGCAATAGTATTTACTTTTGTGAAGTTTATTTGTACATCTAACATAAGGCAATCATGATCTGATAAAGGACAAGGAATAATAGTAAAAAATGTAAGTTTTAATTTTAAATAATTGGTGATAAGGACTTTATTCTGGTCTGAGTTTTAAATCTATGATCAGTGTATGTATAACAGAGTGATTTGTTATTTTTAGACTTATATGTATCGTACAGATTATGAGAATTTATCCATTTCTTAAGAATTTTAGCAGTGGACGTTAGCCTAAGCAAGTGACTACTTGTTGCATAAGAATTATCTAATAAGCAGTTAAAATCACCCTCTAGAATAAGATTCCCTTTTGATATACCATCAGTACAATCAAGATGTTGTTTGGCAGTTGAAGCACCCAATCCTGGGAACCAATAACGGTTAGCAAGGGTCCAAATTCTAAGATTACATTTTTAGGATAGTGATAGCTAGTAGACCCTCAGGATCTTCATGCTTATATAATATTTGAGGGCAGATAATATTATTCTTCCATAGGAGCATCACTCCTCTCCTTTTAGACTTAAATGAAGCATGGGCTAGTACCATATAAATGTTTGGTTTCCAAACATACTTCTCTGTATTTTTAAAATGGGTTTCCTGTAGGAGTACTACTTGTGGTTTGTTTAATTTAAGGTATCTCAAAAGGTGTGACCTCTTCTTTGAATTATTAATGCCATTTATATTATGTGAGGCTGAAGACAAAGACCTGTTGAGTTATAGGAGTAGTTTATCCAATGGTCAGTAATAACTGATTTTATTATCTCAAAGCATTCAATGAAAATTTGAGACTTCCAAACTTTAATTTGTACAAGTGATGCGTTTGCAAGAATTATGACTGTGAATATGATGTGAAGTATATTAAAATCAGGCCTGAGTGCAGAAAAAAACAACAAAATAATCATATTAACAAATAGAGAAAAAAGAAGTTATGTATTCACCATAAGGTTCCATGTTTGTTGTCCATCTCGCCTTCATTCTTAGCAGGTTTGGTTTGGAACACTCGGCCTTATAGGTTCATAGGTTCATACTAGGCTATCTGCCCTAGGGCATTTATAAGCCTAGCCAGAGTGTGTTTGGCTTTCGCCACCCATTTTAAATTAATTTTGCTATGCCCTTTTTCGAGGTTAGTATACTGTGCCTCTGTCTAACAGTGACACAGAAGTGATACCCGGGGTAAACCTACGATCTCCCATCCACTCATCAAGATTCCTCTTGAAGAGAGTCAATGAGGGACTCTGCCTAACCTGGACTGGGATTTTATTCCAGAGTGAAGGGAGCCTCTGGGTTATGAATCTGTCCGTCCAGCATGTCCTATTTATTTCAGTGCTGAGGTTCAAGTCTCTCGAGCGCGTAGCTCAATGGGATTTGGATTTTCTGAGGTGCAGCATGTCCATTAATTCCATGTTGGACATGGCTTTATACGTCAGGCACAGATCGCCTCTGAGCAGGTGGTATGCCACTGAGTAGAGCTGGAGTTTCTTTAACCGGGCAGCATATGGCATCTGTTTGAGCCCTTTGATCCTCTTGGTGAGGTACTTTTGGAGTCTTTCCAGTTGCTGCAGGTGTCTGGTAAGGTACATCCCAAAAGGGGCATTGTACTCAATTATGGGCCTGATGAGGGATGAGTAAAGGGGCACGATGACCTCCCCTGATCTAGATGTGAATCCCTTCATGCTTAGGTGGGCTATATAAGATGTTTTTCTAACCACTTTGGCCACGTGGTTGTCAAATGAGAGATTGCTATCAACTTGGGTCCCCAGGTCCCTAATTACTTCTTCTGTACTTAATGGATTACCACCTATGTGGTAATTTGTGGGCACTTTGTTTTTGCCAAAGGGGATGACTATACACTTTTTGGCATTTAGCTTGAGGCCATGGCTCTGGCACCAGTTGTCTGTTTCTATGAGGCCCTTTTGGAGGATGCTTGTGTCGGCTGGAGAGTCGATTATGGCGCCCAGTTTGCAGTCATCTGTGAACTTGGTCAGCCACAGTCCTTCCGTGTTGGCCTGTACCTCCGAGAAATATATACCGAACAAGAGAGGTCACAGGACTGAGCCTTATGGGATGCCACTTGTAACTGGCTTAGAGTCTGACATGGCTCCAGCAATTCTAAACATGTGGGTTCTGTCCTTGAGCCAGTTTGCAACCCATCTAGTGACATAGGGGTTTATATTTAAGCTGGTGAGCTTATCTATAATGCCCGAGTGGGGTATTGTATTGAAGGCTTTTGCGAGGTCCAGGTAGGCTGTGTGGACCACCTTCCCCTCGTCAATGGCCTTGGTGACTGTTTCAAAGAAATCAACCAGGTTTAAGAGGCAGGATCTGCCCTTAACAAAGCTGAACTGGGTAGGATCCAGTGTCTGTAGGTCCCCAATATCTTTATTTATGAGGTCCATGATGATCCTTTCCATAGCTTTGCAGACCAAGCTAGTCAGGCTTATGGGGCGATAGTTTCCAGAATCCGTTGAGGCACCACCTTTGTGGAGAGGGACCACTGTTGCTGTACGCCACTCTTTGGGTACATATCCTGTAGTAAGGCTGAGATTGAACGGTAGTTTTATGTTTGGGTTTAGCTCTTCTTGGAGTTCATGTAGGACGCAGCCCGGGACAGCGTCTGGTCCCATTGATGCTGTGTTTATTGCTATGGAGACGGTAGCTCTTACCTGAGCATCTGAGATGTCAGGGGGGCAGCACTCTGCTGGGATAGATATTTGCCCTTTTGGTGGGGAGAAGTTTGCGCTGAACCTGTCAGCTAGGATGTTGGCAATGTCTGTGGGTTCGGTGTATTTTTTGTCATTTTGGACTAATTCTGAGCATATCTGGGAATTCCCACCCAGGTTCCTAACATAACTAAAGAAAGCCTTGTGATTATCCTTAGTGTCCTGTGTAATTTTTCTCTCGAAGCTGGCCTTAGACGATTTTATGAGTGCCCGTAGTTTTTTGCTAATACTGATCAGAGATGCCTTCCCTTTTGGGATTTTGCTCTATCATGTAGTAGCTTCCTCCTTCTATTGTATAGTTTGTTTATGGCTGGGGTCCACCAGACAGGGCGTCTGCCTTTGGAGGATTGGGTCTTGGTTTTATTTGGGATTACATGATCCATGCATTCCTGAAGGTGTTCATAGAATGCGTTTATAAAGGATTCTGCGGTCTGGGCCGTATTTTCCACAGGCCCGGGGGCTTTGAAGGATTCCACCTCGGTTTTGAGGAGTGTGAAATTTGCTTTAGAGAAGTTTTTCACTGTGGTTTTCAGGGCAGGGGGTGGAGTCGGGATGTGAATATCCAGTGAGATTAGTTTATGGTCTGATCTTACCAGTGAGGGATACACTTCTGGTCTGGAGCATAGAGTCCCCATGTTGGTGATGATCAGGTCCAGTATGTTTTCCCCTCTTGTGAGGCTAGAGTGTTGGAGCTAGAGTAATGCTCCCAGTCTATGTTTGGGTAGTTGAAGTCACCCAATATAATGGTGTTTGGAGAGACCTTCATATTTTCCAGTGTTCTCAGAAAGGCCGAGTGGGGTTCCTGGGTTTGGGAGGGTGGTCTGTAGCAGGCTATAAATTGGAAGGCAGTTTTACCCACTGTTAGTTGCACATGGATAATCTCTGATGCTTCGTGCTTTGCCACCAACCTGGAGGTGTGGGTATCTTTGACGAATATTGATACTCCCCCTCCTTTTGTGGTTTGGTCCAAGTTTTGGGGCCGAAAAGCATGGTATGAGGTATAACCTGGTAGTGCTGGGGTGCTCTCGGGAGCCTTGTACCAGGTTTCTGTTACTGCACAGATATTGATGTTCTCCATGCTAAGGAGAGTTTCGAGTGCGTGCATCTTGAGGTTTAGACTTCTGGCGTTGAGTAGCATTACTCTTAGTTTCTTATCCCTTGTGATACCTATGGAGGTGGGTTTGTCTTTTGAGCCTTGCCTAAAAAAGGCACTATGGGGGTAGCAAGAGCCTTTGCCAATATCCAAAAGCCTAGGGGTGACAGGTGCAAGCTGTCCCTAGCGAAGCATCATGGCTTGTCGAGCATGTCATCCCAGGCTGACAGGCATTGGATCCCCTTTGAATGACACCAATATTTAAGCCAATTGTTGAAATTGATCATCTTGTCTTCATATTGTGGCATCATTCTTGGTGAGGGTAAGATGCTACTCAAGGTCAGGGTCATACCGGCCTGGGCTACATGCTCGGAGAGCTCCTCTATGTCTCTTTTCATGTAGTCCAGGGAGGTACGTCTCAGGTCATTCACACCAGCATGGACAATGACTGAGTCATATTTGTACTTGCCTTGGAGTGACCTGAGTGCTTGTGTTATGTGGTGGATCCTGGCGCCCGACAGGCAGCGCACCGTGACCTTCTCCTTTTTCAGCCTGGTGAGCGGGACGTCAGTGTGCCTGACGATAGAGTCACCTATTACAAGTGTATCAGGTGTGTTGTTTAGCCTTAAGGGCTGTGACTGTTCGGCACACTGGCTTTGTGAGTTATGTGTTGCACGTGTTTTGTTTTGGGGTAGCGGTTGCTTAGGTGTCTGCTTTGAAGGTCTCTGCTGCTTAGGCAGATTTTTATTTAGAGCCTCCGAGTATGTTTTTGTGTGTTTATGTGTTTGGTTTGCTGTCGTGGTAGGTCTATGTGAGACGGGAATTGTAGTGAGTTTGGTTTCCTTCTCCTCCTGACTGGTTTCGCCAGTACTGAGTTGAGAGAGCTTTGCCTCCAGTATGGCTATATGGTTGCATCTCTCACATGTGTTGTAATTTGTTGGGAGGAGGAGAGGTTTGTCTGTGTACATGAGGCAGTTGTAACATTGCCTCAAGATTCCCAGATTCACCAGCTGGACCGGAGAAGAGCTTGACAACTGACCTTTGGACATGCTAGAATAGTATTGGGAATCCCTTTATAACTTAAAAAAGGGGCCAATGGGGAGCAAGGTACTCAAGGGGAGTTTGTGAGTGTGTAGTGCTTTTAATTTTTTAGTGCTGACTTATATAATTGCTTTAGTGAGCAAGTGCCAGGTATCTTAAATGCAATGTGTTACAGGTAACTTAAATGCAAAAATGACAAACAGTAACTTTTTTTCAAGTGAAACAAGGAAATAAGTACAGTAAGCAATGTAGATATCACTAGGGATCCACAGAAGCGCTGAAAAGCCACGTTTTAGGTGGAATTAGCGTTTCAGGGAAATAACAAGCAAACAAACAACAAGCATACAAACAAAGCTAGATTCAGCAGGCCTGGATCTAGTCTATGCTACAGCAAACAAGGTGCTTGAGGTCTTCCACTAGCTTATGGCTAAAACCCTATCCCATTATGCACTAGGAAAGCTCCCCAGATCTTGTTTGCAGATATAACTAAGATACTAAATAAGTCACTGAATACCTTATAGAGCAATCAAGTTCAGAGGACATTAATAGCGAATTGTATCGGCTCAGTCTTCCAGGAGCAAAGAGCTGGGGGAAGGACGGGGGGGATGTAAGAATGAAGGCAAGATGGACAACACACATGGAATGTTATGCTGAGTACATAACTTCTTTATGTGATGTTGTCCTATCTCACCTTTATTCTTACCAGGTTGGGACAGTGTCCCTAGCACCATCTTTCTTGGGTGGCTCAAGGGAGAATATTCTTCAGAAGAGTGGACCCAAAGGAGGCCCTGTTCCTGGAGGCCAAATCAACTTTGTAATGAGTGATAAAGGTACGAGGCCTTGCCCATGTTGCTGTACCACAAATGGTATCAATAAGTAGTCTCATCTGAAAGGCAGAAGAGCTTGCAATGGCTCTTGTAGAATGACCTTTTACTTTATGGGAAAGTTCTTTGTTTTGACAATTGTAAGCAAAGGTAATACAATCTGACAGCCATCTCGAGAGTGTGACTTTAGACACAGAAGCACCTTTCTTTGAGTCTGAAAAGGATACACATAATTGGTCTAATTTTCTGAAGTCCTTTGTCCTATGTAAGTAGAAACAAATTGCCTATGTATATCCAGTTGGTGCAACATATATTCTGCCTTATTCTCATAGTTGGGGAGAAATGGTAGTTCTATGGATTGGTTCAAGTTAGATTCCGAGCATACTTTGGATAGAAAGGATGGGTTAGTTTGTAGGGATACTCTGTCTTTGTGGAAAAGCATGTAGAGGAGCTTTATTGACAATGCCTGCAACTCTGAAACTCTTCTAGCAGAAGTAACAACTATCAAAGAATTCATTTTCCAAGTCAAATACTTGAGCTTGCAGGATGATGCAGGCTCGAAAGGGGGAAGAATCAAATAGAATAAGACAAAATTCAAGTCCCATGGTGCTGGAGGGACTTTAATAGGTGGTTTTAATAAAAGAGTACCTTTAAGAGAGACTTTGTAAAGTCTGTGGGCCATCACATTGGGGCCTGATTCACCTAAATGGAAATTAGGTATCATTGCTAACTGAACTCGAATAGTAGCTGCAGCTGCACCTTCATTAAATAGCTTTGCTAAGAATTCAAGAATGGAAGCTATTGGAGCAGAGAAGGGATCAATGTGATTACTCACGGCCCATATAATTTTCTCATCGAAGCCTTATGAGATGAGATCACAATATGTTTTACTAACGGAGAAAATTAGGGAGCCTGGCTATAGTTGGAATCGAAGCAGCCAAGCTGTCAGTTTGAGGGTTTGAAGGGAGGGGTGGAACCTCCCTGATGCATTAGTCATGACGTCCAGAACCGGGTCCAAAATCCACGGCTTCTCCTGGAGATGAGGCCACGGAAATGGGAATCAGATTTGACGAGGCCAGTATGGGGCGATGAGTATCAAGTCCCTTCCCAAGCAACTGGCTTTCTGAAAAAACTCTGGGTATCAATGGAAAGGCAGGAAAGGTGCAGAGGAGACCCGAGGGCCAGTCGTGGACAAGTGCATCCCTTGATGACTCCCACAGAGGGGAGAATCAGGGCAAAGTAGTTGCTGCATTTGGTGTTTATGGATGAGGCAAAAAGGTTGCAGCAAGGTTGGCCCCATTTGTGAAAAATCGTTTCTGCCACCTCCTGTTTTAGGGACCACTCATAAGGCATCAGAATAGCTCTGCTGAGTTTGTCTGCTATCACTTTGGATTTCCCCAGGATGTGGACTGCTACCAGAAAACGTTGGGAGGAGGTCACCCACTGCCATAATCTCAGGGCCTCACAATAAAGGGGTTAAGACCTGTTTCCTCCTTGTTTATATACCACACAACTGACATGTTGTCTGTTTGTATTACAATAGTCCCCAGAGGAAGAGTCCTAGAATGCTTGCAATGCTAAAAGCACTACTCTCATCTCTAGGACATTGATGTACAAATGGGATGCATTATCCTGCCAAGTACATTGAACTGTCTTTCCCAGATAATGCTCTCCTCCCACCCTATCGAGAAGCATCCATGGTCACTGTGGCTAATGGTTGGGGAAGTACAAAGGATTGACCTAAAGTCACATGAGTGGAGCAAAGCCACCAACGAAAGTCTTTCTTGCAAGATTCCATTACCAGTATTTGGTGGGACATGGGTAGTTCCCTGGATGGACCACTGTGTGAACAGTAGCCACTGTAGAATTCTCATGTGCAGATGTGCTAATGGAATCAGGGTTACTGCCGCTACCATGGTTTCCAAGACATTCAAAACTGTCTGTGCTTGTACTTTCTTTTTGGGAAGAAGGTTTAGGACCTGACGTCGTAGAACTTGAACCCTTTCTGAATGAAGTTTGGCCATCATTCTGTTGTATCTAAATCTGCTGCTATAAAAATGATCCACTGAGATGGCAACAAGGCAGATTTTTCATAGTTTATTGTGATTCCTAGGGGACAGCAGAGATGCAAGGTCGTATCTCTCGCTCTTCTTAGCAGATGCTCGGTGATGGCTGTTAGGAGCCAGTAATCTAAGTATGGAAACACTCAGAATCCTTAGCGTCTCAAGTGAGCTGCGACTACTGCCATACACTTGATGAACACTCTGGGGGCTGTAGTGCAGCCAAAGATCAGAGCTTGAAAATGGTAGTGCCTGGCTCCCAGCCAAAAGCGCAGATGCCTCCTGGATCACCTGTCCATTTTTATGTGGTAGTACGCATCCTGGAGGTCTATCGAGCACAAACAATCATCTTGTCCCAGAAAAGGGAGTACTGACTGCAATGTTACCATCCGGAACTTTGACTTTCTTACTGATTTGTTTAATTTGCTGAGATCTAGGATGGGTCACCAGTCCTGTGCTTTCTTTGGAACTAAAAAGAATCTTGAGTAGGTTCTGGATCCTACTTGGTCTGCAGGGACTGGTTGGATGACTTTTGTGTAACAACGTTTGTATTTCTAGAGTTGCCTGTTCCCTTTGACTGGGTGGAACATCCGGGATATTTTTTATGTTTGGGACGGAGAAGGAAAAGGGTATGGAGTAACCTCTGGATATGATGCTTTGCACCCACTTGTCTTTTGTTATTGTTAGCCAAACTTCTGAGTACAAAGATAAGTGACCCCTGACTGCCTCCAGAGATGGGCAGGCGGGCCTCCCTTCAGGAGTGCTGAAAGGGCTTACCAAGGAATGATTCCCTGTTGCCCTGATTCTCTGAACCCCCTCTGCCACATGGTCGGCGTCTTCATTACTACTTCCCCCTCTGCCTCTGGGGGAAGATTCACCACATGTGTCCTGGAAAGCTCTCTGGGATTTTCAAAACCACATTTTTCCTTCTTTCTGACCTTTTTGATATGGTCTGGTAGGTAGGGAAAAACAGACTCCTACGGCAGACAGAGTCTTTCCTTCTTGTTCACACCTGGGTAGTGTGTCTTTGACTTTTGGCCCGAACAAAAATGAGCCATTGAAAGGGGCATTCACAAAAGAAGATTTAAAGGGCTCCGCGAAGTCACACAAGTGCATCCAGGAATGTCTCCTTAGGGAAATTCCTGAACCTGCTGCTCTGCTCACTCCATCCGCTGCATAAGAAATAAGTCTCATGGAGGAGTTGACCACTGAATTTAAGGTGGAGAGCTGGCAGGAAGCCTTCTCTGATACCCCTTCAGCTACTGAACATTGGAGGGTACATCCTAGATGCTTCAGGAGATCTCTCTGAAGTCTAGTAAAGTGAGTCAGGTAATTCAGCGATTTAACCACAATAGTCACTGAAGAAAAGATGTGCTTTCCATATCTGTCCATTGTACAAGACTCTTTGTTCGGTGGATGGACAGAAGAAGACGTCTCTGAGAGTTCCTTCTTGGTAGCAGCCACCACCACTATAGCATCTATTGGGACTCCTTTGGTTAGAAAATTTTTGTCTGCTGGTGACGTGATTAACTTATTTGACCTCCGAGAAACAGGTTCCACTGAATCTGGAGACTGCCACACCTTTGGAGAAACTAGGTCCATCAGTTTGTCGAAAGGCCGAAAGGCCGAGACACCCCAAGTGGTGGAAGGGTGAGACCCAAAAGCCTTCAGGTATAGAGAAGTTGGTCCTCCCCTAATATCCACAGGGGACTGGTCGATAGCTCGAAATTTAAACTTATAGGTCAGGTGATCAGCACAATGCCTTGCCAATGCATTGGGAATTGATGAAGGATCAACAATAAGACACGAACAAATGCAAATAAAACTTAGTAAGGAATATTTCAGAAGAATTAAAATTAATTCTGAAAACAGTGTTGACATCTAGGAACAAAATCCAAGCTATGAATCAATTTGCTCTTCCTGTTCTAACTTACATTTTTGGAGTGACTAACTGTCCCAAAAACATGTTGGATAGATTAGATAAGAAAACAAGATGGATGCTTCATGCTCACCATATGATCTATGAAAATCAGTGTATACCAAGATTATATATTCCCCATTCCAAAGGAGGGATGGGCTTCCTTGAAATTGATTACATGTATAGATCTGCAATCATGGGAGTCCACACATATCTGCTGACCTCACAAGACTCACACCTAGTGAAAAATTTGAAACATGAGGAGAATAAATCTAAGATAACTTCTCTGCTTAATTTAGCAGAAGCATATCAGCATCAAGCAGGAATGGAAATCAAATCAGAAGTAGATAAAAACAGGCAGCAACTGAATGTGCCAAAAAACAAAAAAAAGAATATAAGGTGAAGGACCAGATGAGAAGGCAAGAAATGTGGAAAATGCATAAATATAGTTGGAAGTATAGAAAACTTCTGGAAGAACCTCATGCTGATGAGGAACGAATGCAAGAATTGTTAAGGCGAGACAAATTCAAACCAAGAGATGAAAGGTTAATATTGGTGGCACAAGATAGTGAGCTACATATCCATTAGTTTACAAAGTCCATTGAACATGTGGGAGAAACAGACATATGTAGGTTTTGTAAAACTGAATTGGAAACAGTGGCACACCTCATTGCTGGTTGTGACATACTAATGGCAGAAGGACTGTATACTGAAAAGCATAATAATGTGGTGAGATTGTTGCACTGGAGATTGCGCAAACATTATGGTATTGAAGTGGCTGAAAAACACTGGAAACATGAGCCACAAAGCATGATAGAAAATGATGAAGTCTACATCACATGGGATAACCCATTGCCAATAGTTCAAAAGACAGATACTAGAAAACTGGATACAGTGGCATCCTGAGGCCTAGGATCGCCGCATCTCTATGGATTTAGTGGAACTGAGACAGACATGGTTGCCTTTGGGGGAAGAATGTCCTTACCCGAGATTGGACCTGTCTGTGGAGACAGCACTCTCCTCATCACCTCAAAAGCTCCTCATCCCTGGTCCGAAGAAACTCCTGGCAATGAAGAACCAGAGGGAATTCCCAGAACCAAGGGAGTCAGCTCCAAGGCTGAGGTAGGAGCTGAGCTCACACAACCCAACGCCCCGAGAGGCAAGTTTGGAATTGACAACTGTCCAATCTGACTCCCCTCCCCGGACCCAACTGGAGAGCGTCAGCTCCTATGCTCCTCGAGTTCGGATGGAACTCAGGACATTGGAGCAATTCTCAGACCTGAAGATTATGTCATAGGTCTCGGTTCTGATGGTTCCACTACAATCAGTTCTGGACATTCTGGCTCTGAGGTCTGAGATCGGAGGAGGAATCAACACTGAAAGGGTTGGTTTGGTTGGTTCTGAAGCACTCTGGGTTGTATCTGACAACAGTTTGGTGAGCACAGGTGTCCTTAACAGCGTCTGCACTACATGATCCACATCGTCATCGGACAGGCTCCTGGAAAATTGAGTCGAGGGAGCAGGAGATTCGGAGGACTGTAACAATGGAGACCTTAGAGTCGGAGATACTGGTTCCCATTCAGGGGACTGGCTCCGCAAAGGAAATTCCACCAGCACCAAAATTGAAGGAACGAAGGTAGAAGGCTTCTTGGGCCCAACAGCCTTTGGGTCTGGACTTGAAACTTTTGGTAAGTTTTTAGATGGCTCTGACTGGGCTCTTGAAGAGAAGATAAGGACCTTTTCCCTGACTTGTCCGACTTTGAAGAAGGGGATTGGCCTGACTTTGAAGAACCCTGACCTTCTTCAATTGCTTCATAAAAAGGGGTTTTCAACAAGTCTCTTAATATCAGTTTGTTTTTTTCTTTCTAATGGAACCCTGTGGATAAAACAGTGACAGATGGCACAGGACTCTTAGAGGTGAACTGCTCCAAGACAGTACATGAAAATGGTATGTCCGTCAGTAATAGACATTTTTTGACTACATTTCACACATTTTTTAAACCCATAGAGTTTAGCTAACAACTATAGAAAGAATAACTATATATATATATATATATATATATATATATATATATATATATATATATACACACAGACACACATATATATATATATATATATATATACTCTACTTTTTTTGTTTTAACAATAAGAACAACAATGATCATGCAAAGAAAAACAAAGGGAAAGGCCCTCTAAGTTAAACGGGCTAAGGCAGCTCTCTAATTTAAATGAACCAGCCTTGAGAAGTTAAAGGAGGAAAATAGAACAAAGAGAGGAAAGCCATCTAACTAAAACAGGCTTTTAATAATTAAGTTTAAAGCCGGGATAGAGAAAAAATGGCTTAGAGGGAAAAATGACGGACAACAGCAGTGAAAACTCAGGAAGAAAAAATGAAAACACACACAATTCACTTAGCAATTATTAACTAGAATAAACCAGTTAGAAATACCTAACAATTTTTCAAAATATGAAGAAGAAAAATCTACTTAGCCAGAGCCAGTAGGAAGAGCACCCGATCTTGTTTAGTGGCAAACAACATCTGGGGAGCTTTCCTAGTGCATGATGGGATAGGGTTTTAGCCACGAGCTAGTGGAAGACCTCGAGCTTTTGTGCAAGACCGAACCTAACCTGCTAAGAATGAAGGTGAGATAGGACAACATCACATCAGATAGTATATTTCCCCAACACATACATGGAATTAAAAAATTCCCAGTTTGAAAGATGAGATAAAATCAATCAAACTGCGTTCCAAACCATCATGAACATGCCTGTCAGCTCTAAAATGTACTAGTACAGAGACATGTGTTTTAAACCTACAATTAATTGAACAGTTTCCAATAAGTTATTAAAGTACAGTGAGGAAAAAGGAGAAATGCACAAATATTAATATCAAAGTTACATATATAATACTGTATGTAGAGGTTCCTATCTTTAACATGAAACATTGTATGAGATCTAATGAGTTTAAAATAAGTGCAAAATCTTTATCTATTAGCTTGAGTCAGTAAGAGTTCATATTTTAATTATGTTATCCAAAAATAAACAGGTAAAAAGGGAGTTGGGCACCCCTTTTATAATATATATATATATATATATATATATATATATATATATATATATAAATATATATATATATCTATATATATATATATAGGTTTACCATCAGAAGGTCAAACCGGACCCCATAGAATGATGGGATCATCGACCATGTCCGTGAAAGAGACAATGTCGAAATACGACTTGACGTAAACCTCGGAACAGGCTTTAACATGGGTTGAGATGGGGGAGAGATTCATACTTCGATAATGTCATGTTCGACAGTGTCGCCATTCAGCCTTCGGACTTTGGCTGAAGTATGTTCGACTGAACCCACTTCGACCTTCTGATAGTAAACCACTCACACACACACACACACACACATATATATATATATATATATATATATATATATATATATATATATGTATATATATATATATATATATATTTTTTTTTCATACGATTTATGCACATAGAATGTATTGTGAACAACAATAATGACCATCAAATGGGCCTTTAGTCTGACTCAGACACATATCTAGTTAGAGATTATGTCAGTCCATCTGTAAATCCCTCATTTTGTATTTAAAAACATGTTAGTTAACCAACATGTGTAAAAATTTTTGGAACAGTGTAATGCATATATAAAAAATGCATAAATGATTGCTTGACCATAGCTGTTCATCAACATTTTAATATTTTGTTCGTATATATCATCCTAATCAAGTAAGAACTGAATGTAAGCATAAAAAGTCCCAAGGATTTCTCTTAGTTTAACATTAAGGGGATTCACAATTGCCTCTGTGAAATAAATTAAAGTACATTATGTTAAGATGAATAGATAATTTTGGATTGTATTTATTTTTATAGAATTAAAAGTCTGGATACGTTGTTAGCTATATTATTTGTAGCAAGAATTAGTGAATAACCAGATCAATAAAGGTGATGTGTGGTGACTACATTAAAATGTGCTTAATGCAAGCTGTTCCAAACATTGCAAAAATAAAACTTCATATAGGTTGTTCTTATAGTGGTAATAACATGGCATCCTATAGTTATTAAGCATTATCAAGTGTGAGTTAGTGATGATTATTACATTTCCTATATTAATAAAACAGACTTCTTAACATTACACTCTGTTTCATCTTCTTTACAGATGCAAATAATTTATTATACGTTATATTCTAACCATTCAGCTTGCATCTATTTATTATTTATTTTACTTCTGCAAGGCCTTCTTAACTTGCTCTTGCTTTCTAAATTAACTCAGTTGAAGTGTAGCCCCTTTAGATATTTAGCAAATAATAGAGAAATTCCAACAGACTTTATAATACAGATGCAAGTTATATGTTCATTAAGAAAAGAATATTATCATTAACTAGGTTGTATTGATGTAACAGTGCTTGCAGTTTTTAAGTTTATCACCACAGACTTTAAATATGTTTTTACCTTATAAAAGATGATTCCTAGAAGTTTCTCTTGTTCAAGATTCTTACATTTATATAAGCTTCTATATAGCCAAAATCTGCCAAGTGGACTGGACCTGAAGCCATCCTCTTAGTACAGCTATATATGGTATCATAATCACATTTATCTGTGTGCTTATTCACCCTAAGAGCTTTCAGCAACAGTTCAGAGAAGTACTGTTTGAGAGTAGCATGCAGGACCATCTCACACATGTTCTTGTTCCCATAGTAATGATGCTTGTGATTTTTTTTCTTTCTTTATTTCTTTTTTTTTTTTTGCATGTAACTGCCTTGATGTTTACAATTAACAGAGCTACAACACCTTCTTGCCAAAAGTGTTATTAGATGGCACCCATATAAACCCTCTAGCTTTATGCAGCAATATGAAAAAGCTGTTAACCAGGTTCTGTTGTAGAGATACTCTATACTTGTCTTCAGTCTAATAGAACTTCCTTGGCACTGAAGTTTAAGAGTAAAATTATAAGAAGACATTCTCAAAAGCTTGTACAGTTTGCTGTCTTCAGGTATTACATAACCAGGAAATACTACACTTTAAATTCTGTGTATATTTATGTTTCTAAGTCTGGACTGATTAAGACTGATACTTGTTTCTGTCAGCTTTAACTTAAATTAGTAAATATATTAAACTGCTATTGGTTTTGTATTAGAACATTACACCACCAGATGCACAGTAGCAAGGACCACTCAAAGCATGCCCACTACTCTACGTTTCCCTGTAATTGCTAATCGTACTATGAATAAACATGAGATAGTCAATGTCACCAAGTAAGATATGGAAAACAGTGTAGATGAATCTGTGCGCTGCTGCAAGTGCGCGTTAATGTATGTTAATCAAAACTATACTATGTATGCATATTTGCTGTTGCTTTTAAATACATAGAATGGAACTGAATATATTTTACAAAAGTACACTCTAGCAAGTGCATCTGCAATTCTGTCCCCGTTCACTCTGCACAGATTTTATGCAATAAATTTTAATTAATAAATAAAATGGAATGAAAACTGATAAGGCAAGGACATAAGCAGCTTGTGTTCTTTCATACAAAACACACTTCCACGCTCTGGTGGGGTACTGTTTGAGTAGAAAGCAGCAATTTCTCATGTTTAGGCAAAACTTGTACATACCGGATGTAGCATCCCTCGCACACTATAAATGAGGTACAGGACAATCATTTCATTTTCTCAACTTGCATTAATACACACAGCCCAAAAATTTCACATTAGAAACCTCATAGCCTATAACATTTTAAACTCCCATACCCACATCCCAGCAAATGAAATATTAACACATACAGCACACTATTGCGTGAAAGGAATTATTGCATAACAGGTGACTCTCATGATAACTATAGTTAAAAAAGATAGGGGGGTGCAGGGGGGCTTGCCCCTTTGCAGAAGCAATCTGAAGCACATAAGTATAGTTAAGAAAGGTGTGGGGGGGTGCAGCGGTCTTAAAGCACAAAAGTAGGTTAGGTGGGGGTGGAAAGTACTGTGTACATACCGCCCTTCTGACCCACTAACAGTTGAACCTCTCCTTACATCTCTTAATTAAAGGACACACAATACACACAATAACTACCTTGGAATGACTGTATTTCAAGAACGGCAACAAACGGTCACAGATGGAATATTCAGAATGAATATTCAACAGGTCGCTGTTTCACAGTTTTACACAGATACTCTAACACTGATAGAACATTAAACTGAGCATTTGTGGTTAAATACACAAAAAAACTAATGTATCTAATGTAATTAAGTTATTGTGACACGTTATATTATGAAGTTGGTTAAACAAGCTGCACTACTATTTTAAGAAAGAATTATACATGTATGCAGCAAGGACCCCTCCCCCAACTCACTTAAAGAAGCAGCTGCATACATTAGATTTACTAACATGCCTTATCTAGAAATCAGCTCAGTTTTGTTTTTTTTTTCTTTTTCTTTTTAGCTATAAATTAGCTCAGCATGCAATGAGATTAAACTTGTTTAAACAATTCCTTAATGCTATTGTTGTAAGTTAATTATTTACTCTGTGTGCTAATTGATATTTAAAAAGCATTACTTAGCACAATGGTGGAGTAAGCATAGATTAAGAAACATTAATCACTAACAAAGAAAAAAACAAGGTTTGATTATTTATTTACCAGTTGATTCTTTGAGAGATGAATTTGCTGTGGCAGCTGAAGTCTCAGTGTTTTGTTTCTTCTTTTTGACCTCATTCCATGTGCTTTTCTCGGATGTTCTTTTTGAAGAAGAGAGGGAAAATTCCATATCCTCTGGGAAGTACTGTTTGTTACAAAAGAGATAACTTCATCCAGGTTGTTAAAGGCTCTTGTACCAGAAGAGAGATGCATTTTGATTTTTTTCTGGATACAATATTTGGGATCTAATGTTGTTTTATTTCAGATGTTTAACGAGTGGCCAATATTTCTTCCTCATTTCCAGAATTCTTAGAGTAGTCATTGTCAAATCCAATGGAGTGTTGGTTACATTTTAATGGGGCTTTCCTCCAAGCTGTTTTTAACACTAGTTCCTTATCTTGGTAAGAAAGGAATTTTACAACAATAGATCTCAGTCGTGCTGTAGAGGATGTGGATACGGCTTACCAGTTGCCCTATGAGTTATTTCTATACCAAACAAGAGCCCTTCTTGTAAGTCTAAAATTTTGGGAATCCAAATTATTCAGAAATAAAATCCTGTTCTCACTTTCTGCTTTTTCTGGTACTCCGAAAATTTATTAGCCATGTATTTTGTTTGAGAAGAAAGTCTGTGTGCAGTTCATCCTGCTTTAATCTTCCATCTATGTCAGTTATGGCTGTCTCCATGTCCATTATTTTATTCTGATGTTGTTGAAAAAGGTCTCCAAAAACTTCAGTTTGTTTAGAACTATTCTCACTTAATTTATCCAGCATTTGTCAGAAGTCATCTGTCTTCAGTGATAATGACTGTAAAGTGGAAGACACCAGCTGTGCTTCTTTCCTTAGTGCAGCATCAGATTGTGAAGACTTGGAGCTGTTCATTTTCCTTCAAGTTTAGTCTCCAATAATTTGACAGGAATTTTTGGGAATAAAAAACTTTGAAGCTTGTATATTAGTAGCTAGAATTTATAACATTTAAATGTATATATATTGGTCTAATTCCTGTCTATTATATTAATTTTATAGAGCTCAGAAAAAGTGCTGTGTTCAGCTGGCTATCTAGGATCTGCCCCCCTGAAACTAAAAAGATTTAAGTGCACTTTTAACACGAGTAACAGTGAGCTTCAAGTTTGTCTTTGCAAGTCAAGCTCTCCTGCACTTTTCAAACCCCTGCTACAGATATAAACAGAAGGGTAAAAGGGTTACATTGATAAACCATTTAGAAAAAAAACTACAAGAAAGACATAGCAAAGTTAGAATCTTCACTGTGTAATAACTTCAATGCATATGAACCCGTAAGGGCATACTACTATTTTATGTACATCCAAACTGTATGAGCAGTGTAAACTAATTTACCACATATATTTTTGATAATTTAACATTCTAAAGGCAAAATTACTAGAAAGACACATACTTTTGCTCTGAAGATTAAACCATTTTCCTTCTTTATCAGGGGGATTGGATTAGATAAAGCTAAGAACGTTTTATTTAAGCAGGCATCTGGTGAGACTGCAACTGGGTCAGCAGTCAAATAAGAAAAGAGACCTGTTATATCTGAGTAGACCCTATATTTTCTCTGAGCTTTTTCAGGGACTTCTTATCTTCCAAATCTGGTAAGATAGCCACAGAATTGTGTTTCATCCTCTATGAGTTCAAATACCCTGCCTAGCTCTGGGGTAGTTCCTGACTTCTCTCAAGCCAAAACATCACTAAATTTAGTCATCATCTGAGGAAACACAAACACTTGTTTGGACTTAAGCTCAGGTTCACCTTCCAAAGAAACAGAGTGAAGGACTTTATATCAGCTGGGAAATCACCAACATCCTCATCAGCTTTGTCATCATTCTCTGAAACAACAGAAAGGTCTCTAGTCAAACTAGCACAAGAGCCATGGATGAGAATACAACTACCAGAATTAGCTCTGTGCAAAACACTCTTAGCCAGAGAAACCACATCAGCCTTATAAACAGCTATAATCTGATTATCAGCTGTATGATGAAACTTCTGTTTCTTTTTCTTCTGAGCTTTGCTACTAGATAAAATATCTGAGGACACAGTATTGTATCTGTGTAGGAGTCTCGTACCCTGAACTACTCCGGCACCTAAAGGATTTGATTTTCCCATATCTATGCCAGATACTGGAATAGTCCCTGAGGATGTGTCTAACCCCCTTTCCATTGTGGCTGGCAAAGCTACACTATAGGGAGACAGGGCAAAAGTTAAGTGGTCTGGGTATCGAGCATAGCCCTGGCAGAATCACTATCCATAGACTGAGTTATATTTTCATTTTGTTTTTTTTCTTTTTTGGTGCAAATGGATTTAATGGGGGGGGGGGGCTGTTGCAGAGTTAGGATCCATCAAGTCAGGGAAGAGAACACCAGCATGACAATAAAGTGACAGTAGTGGATAATGTATCACGGTAAGCACTTAAAGTTTCTAGTAAGAAGTATGTTCACACACAAACAAACTCCAGCAAACTGTGTTCTTGTCACAAAAAACAGTTTGAAATGTGTTCAGAATTCTTTTACAACTGACAGAAATTAGAATTTCTGGTACACGAAGTCCAAACACCAAAACAACCAAAATGCTAAACCAGTGTTAAAATATAGCTGCACAAAAACTTTAACTACTTCAAACTGCAATAAAATAATGTATAACAGCAATTTAAACTACATTTCCTTATCAGAAAGTGTAAAATGTCCACAATCTATTCAAATAACTTAATTTGCAGTAAAACTGGTATCCACCACTAAAAACACACACAGCAGATTCATATATAGAGTAGATAATGTATAAATGCTGAAATAAAAAACAGTTCTGCACTATTTTCCTGTCAAAAGACGAAAATAAAGCTGAGCAACAACAATAATTACAGGCCTCTAGTGACTCACAAACACACTGTACTTCAGAGAGAAATACTGAAGATTTCCTCAGAAACAGTAAAAAAAAAAGAAGTTATGTTCTTACCATAACGTTCCATGTGTGTTGTCCATCCCGACCTTTATTCTCAGTGATGGGTCGGATCCGATGAGTCAGATCCGTATCGGCCTTTCCAATAGCTCTAAGTCTTCAGCAAAGCTCGTGGGCCTCCTCCCCGACCCACAATGCAGTTCCCCAACTTCCTCAGATCTTGTTTACCCACACAGAAAGTAAATAATCTGTACACCAAGTATGGACTCTTTCTAGGACAATGTCTGTACCTCTGAGGCTATGGAGATCCCAGAAGCCAATGTCCACTCAGTCTTCCAGGAGTTCTAGAAGGGGGCTTGGAGGGTGGGTTGTGAGAATAAAGGTTGAGATGGACAACACACATGGAACGTTATGGTATGAAAAAAACTTCTTTATGTGTTCTTGTTAATCTCGCCTTTATTCTCACTGATGGGACTGCGTCCCAAGCAACATAATTCCTGGGTGGCTCATGGAAGAATGTTCCTCAGAACCATAGAACCAAAGGACGCCCTACTCCTGGAGGACAAATCCACTTTGTAATGAGTAATAAAGGCATGTGGCTTAGCCCATGTTGCTGCAGCACAGATACTTTTGAGTCTTGCTTGAAAAGCTGCTGAAGTCGCAACTGATCTAGTGGAGTGTGGTTTGACAGGAAATGGAAGAGGTTTGCTTTCTGAGTAGATATAAGATATGCAAAGGGCGAGCCATCTAGACAATGCAACTTTTGAGAATGGTAATCCTTTTCTGGTCTAATATACAAAAAGTTGATCCGATTTCCTAAATTGTGAAGTCCTGTGCAAGTAGAAATGCAATTGTCTATGAACATCCAAAGGATGTAAAGAGTATTCGCCTTTGTTTTGGTAAGTAGGAAAGAAAACATGTAGCTCAATAGTTTGGTGTAGGTTGCCTTCCAACACGACCATGGGGAGAAAGAAAGGATTGGTACATAATGACACTCTATCTTTATGAAAAACTAAATACGGGTGTTTGGACAAAAGAGCTTGTAGTTCTGATACTCTTCTAGCTGAGGTGATAGCTACCAAGAAAAGTGTTTTCCAATATAAGAACTTTAAATTGCATGTCACTGAAGGTTCAAATGGGGAAAGAATGATATTTGTTAAAATGAAATTAAGATCCCAGGGTAGAGTTGGATTCTTATATGGAGGTCTAATCATTGCTGTTCCTTTTAAAAAGGCTCTGCAGAGTCTGTGTGACATAAGAGAGAAACCATTTTCTCCTGCACGGTAATTTGATATTGCAGCTAACTGGACTTTTAATAGTAGCTACAGCTGCACCTTCATGAAATAGTCATGCTAGGAACTGCAAAATATAATGAATGGGTGCAGAAAAGGCATCTGCTTGTTTATCAGCAGCCCAGATAACAAATCTAGTCCATTCACTCTTGTATAACTTACATGTGGAAGTTTTATGGGAAGACAGTAGAATATGCTTTACTGAAGATGACAAAAGGGGAAACCTAACAATCAAGGGAACTGGAGCTGCCAAGCTGTCAACTTGAGGTTGTGAAGTTTGGGATGTCCTATTCCCGATGGATGCATCAGTAAATCTGAAACTGGGTCCAGAATCCATAGCTCATCCCCGAGGTCAGGCCGTAGAAAGGGAAACCAGATTTCACAAGGCCAATAGGGTGCAATGAGGATTATCATGGTCTCCAACAGACTTGCTTTCTGTAATAGTTTGGGAATCAGAGGAACAGGAGGGAAAGCATATAGGAGTCCCAGAGGCCAATCATGAATAACTGCATCCCTTACTGACTCCCCCCTCTGGTGGAATTAGAGCAAAGTAGTTGCTGCATTTGCTGTTGGTGAAATATCAAAAAGATCGCAGTAAGGCTGACCCCACTTCTGGAAAATTTCTTCCACTACTACTTGATTGAGGGGCCACACTTGAGGCCATAATATGGCCCTGCTCAGCTTGTCCTCAATCACATCGGATTTCCCCGGAATATGTGTTGCAGATAGAAAGCATTTGGAGGATGTTGCCCATTGCAATCCTTACAGCTTCTTGACAAAGGGGATAAGATCTGGTTCCCCCTTTCTTGTTTATGTACCAGACCACCGACATATTGTCGGATTGATTTGATATGGTTCCTAAAGAGAGAGAGGCTTGAAATCCCTACAACACTAATAGCACTGCTCTCATCTTTAAGATATTTATATGCATGTGAGCCTCGTGTTCTTGCCAGGTTCCTTGGACAGTCTTTCCCAGATAATGCCCCCTCATCTGGGAAGCAACCGTGGTCACCATGGCTTGGGATTGAGGGAAAGCAAAGGGACAGCCCTCAGACACTGATGGAGAGTGAATCCACTACTCAAGATCCTTCTTGCAAGATCAGGTTATAAGAATCTTGTGAGACATTGGAAGGTCTAGAATCGACCATTGACTGGAAAGCATCCATTGCAGAATCCTCATGTGTAAATATGCTAGAGGGATAAGTACAGTAGATGCTGCCATATTTCCAAGGTCTGCAGTATCTGTTTTGCTGTGGCTTGCTTTTTCCTGATTAGTTGCCTGACATGTAGATGAATGCTGAGTACTCTGTCTTGAGGAAGTCTCGGTACAAGGTTGACTGTATTTATCTCTGTACCTATAAATGTTAAATTTTGAGATGGCTGTAAGGAGGATTTGTCATAATTTATGGAGATTCCTAGTTTGGAGCAAAGCTGAAGTACATAATCTGTAGCTTGTAGCAGCAGAAGCCTGGTCAGGCGGTTATGAGCCAGTCATCCAAATATGGAAACACCTGGAATCCCTGACTTTTAGAGGTGCACCGCCACTACTGCCATGCATATGGTGAACACTCTGGAGGCTGTAGTGAGTCTAAAGGGCAGAGCTCAAAACTGGAAATGACTGGCTCCTAGCCAGAAGCACAGGTACCTTCTGGATAGTCTTTCCATCTTGATATGGTAGTACACATCCTGAAGGTCTATAGAGCACATCCAGTTGTCTCTTCCCAGGAATGGAATTATAAACTGTAGTGTTACCATCCAGAACTTGGTTTTCTTCACCAATTTTTCTTCAGTTCGCTGAGATCCAATATTGGTCTCCAGTCCTCTGTTTTCTTTAGAACTAAAAAGACCCTTGAGTAAGTTCTGGATCTCGTCTGAAGAGACTTCCTGGATGACTCTTTTTCTTAGCAACTTTTGAACTTCTAACATTGCTTGTTCCTGTTGACTGGATGGAACGTCTGGAATTGACTTGTTTGAGGGAGTGGTAAAGGAAAATGGAATTATATAACCCCTGGATATTATGTCTTGCACTCATTTGTCATCAGTGATGATTTGCCAGGTTTTGAGGTGCAAAGACAACTGACCCCTGACTGCCTCCAGAGGTGAACAGTCAGGCACTCCTTCAGGACTGCTGAAAGTGTCTACTAGAGAAAGATTCCCTAGAACCCTGATTTCGTGGACCCCCTCTGCCACGAGGGCAGTGTCTTCCGTTATTGTTCCCCCCTCTGCCTCTAGGGGAACTACCACCCTGTGTGTCCTGGAAAAACCATTGAGATTTCCTGAACTTTTAGTTATGTACTTACCATAACTTTAGATGTATGGGATCCATCTCGCCTACATTCTCTACAGATGGGTTCGGAGCCGATCCTCGGCTCCGACTCGGCGCTATACTATAGAACGCAGTCTCTTATTGGCTGAGTTACCTCATATCCCAGGATGCACCACCACTACCTCCCCAGATCTCGTTTGTTCGCACTCATATTCACAGAGACATACTATTGTCATAACATACTCAGGTCTTTCAAGAGAGGAAAGAAAACAGTTTCGGACCGTCCGGTCTCTCCTGGTCTACAAGGCAGGGGGATGGAGGGTGGGTTATTAGGAATGTAGGCGAGATGGATCCCATACATCTAAAGTTATGGTAAGTACATAACTAAAAGATGTAATGTGATCCTATCTCTACATTCTCTACAGATGGGACAGCGTCCTAGCACCTAATTCCCAGGTGGCTCACTGGAAAACACTCCTGAGTACTGTGGAACCGAAGGAAGCTCGACCCCTGGATGCCACATCTAATTTGTAGTGAGAAACAAAGGTGTGTGAAGATGTCCTCAGGGCAGCCGCTGAAATGTCGCTAATAGAGAGCTTGGAATGAAAGGCTGCGAAGTGGCCATAGCTCTAGTGGAATGAGCTTTTACGGAGCTATGAGCTCCTTGTTTGAGATGAGATAAGCGTGAGTGATGCAGTCCCTGATCCACTTGGCAATAGTGACTTTAGTGATGGCTTTGCCTAATCTGTTATCTGAAAAGGACACAAACAGTTGATCTGATTTCCGTGCTTTGTGTGTCCTATCCAAATAGAAGCGCAATTGCCTGTGCACATCTAAGCAGTGAAAAGTGTATTCAGCTCTATTGGAATATTTGGGAAAGAAGACCGGTAGCTCCATCGATTGCTGTAGACAGAAACTAGAACAAACCTTTGGTATAAAGGATGGGTTTGTCCTAAGAGATACTCTATCCTTGTGGAATACCAGGTAAGGTGGTTTAACACATAGAGCCTGAAGCTCTGAAACCCGTCTTGCTGAAGTAATAGCAACTAGAAGTGCAGTTTTCCAAGAAAGGAATTTGAGATCACAGGTTGCTGCCGGCTCAAAGGGTGGCGAGGTTAAGGCACCTAATACCACATTCAGATCCCACGGAGGTGCAGGTTGCGAAATGGGGGGTCGTAAAAGCCAAGCTCCTTTAATAAAGGCTTTACAAAGCTTGTTGCTCATTAAGGGAGGTTGCACACTTTCATGAAAATTAGAAATAGCCGCCAATTGTACCTTAATGGTAGATACTGAGCAGCCTTGCTGGAACAGGGAGGCTAAAAATTTGAGTACTTCTGATACCGAGGCTGTCATTGGGTCTAATCCTCGGAGCTGGGCCCAAATAGCAAATCTCTTCCATTTACTGCTATATATTTTCTTTGTAGAAGTCTTGTGGGCTGAAGACAAAATGTGTATGACTTCAGGAGCCAAAGAGTGGGTCCTAATTATGGTTGGAAGAGGAGTAGCCAGGCTGTCAACTTCAACGAATGGAGGGACTGATGGAGTTGTCCTGACTGATGAGTCAAAAGGTCCGGAACTTGGTCCAGGAACCAAGGACCCTCCAATGCATATCTGTGAAGAAAGGGGAACCAGATTTGTCGAGGCCAGTATGGGGCGATTAATATCATCTTGCTTTTTAAGCGAATCGCCTTCTGAATCACCTTGGGGAGAAGGGGAACCGGTGGAAAGGCGTATAGCAGACCGGAGGGCCAATCGTGGACAAGAGCGTCCTTGGGAATCCCCCCCGAAACTGGGGTCAGAGTGAAGAAGTGATGACACTTCGCATTGAAGGGGTTTGCAAAGAGATCGCAACAGGGGACTCCCCATCTTGTGAAAATCTGTGTTGTCACTCTGTTGTTCAAGGACCACTCGTGAGGGGAGAGAATAGTTCTGCTCAGTCTGTCGGCTAACACGTTGGATTTCCCCGGAATGTGCGTTGCCATTAGAAAACGCTTGGAAGCAATCGCCCAATCCCATACTCTCATGGCCTCTCTGCAAAGGGGATAGGACCTGGTTCCTCCTTGTTTGTTTAGGTACCAGACTACCGACATGCTGTCGGATTGAATGGCAATTGTACCCTGGGGGAGGTGATCGTGCAGTGCTTGCAACGCTAAAAGCACCGCCCTCATCTCCAGGATATTGATATGAAGAAGACTCTCGTCGGGGTGCCACGTGCCTTGGACCGACCTGTCCAGATAATGACCCCCCCACCCTGTCTGGGAGGCGTCCGTAGTCAGCGTGGCAGAGGGGAGTGGCGGGACGAAGGGTCGCCCTTGATTCAGGTTGGGGGTTATAAGCCACCAACGGAGATCCTGTTTGCACGTGTCCGTGATCAGAATGTGGTGACTGAGGGGAAGGTCCTGATAAGACCACTGGACTGATAGGAGCCACTGAAGTATCCTCATGTGCAACCTTGCCAAGGGGACCAGAAGAATGGTGGCTGCCATGGAACCCAACAGTTGCAGGACCATTCTTGCTGGAGCTCGACGCCTGAGGAGCAGAATTCGGACTTGGGACTGAAGCGTTGTGATCCTTTCTGCAGGAAGATAGACTCGCATCTGCCTTGCATCTATTTCTGCACCGATGAACAGAATACGCTGAGATGGTTGCAATACAGATTTTGACCAATTGAAGGTGATTCCTAAGGATTTGCCCAGTGCTATCATGGCTGCTAAATTTTGCAAGAGTAGATGCCTGGAGGCGGCAGTTAGGAGCCAGTCATCTAGGTATGGAAACACCTGGAATCCTAGACTCCTCAAGTGAGCAGTCGTGACTGCCAAACATTTGGTAAACACCCTGGGGGCTGTGGTGAGACCAAAGGGCAGCGCTCGGAACTGAAAATGACTGTCTCCCAGGCTGAAGCGTAAGTGTCTCCTCGACGCCTGATCCATCAGAATGTGATAGTAGGCGTCTTTGAGGTCTATGGAGCACATCCAAACTCCTTTCTCCAACAGTGGGAGAATGGATTGTAAAGTGACCATCCGGAATTTGGACTTTTTTACAAATCGGTTCAGTTTGCTGAGATACAAAATGGGTCTCAAGTCCCCGGTCTTTTTTGGCACCAAAAAGAATCTTGAGTAAGTCCCTAATCCGGCCTGGTCTGCGGGGACAGGTTGGATGACTCCTTTTTGAAGCAGCTTTGATACTTCGTTGGCTGCATGATCCCGTTGACTGGGTGGTGGGTCTGGGATTCTTTGGACTGGTGGGGGCGGTTGAACAAAGGGGATGGAGTAACCTCCGGCAATGATTCGAAGCACCCATTGGTCCTGAGTAATATTTTCCCAGGCCTTTAGGTGCTTCGAGAAATGACCCCCGACTGGCTCCGGAGCTGCACAGTCGGGCACTCCTTCAGGGATGCTGGAAGGAGGAGGAGCCACGAAAGGACTCGCGGTCTCCAGTGTTGCGGGGGCCTCCGCCGCCTCTGGGACGGCGTCTCCCTGAAAAGTTTCCCCCTCCTCTGCCTCTAGAAGGGGGATCGCTCTGCTGCGACGAGTAAGGCTTCTGAGACTTACGGAACCACATTTTCCCTCCCCTCCGGGCCTTGGGATAAGGCCTGACGGGAGTGGAAAAGCGGGCCCCTACGGCAGCCAAGGTCTTACCCTCCTGCTCGCAGCGAGTCAAAGTGTCCTTTACCTTGGGTCCAAACAATGAGGACCCATCAAAGGGGGCGTCGGCAAAGGAAGACTTAAAGGCCTCTGCAAAATGACACAGGCGTAACCAGGCTGGTCTCCGAAGAGCAACACCTGTTCCCGCCGCTCTACTCGCCCCTTCGGCCGCATAGGAAATGAGCCTCATGGACGAATTAGATAAAGAGGATAGGGTAGCCAACTGAGAATTAACTGTCTGAGTTAATTGATCAGGTAAGTTACCCGAGAGGGCATCCGACAGCTCCTTGATCAGATCCCTCTGTAGTCTGGTGAAGTGTGCCAAGTAATTCAGAGACCTTAACGTAAAGGCCGCTGAAGTTAGGGTACGCTTGCCGTACCGATCCATGCTCCTAGACTCTTTGTTAGGTGGATGGATGGACGTCGAAGCCTCTGCCACATCTTGTTGGGTGGCAGATGCCACCACCATAGCATCTACAGCCACACCCTTAGATAAGAACTCCTTGTCCGGGGGTGCTGAAAGAAACTTATTGGGACGAGCTGGCACCGGTTCCACAGAATCTGGGTGTTCCCACGCCCTTCGAGAGATCAAATCCAGAAGCTCATCGAAGGGCGGAGACACCCAGGAGGCGGAGGGCTGAGCCCGAAGGCCTTGAGGAACACCGACTCCTCAGCGGAAGGGGGTTTGGATTGCCAATCGCCTCGGTGTTTAAGGATTTCTAAAATGTCAGCAAAGGAGACATCTTCCGATGACGACTTTGGGGACCCCTCCGCATCATCGAGGTCGGTATCTGACGTGAGGGACTCGTCAGAGTCGGCGTGTTTCCTCTTACACAGTCTCTTGCTAGGTGGTTCCTCCGAAGGAGTGTCGGAGGAACCTCCAGGAAGAAGGGAACCACCAATGGGGGTAACCTCAGGCCCAGGAGCTCCGCTGTCACGAGACAGGGGGACTCCAGAAACGCCAGTCACCACGTCCAAGGAAGGGGGTGGTGGTGGAAAGGTCGAAGTGGCCAAAGAGGATTTGGCTAAGGCACTTCTCATGGCATCGAAGGCAGGACCCTCAGAATCCTGGGAAGGTGCTATCCCCGAGGCCACAACAGTAACAGGAGCCCCCGCAGCCGACGCACCGAGAGAGAGGCTCGGAACCGAAAGGGTCGGATCCGAAGCCTCCCCCCCGGGGCCGACTGAGGAAGTTCGTACGAACCCGACCCAAGGGACGGAGTTGAAGTTAGAGTCGGAGCCGACTCGATATCTTCGACCGGGTCCACCAACACCGACTCCAACGGCGCCGAAGCTGTCGGAGGAGGAATGGTAGTAGAAGGATAAGGGATCGGCTCCAAAGCCAACTGGGCAAGAGTCGAGATCAATTTAGTGAAGACCGGTGACTGGAAGAGCTTCTGAAGCACCCTGTCTACGTCCGAATCGGACATCCTCGAAGAACGAGAAGAGACCGATCGGGTCCGAGTCGACTTCTCCGCCGGTTCCGAAAGAGTGGGGGACCGGCTCCGTAAAGGCTCGAGACGTATCGGCGCCGAGGGAGATTCCACCACTATTGCAATCTCCCTCGGAGCCGATGTGGACTTCGGCTCTGAAGTGGAAGTGTCTGAGCGGGCAATCCTCATCGGCTCCGAAGTCAGTGGAGCCGATGAAGGTGACCCACCTCTCGATGTCCGAGCTCTCGACTCCAAGGCCAGGGGAGTCGAGGCTGGAGGCATCGAGGCAGGCTGTTCCGCCCTCGGCTCCGAAGTCCGTGGAGCCGACGGAGAAGCCTGCCTAGACTTTTTGGCTATCGGTTCCGACGGGCTGGTCGGAGCCGACGATTTTTTCTTCTTGCCAGAAGGGGAAGAAGAAGAGGACAAAGCTTCCTCAAAAGAAGGGGCAATGAGCCCTTTTAAAATCAATTTGTTTTTCCTCTCTTGGAGGACTCGAGAGGAAAAAGCGTGGCAAACGCTACAAGACTCCTGCAGGTGTTTAGGACCTAGACAATACACACACAGGGAATGATCATCTGTGATTGACATCTTGTAGCTACACTTTACACATTTTTTGAAACCAGAAGGTCTATGTTCCTTAGACATGGTTTCGACAGTTAACAACAACTACAGACTAACAAAAGACAATGACAACTAGGCTCTAACTCAAACGCCTAAAGTAGGGCTAGGCCCCTCTAACTTAAACGGAACCTTCCTACCCAAAAAACAAACACAATTTACCACAAAAAGTTATCGAAACACAAACGTACAACAACAATAGCTGTAAAAACAGCTTTTGGGTGAATTTCAGAAAAAATCTGACAGAAAAAGATTTCTAACTAGAGGTACTTAGCTCAGCCAAGTCCAAGACCACGTCTATGCTGGAAAGCGGCAAACGAGATCTGGGGAGGTAGTGGTGGTGCATCCTGGGATATGAGGTAACTCAGCCAATAAGAGACTGCGTTCTATAGTATAGCGCCGAGTCGGAGCCGAGGATCGGCTCCGAACCCATCTGTAGAGAATGTAGGCGAGATAGGATCACATTACATCCACATTTTCCCACTACACCTCCGACCTTTTTTAATATGGTCTAGTGGGTATGGAAAAACGTACTCTGACAGCAGACAGGGTCTTATCTTCCTGTTCACACTGAGTTTCTTTGACTTTGGGCCCAAAATGAGATGTGCCATTGAGCATTAACAAAGGAAGACTTAAAGGGCTCCATGAAATCGCAAAGGCGCATCCAAGCCTGCCTCCTAATAGAGATGCTTGATCCTGCTGCCCTACTCACTCCATCTGCTGAATAAGAAATGTGCCTCATGGATGAGTTAACAACTGAATTGAGGGTAGCCAGCTGTGCATTGATCTTATCTGCTGCTCCATCAGCTACAGCTCCTGGAAGACAGTCTGATAATTCTTTCAACAGGTTTCTCTGTAGTCCGGAGAAGTGAGTAAGATAATTCAGTGATCTCATTGTAAAAGCCGCTGAAGAAAAGATGCCCTTCCCATACCTATCCATAGTCCTAGAATCCTTATTAGGAGGATGGATAGCAGAACTAGTTTCAGAAAGTTCCCTCTTTGTGGCCGCCGTCACGACCATGGCATCTACTGCTAGACCTTTTGTGAGGAAAGCCTGATTTTTGGGAGCTGTAATGTATTTATCTGGCCTCCTACAAGTGGGTTCTATGGAGTCTGTGGTCTCCCATGCCTTCTGAGATATTATTTGTACAAGTTTGTCGAAAGGTGTAACCACCCAAGATGTTGAAGGGAGGGATCCAAAGGCCTTCAGGTATACCAACTTCTCAGTAGAAGGGAATGAGGACTGCCAAATACCTCTCTGTTTCAGGATTTCTAGGATGTCTGCAAAGGAGATATCTACAGGAGGCGATTGTGGGCTCCCTTCTGCTTCATCAAGGTCAGTATCTGAGCTGACTGACTCCTGCAGTGAGTCAAGATGCTTCCTCTTGCACATCCTCTTCCAAGGGACTTCTTCAGTGGGATATTCTGGAGAAGTTTGGGAAGAGAGGGGTACCTTGGGGAACATCCTGAGGCCTTGCATACCTGCAGTCCTGTGGACGAGGGTGAAGAGGAAAAAACACCTGTGTTGAAGAGTCCGATGGGGACTGTGTCTGAGACTGAGGGGCAGTCATTACCCTCCACATAACCTCAAAAGCTGACCGCCCCTGCTCAGAGGAACTCCCCGGACCCAACAACAAGGATGTTGGGCTTGATAGAGCTCTCGGAGCTGCTGACGGAAGCTCTGAGGAAGAGCTAGGAGCTGAACCCATCTGAGCCAAGGTCTCCAGAGACAGCATCAGATCTGAAGTGGACCGAATCTGCTCTGTGGACCTGGGTGGTGACCATTGGCTCGCAGAGGTTTCCTGATCTGACTGGACAAAAACACTTGGGGAGGACATTGGGTCCAAAGCACCTATAGGTGGTCTTGGATCTAAAGCAGACACTAGTTGGATATCAAAGTCTTTCAGCTCCGAGACCAAAGGACGTCTCAGAAGAGGAGTACGTGCCACTGGGTTAATGTGAGTCTGATCCAACTCCTTCGGATTCAGAGCCAAAAGAAGCTTGGGCAAGGCCGGTGTCTTGAGGAGCCTCTGCACCACTCTGTCCACACTGTCATCCAAAAGGATCCTGGTAGACCTTGTGGACAGTGTTGCAGACCTAGATCTGGCAAGAAATGGCGATGGGAGCCAAGCTGAAATCAGCTTCAAGGAAGGAGACTGGTTCTGATAGCAGAACTCAGAAGTCAGTGAGGACTTCGAAGCTAACTCCTTGGATGACTTTGAATCCAAAGGCTTGGGATGATCCAAAGAGGTCCCTGGGTCAGTAGTAGTTGTCTTCTCCAAAGGAACTGTTGGAGCAGACAGCTTTGGTTGTCTGGGTCTGAGCTACGAAGAGGATTTTGGAGCGGGAGATGACCGTTTCCCTGACTTCTCCGATTTGTCAGATTTAGAAGAAGGATCCAATATGATAGGCTCAGAGAAGGGGGTTTTAATCAAACCCTTCAATATCATCTTATTTTTCTATTCTAATAATACCCTTGAATTAAAGGCATGGCAAATAGCACACAATTCTTGCAGATGAACAGGCCCCAAACAGTAAACACACAAAGTGTGTGAATCACTGGGAGCATCTTCTTGCTGCATTTCTCGCATTTTTTAAAGCCTAAAGGCTTACCTTCCTTTTGTGACATGATAGAAGGTAGCCCAAAGGACAGCACTAAACAAACTTAAGGTACAAATCCTGAGACAAAAGAAAATAACAATACAAGAAATCCTACTATTCCAAACAACAAATAACCACAACAACAATAAGGTAAGGAAGTCCTCTAACTTAAATGGACTTTAAGAGTAAGGAGGGGAAAAAAATGGGGGAAGTGAAAGCCCTCTAACTTAAACAAACTTCAAAAAGGGATGGAAAGTCCTCTGACTGAAACAGACTTTGGAAAGGGAAAGAAAGTCCTCTAACTTAAACGGACTTGAAACAATGAAAGGTCCTCTAACTTAAACGGACTTTAACAAACGTAGGTTGACCATTCTCTAAATAAAATGAATGGCAACCAATAAGAGAAAAAGAATACAATTATGTTGAACCCCAACAGCAGGGAAGGGAAAGGAGTTGAAGGTAAAGGGAGTAACAGTACTTTATGATCAGAAAGAGCACTGAAAGAACTAACGAACAATAACTACTAAGCGTAAACTATAAGGGTATGAAAAAATACAGCTAAATACAAAAAAATTATAATAGACTTAGCCCTGAGCTTGCTTGAAGAACCTTCTTGCAGCGCAGCACATGAGATCTGTGGAAGATGGTGAACTGCATTATGGGTAGGGAAGGAGGCCCACGAGCTTTGCTGAAGACTTCGAACTATTGAAAAGGCTGAGATGGATCCAACTCGTCGGATCTGACCCACCAAGGAGAATAAAACCGAGACTGACAACAACACATCAAACCTTTCTTTACAAAAAATGCATGCATACACAAGGCAACATCTTTTATAAATACATCATTACCAAGAAAAACTTCTCCCCCACTAATTTTAACCTCCTACTCCAACAATGTTACTGGACACCACTTAAACACCTACAGTTAGATGCTGTTGTTCAGTACTTTGACGAAACCTTGCTTACAATTCTTAATAATCTTGCCCCCACTAAAATACTTTGCACTAAAACTAAGCCCCTCCCGTGGTTAACCAAAGACATCAAACTACTAATGAAGCATAGAGATAAAGCCTGCTCAGTGTACCATACATCCAAAGAAAAAAATTGACCTCTTAACTTACCTACAACTAAGAAACTTAACAAAGAAACAGATCAAAAAAGACAAATGTACTTCCTATCCTGTCAACAGAAACACCAAAACAACCCCCAAAAGTTCTGGAAATCCATCAACCAGCTCCTTAACCCTGGTTGAACCTGAACCCCTCCCGAGTCACCTCAAAGAACCTACACCCTATTACAACTCAATTCAACTCCCACTTCATTAACACCGTTACCTTCCTTCTAGACAACCAACCAACCCAGCCACTTTCTGCCCCCACCCCTGCCCCAGATAATCACAGCCCCTTCTCCTTCATACCCGTACAAACTAATTATATAAAGAGTCTCTTAACCAAACTTAAACCTTGCTGCATAGCTGCAGGCAAACTCCCAAATGAATTTCTAAAACTTGCTGCTCCTTCTATTGCTTACCCTATTTCAATCTTGATTAATCACGCTATTAAAGAACAATATGTTCCACTTCTATGGAAAATATCTCACATTAGGTGGACCTTCTAAAGAACTAACTATCGCCCCATAGCCATCCTTTCTCCCCTTGCAAAAATCTTAGAGAAATGCATCCATAACCAACTCATTAGCTACTTCCTTAACAATAGCCGACTTTCCAGTACTCTGCACGGTTGTAGACCTAAACATAGCACCAGCACTGCCCTCCTAACCTTCACTAATTCCATCTATCCCCTCATGAATGAAAGCCAGCTTGTTTCTTCCATCTTTCTTGGTATGTCCAAAGCCTTTGACACTGTATCCCACCAGCTACTACTTAATAAACTGTCTTCCAATGGCCTCAGTCCATCATCACTAACTTGCTTCTATAGCTCTCTTTCCAAATGACAACAGGCTACAAAATGGGAAAACTCTCTTTCCCCCCTACTAACCATCTCTGTGGGCATACCCCAAGGTTCTGTACTTGGTCCTCTTCTTTTTATCATATTCACAAACAATCTTAGTTCAGCAACTGAACTAGCCTCTACAGTACAGTATGCCGATGATGCTACACTTATCTGCTCTGCCTCCTCACCCCAAGAACTCCAACTAAAACTGCAATCATCTCTTCGGGACATTGAAAAATACGTTTCTCAACACCAACTCATTTTAAATTCCAAGAAAGCCAAAATTATAGTTTTCAGTAACAAAAAACCCAAACCTTCCCTGCCCCCTCTCTCAATCACCTTCGCAAATGGAACCAAGATAGTCCCCACAAACCACACAAAACGTTTAGGTGTTACCATAAATGATAACCTCAAATTTGATATACATATTGCTCAAACTATCAAAAAAGTCCACATCAAACTAGGCACCCTATACAGGGCCAAATCATACCTAACTCCCAATGGCAGGCTAGCCATTGCTCGCACACACCTGCTATCCATCCTCCTATATGGGGCTCTCATATTCACAAACCTTTGAAAATCAGACCTCAACAACCTAGAACCACGTTACAATAAGATTGCTAAATATGCCACTAATCATCCACACAGATCTCACCACTGTTCAGTTCTCTCAGTTAAACTGGCTAGAGCTTCCCAACCTTTTATCACTTAATCAGCTAAACTTAGCCCACAAAATAATCTCTCACCCCAGCGACTGCCCTATCTCCTACTTAGTTCAAGCTAGTAATAATCTTAGACCTCTCAGATCTTCTAACAAACGTTTACTCAAGATTTCCAACTCTCACAACTATCATGGCAACTCCCACTATTCACACAGAATAGCCAAACTCTGGATCACTATTCCAGAGACAATAACAAAACATTCTCTCCACAATCAGTTCAAATCACTCCTAAAGGAACACCTCACCAGTCATTGGCTGTGCTCTTGCCACTCTCCAGGATAATCATTTACCCATTTCTATTACTTTTCTCATTATAATTTCTATCCTCTGTTATCTTAATTCGCTTTAGTATATAAAATGCCCCAGTACTTGCATTGTACTATTGCCTGTATTGTTCTAAAGAATGTACTATACTATTGCTTGCATTCTATTTTATTGCAAGTATTGTTGCTTTGTATTACTGTGGAGCTTTTCTCCTCGGGTCTCTGCTGAAAACGGGCCCATGGCCCAGTCGGACACTACCCAGCAAACAAATGTAATAAATAAATAAATAAAAATAAACAAACATTTGTCAAAGATAGAAGACAGATAAAAAAGCAGAAATTCACACATGAATTACTTCTAAACACTGACAGAAATAAACTGCTAAAATAAATACATATGTAGTGCATAGAGTGCTGTGATTACTCTCATAAATGTTTAAATAATTTCCTGGCTAAGCGCTACTATGCAACCTTAATGATGCTTATAGGATTGTTAAGCACACCATATGCACTGTTAAGGTTGAATCTGCACTAAAATCAGACAGTACTGACCAACAAACAGCAGCAGGGGTAGAAACAGGTTTGTTTCAGCTCCAGTGTCTACCTGTCATCTGCTAAACTACACAGTGCATTTTGAATTAAACAGCTTCCATTACACAGTTAATGTGTGATGTAAGGATGTCAATCACTCTTCCACTGCTTTGGCTTTCAAAGTCAAAGGCAAACTCAAAACATGCTTTTTTTAACCTAATTTTTGACTAATTTAAATCTACAAACAGTACAGAGAATTATGATTGGATCTCCAATCATAACTACATATCAAATGTTCTCGACTTGGATGCCAAGATTCACCTCTCAAGCATCACTCTCAAAGTGAGTTTCTTAGCATCCATTCCTTAAACACATAATAAGCGAGTTGTAATCTGTGACCTGATCATAATTCCCCCCCACACATATATATTATTTATTTTTTTAATAAGCATAAAAATGGAAAAAGATTAGTAAATCTAATAATAGAATAAGAGAAGGGAGAGTCCCCATGAAGGGCTAATCTGAGCAGTAATCCAAAAAATCAGCAGTGGAATCTGTAAACAGGTAAGAGTTTCTTATTTGGATGGCAGAAAACCACTCAGCATTCACTTCCTTTGACAGCTGAATGCTTCACTCTCAAGGTTATGCTTAGCCAATCAGCTGTCACAGGAAAAGAGATAAAGGTGAGGCTGAATTTTTGAAAGCTGTCCAGTACTGGGTTACCTTGGCAAATAACTCAAAATGCCATGAGACAGTGGAAATGATGAACATCTGATGATTTTGTTGGGCGTTCCCACCATTGGGAAGGGAAATTATATGGAATTTGTGTAAGTAAACTTATAACAGCAGATGTTCAAATGGTCACTACTGCAGTAGCCTTAGCTATATGAATTGTATCTTGCCAAGGATGTAACAGCCAGCCAGCTTCCAAAGTTTCAGGACATCTTCCATATGTGCAAATCATTAAGCAGCTAGAGCTGATTTGCTTAAAAACACAGGTTTGAGCGACAAGTCCTTCAAAGCTTTCATGCCAAGTAAGAGAGGGTGGTTGAGCCTGATAGGACAAAGCTAGGCATAAAATATATATACACATATATACAAACCCTGGCATAATCAAAAAAAAAAAAAAAAAGTGGGAGGGGTGGAGGGAGCTGCTACTGGAAACATCTACTGTTCTGATACATTTACTTATACAACTATACTATGTTCATTATATTGATCACTGCTGCAGTAGCCTTATCTATAGGGGTAGATTATCCTATCTAGCAACCTTTGGTAGGTAGAAGGGGAAGGGTCCTAATAAAGCCTGCTCCAAAATGAGAAAAATGTAGTGCCTTGTAAAAGTATGTACAGAAGACCAAGCTGCTGCTTTTAGAATACTTCTAGAATCCTACCCTTTCCAAAAATCCACAAATGAAGCCAAGGCCCTGGTAGAGTGAGCTTTAACCATGTCTGGAATAATTTTGCTATGGTGAGAATAACAAAATAGCCTGAGACTATAATTTGGAAATAATCTGTTTTGACACAGGTCTTCCCTTCTTACCTTCAGAAAAATGAACAACTGATCTGAAGAGCTGAAAGATTTTGTTGTGTCAAGATAGTACCCAAGCTGTCTGTGGATATACAAGATTGTATCATTTCTCCCTCAGCCTTATCGGGAGATGGTTTGGCTTAAAGTAAACGCAAATACCAGTTTAGGCATAAAAGAAGGATTATATCTCAAATGAATGTTGCCTCTGTGTAAAACGCGATATGGTTGACTCACCATAAGAGCTTGCAACTCATATAATCTTCTTACAGAGGTAAGAGCAATCAGTAAAACTGCATTCCCTGTTAAGAACCTCAAGTTAGCCAGATGAGTGGGTTCAAATGGAGCAAATGTTTGTTTCTCTAACACAAAATTAAGATCCTAAGGAGGAGCAACTGTTCTTCTTGAAGCCTCTTATAGAAAAGCCATTTCAAGAACATTTTGACATGAGAATACAGTGAAAAGGGAGGATCCATGGGCAGGCAAGCTGAAATGGCTAATAAATCAAGAACCTTGATGGAGGAGTAAGATAGACCAAAGGATAGTAACAAACCCAAAAATCATAAAAAACAGAGAAACAATAGTCGATGTTGCTGGCACCAACTAGAAAAACTTTTCCATTTGTTAAACTAGTAACCACACAGCATAAACAACTCACTGTATAAACCAAGAAAAATGCCACATCAGAAGTCACAGACAAACCTTTAATCCACAGTTTAAGTGCTTTTGCTCCAGTACAGCAGTAACTTCATCAGAAGCAAAGTTATCAGTTTTACTTCCTGGTTTAAAAACAGTAAAAGGTGCCAAAAGTGCAACAAGTTACAAAAAATAAAGGAACAGTCGCCTTAAAATATCCAACTAAAAAGTGCAGATTTTAAAAATGCAGTTAGACTCAGTGATGACAAAACATCATTAAAATCATTGAAAAGTTACTTAGATAAATCAGATTAAATTGATTGTAGCTGCCTTGTTCTTAAGTATAAGTTTGATAGAGATAATGTCACTGAAGCCTGGGGAGTACATGCATTGAGCATTAGTTGCCAATATAGTTATCTCTGCTCAAGAACAAGCTTCTAGTGACCTCCTCTGGCAGATTCTGTAACTATCTCCAACACAGAAAAGGCAATTTGTTTTTTAAATCATTACACACTGTTGAATGTCTGTACAATATGTTAGTAGTATGTGCTTTAGAAATCGCATACAGGGGTTAGTAAATCTTGTTTTGAAGCGGTCCCACAGTTTTACCAGTATAAAATGCAGGGCAGGAGAACAAAGAGCAATGTAAACTACTCCATAGTGTTACAATTATAACTCCCAGTAAGAGAAATAACTTTAGAAAAACCTGGGATAAGTAACTGGGTGCCCTGCAAGATGTAGTGGCATCGCTTGCAGGCACCACAACTTCTCATTCCTGTATTGTTATGAGTAATGTTGTGCATGTCAATATTTTTCTCCAGTATAGTTTTCAAGGTTTTACTGTTCTTGTAAACAAACATCAGATGCTCTCCCAAAAGCTCAAGCATTTCAAATGTCCCAAAAAACATTCTCCAATGTGTACTAATAACATTTTTAAGTGAAAAAAAAAAACATTGGAAGAGTCATTTTTTTGATTTTTAACCTTTGCAAGCATACTGTTGAATGAATACAGTACAGAACAGCAGGTGGAGTGCCTGGTCCCTGTAATCCATTGAGTTATGTCATCCAACAACATGGAAGGGTATCCACGTCTGATGAGATTTCTTCAAAGAAAAACAGAAAAAAGTCTTGAGGGCCGAAAATGATTATAAAAACAACTCAGCCTATCCAAAACCTAATGGTAGGAACTTTGACGGTTAAAGGAATGATGTGACAACTACAGGAAATAACCATAAAAGAAGTGGTAGGAGTGGAGCATAGGAAACTAATTTTTAGGGGGAATGGGTTCCATGGAGGTCAAAGAGACTACAGGAAAAGCAGGGGAAGCAAAAGTACAACAGCTCGGACCCCCCATGCCCTCCAAGACAGAACGCCCATACGACGACCCACTGGAACAAATAGTGAGGCTGGGTGATTCCCCTGATGACTTGGACATGGAATATGAAGGTAGGGTCTACAATTTTTGAATTTTTGTAACTGTAAAACTTATAACTTTCCTCACTTGTTATTACTCCTGTCTATGGTAAACATTTTCAAAAAGGTTTCAAATGTGTACCCTCTTCTAGAGTTAATGTGGTTGACACCCTTACAGAGCTAAAACTCTATACCAGAAAGTTGAACTTGAAATGTATGACAGCCAATAAGGTAGAGAGTGCTCCATTTTTAGGGTTGGTGAGAACTAGTACCTTCAACTCCCCACTAGCAACACCAATTGGCTTATTTGAACAATTGTTTGAAAACACCATTACCGACTGGTGTCAGGAAAAACAATACTAAGTTTCACAATCTCACATACGAAGAATGCATATGAATTCATGTACTCCCCCAGACATCAATGACATTATCTCTATCAATCCTATACTTAAGATCAAGGCAGCTAAATTTAATCTGATTTAACCAAGCAACTTTTCAATGATTTTTAATGATGTTTTGTCATCACTGATTCTGACTGCATTTTTTTAAAATCTGCACTATTTTTAAGGTGACTGTTCCTTTAATTTTGTTGTAACTTGTTACACTTTTGGCACGTTTTTCTTCCTCCATTAGTACCTGCTGCACATCCTCAATAAAAAGCTGCCTCAAAGGAATAAAGACCCTATCACCCAGGCAGTTAGTTGAAGTTCATTGGCGTCAAGGTGAATCAAACACACCTGCTCTTGTATGAGTAGATCCATCCTGTGAAGAAGCTAGTGGTAATTGACCTTGGCCATATCCAAAAAGAAGAGAGAACCACTGCTGTCTCAGTCAGAAGGGAGCCACCATAATGATCCTTCTGAATCGTTACAAGTACCCTGGATATCACTGGAAGGCATCTGTCTTCTAGACCTTCTTGCATGGAGTCCTGAAGAAGAATTTTGCCAGTTGATTGTTTAGAGAGGAGGCAACAAGATCTACTTGAGAAACTCCCCACAGATGGATCAAATCTCAGAAGATCCCCTAATCTAGTTTCCATTTGTGAGGGTCTGACTATGTCCTGCTCAGCTTGTCTGCAGTACAGTTTTGCTCTCACAGGATGTAGGATTCCTCCAGAGTGAGAGTGCACTGTAAAGCTATATCCCAATCTAGGATAGCTTGTCTGCAACTGGGTAAGACCCAGTCCCCCCTTGCCTTTGATGTTCCACATGACTGTGGCACTGTCTGTTACAACTTGAATAGATCTAGGGGACCAAAGATGATTCAGAGAGTTTAATTCCTTGATCAAAGCAATCATTTTTATATTTATGTGCTTGCACCTGCCCTTGATGTCACAAACATCTTGCACTTTTATTCTTCCTGAAACCGCTGCACAAGCAAAGTCTGTCGCATCAGTAGAGACTGACTGTTTTGGACCAGTGGGGGGCACAAAAGAGAAGATTTAGATTTAGGGAAATTTGCTGTCTGCATCAAGTGATTTCTCTTTTGACAAACCCAAGAACTGGGATTTAAAAAATAATGCATGTTGATGCTGGGACAAAAGAGACTTCAGATACCATTATAACTTTCTCATGTGGAGTCTTTCCAGGGGTATCATGAGAATCATAGATGTCATGAGACCAAAACTCCTGACATATTGTCACTCAGTGACTAAAGTCTAAAAGCAAAACCCTAGACATAGATCTAGATATATCTAGTATCTCTCTCTCTCTCTATATATATATATATATATATATACATATATATATTTTTTTTTTTTTTTTTTTTTTTTTTTTTTTTGCTGTGGAAGAAGAAATCTTTGAATTGAGATGGCTAGCAGACACCCCAGGAACACACAATCCTTTGTGGTGGAGTCAAGAAAGACTTTAGAATTTTCTCTTGGAATCTCAGCTTGTTTAAGAGATCTCTCATCCAAGATTCCACACACTTTGATAAAGATTCTACAGAAATAAGTAAGTCTTCTAAATGTGAGAAAATGTGGATACCCAGCAGCTTGCAATTAGCTTTGTGAACACTGTTGATGTGGTGGGTAGTCTAAAGGGTAAGCCAAAAACTGATAATGTGATCCAGACACAAAATCATAAAAAATAAAGTCTGGATGAATACAAGTGTAATAAGCATCTTTTAAATCTACCGTTATCATGAAACTTTAATTGATGTAAAAGGGGAACAAGGTGTAAAGTGACAGCATTTTGAACTTGAGCACTGTCACAAATTTGTTTACAAAAGAAAGATCCAGAACAAATTATCATGAATTTTCTTTCTTTGGCACAAAAGATATCCCTGAATAAAAATCTTTCCAAACCTAGAAAGGAGTAACTGGGTATAACATTCCTGAGATACTATGTGTGGAAGGATGAGGGAAATAGAGGAGTCTGGTCTGGAAGATGAAAATTTACCCCTGGAAAGGAGGACTTTCCTTCTACTGCCATCTGTAACCACGATGAATAATATTTAGAACTCATTTGTCTGACATTATCTGTTGCAAAAGTGAAAAGTAAAGATTCAGACTTCTGGAAGGGAAAAGGGACTGCCTGGGTTTTGGGGGCATGGTCCCTTACATAGTCATTCTGACTTGTTGGACTATTATTGGTTTTAGTTGGGTTCCTATATGCTCATGGAACCTCCTTGCCAGTTCTTCCTAAATGTCTGTTTAAAAGAATTTTGCTGAGACTGTTTATTTTGTTTCTTGCCAAAACTGGATGATAGGTTAGAGAATCCGTTAGAAAATTTGGAAAATGAGCTGAAAATCTTAAGCGATTCCCTGTATCAGCTTATAGACATTTAGAAACAAACACAATGTTCATGTCGAAGTTGCTGTGTATCTGAACATGGTCTGGAGATGCGACTGGATCTTGTTACATAACAATCAGGTCTGGGTTTAGCAACGGGGACAATCTTCGGTGAACAATTCATATCAGGAACTTCGGGATTTATCACAAGAACAGGGATACACTGGGCTACTTGTGACAAGAGTAAAGTCTCACTCTTCTGAAAATCTTTTGAATTGCTGGCTTGTAAACTGTGTGCCATTGTTAGAAATAACTTTGTGCAGGCTACCATGTACTGCAAAATGATGCTTCATCTTAGTAATGACGGTAGTAGATGCTAGATTGGGTAGTAGGTCACTCTTGAACCAATTGGAATGAGTCTACTAACACCAAATAATGTTGACCATTCTACTCGAAAATGTCGGTGGCTACTGTTGACCAAGATGGTTCAGGAATCTGGTTCAGCTGAAGTGGTTCTTTCTGTTAATGTGGCTTTGTACTATTACACACAGAACAAGATGAACGTGCTCTCTCAATATCTTCTGACAAAGAAAGCCAAAATACTAGTACTGTCACCCTTCTTTTGGTAGAGTCTGCTCCTGGGTGAACTTGATGTAAGATAGTAATGTACTCTGATTGCAAAAACTTTGGAATGATAACTTTATGACCATTCATGGTGATACCATTCTCTGACAAAATCTCATCTCTGTATGGAAAATAAGGTTGAACTTATGGAGGTAAAATAGATTGTTTTGATAGTCATACTTCTCTAAGGAAGTAGTTGAGCTTTTGTAAAACTGGATCTCCAGCTGTGCGATCTCTGAGCTCATCAAGACATATGGAAGGGGGGGTGGAGCCTGAACGGCTAACTGAAAGCAGCAGTATTTTAGAGCTCCATATAACTAGTTAAATAAGACAGGAAAAAAAATATTCTTTTTTTTCTTCAAAGTATAAAATCTTATAGATAAAGGACTAATTTACATAATTAGAAACTTTGGTGAAGTTTTACAAATCATTTCCTGTCATTGGAGATATATTCACTTGTTAAAATGAGCAACTCAAGGAATTCTCACCAGGATGCTGCCTTAAAGAAGGAACTACAACAGATAACATCTACCCAGCAGGAGTTGTCTTTGAAGATGGATGCTTTTAAAGAGAACCTAGAAAATCTAAAAACAAGCAGTCAAAAACAGGCTGACACCCTCAAGGAAATGCTACAACAACACCAGACAAGGATAACAGGAATAGAGGTTTCTCTAAATGACTTAGAAAGGAGACTTAAGGAAGAGGAAACATAGAAAGAACTGCTTCTTAAACAAAACACTTGGCTGGTTAATAAAGTAGATGACTGGGAAAATAGGGAGAGGAGAAATGACATCAGGATTTTCGGATTACTTGAAAACACAGAAGGTGAGGATATTATTTCCTTTTTATCAAGCTGGATCCCTGACTTTTAAAATGTAAAAGAAGGACTTTCCTTTGGCATTGAAAGGGCACACAGAGCTCTTGGGAAACCTGCCACTAACTCAAACTCTCCTCCTAGGTCAATAATTATCAAATTCCTTTCATACTTGGACAAATAGCTGATTTTAAGATCTGCTTGGAGGAAGGCACCTCTGAAATATAAACAGAGCCTGATAAGATTTGATAATGACTATTCATCTAGGATAATGGAACAAAGGAAAAAAGTGTGGCCAATGATAATGTTTCTGAAACAAAATAACATCAAGGTACAACCTGCATATCCAGCTAAGATAAGAATACTGTATGCCAACAAAATGAGGACTTTTACTGACTTAGAGGAAGCCTCTTCATTTATTAAAACTAATAATGTGATTACTTTACCAGAAGATATGGATTGGATGTCACCTTCTCTCAAGAGAACAAAAGAAACAAATGTCTGGACAGACATCAAAAAGAAGAAGCAAAGAACTGATACTGTTACAGCCAAATCTCTCAAAGCATCTGCTATAATATGAATTGTTTTAACATTACTTTAAAGGAACAATTTTACTGCTTGGAATTTAAAAACAAGGGTAACTAACTACTGGAATCTTTATCTATATTTTTTGAAAATAGATGACACATGAGAGTTTTCACATTACCTCAGATATGTAAAACAGGGTAGTTTTCTTATACAGAAGGAGGGTTATGTGGCACATAAAATATTTATACTGTAAATCAACATATATAGTATATGTGTATTTTCTCTTAATTTGCTCTTTTCTTTCTCTCTCTTCTCTCTTTTCTCATTATTTATTTTAACTGCATCTTGTTTCCCTTTCTAAATTCTCTCCTATTTACTATACTAATATAGTCTGTATAAATTTAATAACTCACTGGGCAGGATTCACGAAGCCTCCGTGTAAGAGTTACAAGGCTTACACGGAGGCTGCAGTTAAACGGTGTGACATCAGCATGTCATGCATATGCATGAGGGCATGCTGAATCACACCTAAGGCTTACACGGTCCGTGGAAGACAGTAGGGGGCATGTCTGTAGGCCGAGCCCTGCAAACGGACACGCCCCCAGAAGAGTAAAAGTCCCGAAAGTAAACCCCCACGACACAGTCCATGGAAATGTGAATAAACACAACACAACACATGCCCCCACAGACTATGAACATAAAATATATAAATGAACATGTTATATTTTTTTTTTTAAATTGTAAAGATGTTTGCCCGCGAGTGCGCTCGTTTGCACGGGTGTGCCTGTAGCTTAGCCACAGTTAGCAGTCAGTGGAAAAGCATATAAGAACTACATATGCAAAGTAAGCCAAGAAGCAATAGCGTAGCGGTAGAGACGTTGGTTGAAGAGCAGGCAGTCATGGTTCGAACCCCCCCCAACATCAATTTTTATTTTTAGTGAAATAAGCACGAAACAAGTCCCTGACATATATGTACACATATAAAATTATATTTGATGTAAAATGTAATGAAATGGGTCATTTATTTTGAAGAAATGTGAGATAACAAAATAATAAAAAATGCCAGATATGCCTATAGCTGAGCTACAGTTTAACAAGTTGAGTGCATCTGCCCGTAGGTGAGCAGTGGTTTAACAGGTGTAAAATGAGTGTCCGTAGGTGAGCAGTGGTTTAACAGGTGCAAAATGACTGCCCGTAGGTGAGCAGTGGTTTAACAGGTGTAAAATGAGTGCCCGTAGGTGAGCAGTGGTTTAACACGCTGAAACTGTGTGCCCCTAGCTGAGCTGAGCGTAATATGCGTGCTGACAGCCTGTGCGGAGCTGCGCGCCGCGCCAACAAGCTAACCGACGGGCAACGTTGAGCAAGCTGTAACAAAACTGCCTTTACACAGACACACCTCCTAGCCTGTGTAGACAGTCATAAAATATAAAAAGCAGTGGCCAGGTTCGAACCCAGGATACCATGCACCATAATCAAGGTACTGAACCACTAAGCCATGACAGCTGCACTTAGAAATGCAGTAATAGCAAATATATAGGAATGAATAGAAAGAGGAGCATGAAAAGCAGGTTTTGTGAAGCTGATACAATTCCAAAATGGCCAATCACAGATAAGTGCGGGAAAAACGGCATATATAAGCCCCATAGGCGGGAATACACAGCATAACCGATTGTAGAACCAACTTGCAGCCAGAATGTCAGGTGTAGGTGAGGGTAGTTGCTTTCGAGCACAGAGGTGGGGTGTTGAGGAGTCCAAATATATGGTTTGGTTCCTTGTCCACAATCATGATGCCCAACTCATGCAGGGCCAGGTCCTGTGGGGAGCATATAGGGCTGAGGCGTGGGACCGGTTGGCTCATGATCTTACCAGTGCCACAGGGATACCAAGGACTGGTGAGCAGGTCCGTCACCACCATGCGGATCTGAAGAGACGGAAGCAGGACCAACTGAACCGTTGGATCCAGGAGGCCCGGCAAATGCCCAATGCCCCACTACTGAGTAAGTTACATCTAATTATTTATGTAAGAAATTAACCTAGCTGATATTATGGAGATGTGTATTACTTTATTTATATTACAGCTGCAGGTGTCCGTTCTGCGAACCGTAGAGCCTATGGCGATAGGCTGGTGCGGTTGCGCCACCAGGCAGGTCAGTAATCCTCTCCCTGTAACTGTAAATAAATATAAAAGTATGACAGTTAGCAAAAGAGTGCAGTGTAGTCACTAAGTAATAAAATGTGCAAGTAACAGTGTAAGAGGGTTTGCAAGTATTGCTTGATTACAAAAGTGTGATGCAGTCTGTAATCCAAACAGAAAAATGAAAAAGTCTGAAATAAAGTCTGAAATAAAAATGACCCACCTGTAATATAATAGTACATAACCTGCAGCAGGCTGAAAAGTACAGCTGCAGAAGCTGAGTAAAACACATGTGTGAAATATATCCCTGTTGAAATACAGAAACATGACAGAAGTGAGACTGTTGGAAAGGATTGTAATAACTACAGGTAAAACATGTCAATAAAGCCTAGAATTAAGTACCATCCTGAATTGTAAAAATAAAACAAGTGAGAGAGTGTGAGAAAGAGTTATGAATCCACCAATAAAGTAGTAATAACTCCTGAATAAAGTATACTGCAGTCAGTACAGAATGAAATGAATGTGACAAGCAGAACCAAACTGCAAAATGTGTTGAAAATGTTACTGCAGCTGGAATGTGTATCCCAAAATCTGGATATGTTGCTCTCTGTCTGCAATATGCAGATAGTATGGTTGTCTGAAATACCAAACATCCACAGTTGTCTATAGCTATATAAAGCAAATGTAGCAGGATGATGTAGCTGAACAGAGCCAGATATGAATGTGTATGAATAAAAATGAAAATGTATATTGATGTAGCAGTAACATTCCTATCACCAACTTGAAGTAGTTATCACATAGGAAACTGTAGGTAGAACTGTAGTGTGTATATATCTGCAGCTATTAGAAATGTACAGCATATGTATTGGTATTTGAAGGTGTTAATTAATTTTCTTCACCCTACCCTATAACCACATATAATCCATTCTACGTGAAATTGGTATGTGCAATCACAATTAACACCCCTGGACATTTGTCCTGTTGGGTCATACATATTTGCATGTACGTTGATGCATCTGCCCTGTTCATACATCCAAACCTGATGGCCTGTTGCCATCAATCAACCCTGCATGTTGTTGGACTGTGTATTGCTGTTCAAAATATGCATGTGTTATGCTTGCTGTTCAATGGTTTGAATATCTGGGTGTTTGGTTAATGGGAATACTAATGCATGCTGTTACAACTAATTGTGAATGGTATTGTATGTTACTAACCCAAACTGTCATGACATAATGCAAAACATAGGACGACAGGGAAGGCGGGTTCCAGTGGACCCACCTCTCCCACCTCAGCTGGCGAGTGCACCTGGCAGTAGTGCGCAGTCCGGACCCTCCTCCGGTGGCCCTGTGCCACCTGCAGGTGGAAGCGCTGCAGGGGATGGGGCTCGTCCCCCCTCTGCAAGTGTGGCCGGAGGAAAACAACCACTCACCCTCCATAGTGTCCGGACTGTGGTGCGTAGGGAGATCCAGGAAGCTGTTCTTGGGCCCCTATGCCAGCTTGAGGCACAGGTGGCACAACTAACGGGCGTGCCTGCTGCCCGGCCTACACAGCCCCCAGCACAGCCCCGTCCTGGGCTGTGAAGGCACAGTGGCAACTGCCCATGGGTGGGGATATCAGTTCCACTGTTGCCATCTGTGGGCTCATGGGCTCTAGATATCCAAACATCCGTCCCCGTCAATTGTGTAACCCCCCCACATGTGTCATACACCACCCCTGTATGCGTCTTGTTTGTCTTGTCTGTTGACCTACCCAACCTACCTCCCCAGCTATACCGACTTCCTTTACCTGACATACCACTCTCACCTGAAAAAAAAAAAAAAAAAAAAAAGGGCACTCTGTACCCACAAAAAAATTACACCCCATACATAGCTGCCCATTTCGCACACATGTCTGCTGGACATGGAAACTGTCAATTACAATTGGCTGTGCAACAAGTATTATTGTTGTCCTCACACCTCTCTCAGGGGTGGAAGGTTTCAAATGTCACACCAAACTACAAACATATGCACAGCTGTTGCTGATGAAGAAATGGGCAGCTATGGGTCTTACCTACATCCCTCCTGTAAAACCCAAGCTTGTTTTCCCACTGTCTTACTCTCTTTGTGACCCCTTTTTCACCACTTTCCTGTCTCCCCATTTTCATTTCTTTCAAAGAAAATAGCGCGGGTGTGCGCAAGAGTAAGCACTTTTAAGCGGTTGTAAGCGGGTGTGCGTGGAGCTGAATGCCAGTGCGCATGCGGGAGCTCCGTGCAAACCAGCGCTAACCTGGTTACAACTGCTTAAAAGTGCCTTAGTCACTCTGAATGACAAGTCCTGTAGTCTGCTCAAAAGCAAAATAAAATCCCACGGTCAGTCCCGAACCCAGGACCTTGGAAACAGTAGTCTGCATGACTTACCACTAAGCCATGACTGTTATATAAGAACATTGTGCTACAATAAATATATCATGTAATAGTAGGAATGAATGTAAAGGGAATATAGGATGTGTAGTACACAAAGCATGTCATGTATATTTACTGTCAAATGTAGTGAATTTGTAGAATAGTAGTGTGTGAACAGAAACAGCCATGCTAGTTGGTAGCTAGTAGGTAATAATGTCACTGTAGCACCTTGCAAGCCACACACATACTCACAGCAGGATAATCACTGCCCATACCCCACAACCTCTTACAGGAACACATCCGGACCAAGTAATAAAAAATGTGGAGCAAAGGGCCAAAAACAGGGACACATTCCAAATAATGCTACAACAAACTTAGACAGTTCAGAGAGTAACAGGTTCTGCATTTTGTTGGATGTTTGGAAGGGTATGAAGTCTGAAACTAAAATGTTTGTCACTATAGTCTGACTTGAGCCCAGAGTGATTTGCCAGAAAGAGCTGTTTATGAGATATTGACCAAAATATGAGACAAAAATGTGGACAACCTGCAAATATCTGTACACTTGAGAGCTCTGACACTGCCATATTTGAATAGTTAAGAGCCTAGACATAGCAACAGTGACTGAGTTACAGGGATGCCCCACAGACTCCCTGTGAAATGTACAAACAGTAGGCAGAAAGGTGTTACAACACATGCAATGGCAACTATGAAGTACTGAAAGTATGCACCACTTGCACGGCAGAAATAGTGTAGTAATACATATGCTCATGCTATCCCACAGTCACAACTGCAGAATACCACACAATTTAATGGGTGTACCCCACTGATATGTACCATTCCATGAGGCAGATAAAAGATGCACCTGAGAGTCTCTGGGGCCTACTCAGCAGCATACTCAAATACCCTAATAGATGTCAAGGCCCACACCATGGCCAGACCACATTGCATGCAGTAACACCCTAGCAGATATAGCAAGCATTCCAAGGTGTGAATGTACATGGAAAATAGGAAAGCCACAGCAACACACTACAGTCAAGACACCTAGCAGGCATACAAGTAGTGAATGTAAAGGGCAAATATTGAAGCCATAGCAACAAAGTGCAAGAGCCACTGCTATACACCAGTTACATCACATGTCCCACGGGAAAGCACACACACACACATTAACAGTAGTAGTAGTCTTAGGTGTCAGTGTACATACACATTTAGTACAGGAAACTGGAGAAATGAATGGAGAAATGTTAATCTACAACACAGCCGGAAATATGAGAGAGATGCTAACCTTTACACTCACAGAACAGTGTCCACAGCATACCAGCATGGTCCCTGCCCTTAAAATCTGAAAGGGCTACACCTATCTCACATACCTTTTTATAGCACTGTCCTGAAATCACAGTGAGAACTGCAATCATTACACAACTGGCTGCATGCAATTAGCAAATGCTGGCTAACAATTGGTGCAGAGGCCATCACATGGACATATGCAGATACCTACAAAAGCATGCTGTACTCCCAGTCCACACATGCAATACTTTCATTGCACCCTGTGGAGGTAGGGAGAGACAGAGAGAGAGAGAGAGAGAGAGAGAAAATAAATAAATAAATAAATAAATAAACATACACAAACAAAACCAGTCAGCAACAACCACTTGAAAGCTGGCAAGTGGAGCAGCAGGACACAAAACCAGACGGCAACACAAGCAGCTGTGACAAACACAGGTAATGTAAAGTAATACTATAAAAGTCTACATACTGTGAACCCTCCATATGTGCCATTGGTCTGTATCCATATGTATATGAAGATGTGCAAAGGGCAGGGGACATACAGCAATTATCAGTGAAGGCTGTACATACACATGTATGTGAGGGCATCTATGTGCACATATCAATGTAGGTTGAATGTAGGTTGTAGTGCAATGTACAAAGTAGGTTTCACAGTTATGTATGTTTAGCAGTATGTTAGTGTGTGTATACAGTTTTGTAAACAAACATGTTGGTATACCTATCTATCATATGGATACGTATGTATGTCAATATATGTATGTATGTGTATATATATATATATATATATATATATATATATATATATATATATATATATATATAATATGCATATATGTATACCTACATAGAGAGGGATGTAGGAATACATAGACAGATGTAGATATATAGAATATGTACAAACATATATATGTAATACACACATACAGATATAGATATATGTAGAGACATATACATAGACAGACAGATCTGACTATCTACAGGTATGAATGTATATGACGATCTCACACTCCCCCTCTGTCCCATCCCCTCTGTCACTCTCACCCCCTCTATGTCACACACCCCCCTCCATATCTATAGCAATATATGTACATCAATATATATATATATGTGTATATGTATACAGACATATATATATATATATATATATATATATATATATATATATATATATATACATATATATATATATATATATATATATAGAGAGAGAGAGAGATGTATATATATTCTGAGTAAGGCACATGTGTACAGATGTATTGCAACAGGTGCCTGGTGACAAAGGCATGGAGTGAACACCAGTGTCAAAACTGGAGTACCATACCCCATTTCAAATCACCTACACCAGTAACCACCAGATATGTGATTGGCTGCCCACCACTGCATGTGTCAGGGGTGAACAGGGTCATACATGTGTACAATAGTCCCCCCAATGATATTCACAGTGGCACACCATTCCTGGAATACCTGCACATGGTATGTGTCAGCAGACATGGTGTGTCAGCTATGGACATGTAGGTCAGTGTACCCCTCCACACCACACAATGGCTGCTACGGTATGTACCTCACATGACAGCTACAGATATGGAGAAGGACACAGTGACATGTACAACACTGTGACAATGCACTCAAACACATTACCAATGCACAGTGACTGACAACACCACAGAGTACACACATACTACCCACATAGAGGTTACCACTCCTGGATTTACATACTTAAGTCACACCCAAGACAGATGTCCAACAACCATAGTAACACCTCACACCATCCACAACCTAAATGATTGCTGTGTGTCGTCCGTGACACTGCAGTAGAGAGCACATGGTGGAGGTACAGGTTCCTACCCACAGATAAGACATACCCTGCAATAAACCACACAGCGTTAAGAAGCAAGACTCCCCATGAGTACATGTCACACATACCCCTGCTGAATGTTAGTCAGATAGGTAATATGCCATATGAGTCACACTGTGTAACTGTTTGACAGGAGCAGGTACCATCACATCACATGTGTCACAATGGTCAGGGTAGCAGAACAGTATGCTGCTGTAGTCCGAGGGGCAATAGCATATTGTATTGTATTGTATTGTAATGTGTTGTATTGTGTCATATTGTATTGGTATGTAGAGGTGCCTCCTTCGTGGAGTGGAACCACTGCTGCTGTGCGACAGTGTACAGGTACATATCCTGTAGTCAGGCTAGTGTTACATAGCACTTCTATATGTGTGTTTAGCTCCTCTTGGAGTTCATGTAGCATGCAACCGGGGATACCATCAGGTCCCATTCATGTTGTGTTTTCTGCTTTTCTGAGGGCGGCTCTCACCTGGACATCTGTGATGACAGGGAGGTTACAGTCAGCTGGGATAAGTATGTCTTATTTTGGGGGAAATGGAGGGGGGAAACCTGCACTGAACCTGTCTGCCACAATGTTGCCAATATCTGTGGGTTCAGTGAATTATTTGTTGTTGTGTACTAACTATGAGCATATTGGAGGGTTTCTGACCAGGTTGCTAACATAACTGAAGAAGGCCTTGTGGTTATCTGCAGTGTCCCTGTTGATTTCCCTCTCAAAGTTGCCCATGGATGTTTGTATGAGAGAAAACAGCTCCTTACTAGTGCTGATCAGACATGCCTTCCCTTTATGGAATTATGCTCTGTCTTGCAGTAGCTTCCATCTTTTGTTATACAATCTGTCTATGGCTGGGGTCCACCAGACAGGATGCTGTCCCTTTGTGGAGAGTGTCTTGGTCTTATATGGGATTGCATGATCCATGCATTCTCGGAGATGTCCGTAGAAATAATTTGTGAAGGGGTCAGCATTGTGGGTTCTGTCTTCCACTGGCCCAGTGGGCTTAAAGGATACCATGTCAGTGTTACAAAGTGTAAAGTTTGCATTTGAAATGTTATTCACTGTAGTCGTTTGTGCTGGTGGTGGAGGTGGGATATGTATATCCAGGGAAATTAGTTTGTGGTCAGCTCACAGTAGTTGATGATGTACCCCATACAGTACCTCGATACAAACTCCCAGAGTGAGGAGGTGCTTTGGACCTGAATCAGTGTTCTGACTTCTGGGGTTTGGTAGTATGTCGTATGGAGTGTGCCAGGTACTGTTGCACAGTTGTTGGCTGAGCACTGATACCTGGCCATTTACATGTGTATCCACCAATAGACAGACAGATGCTATATATGTGAGATATGTTGTATCATAACAGTCGAGTAGCATGCGTAGTATGTGTGCCAAATTCTGCTGACATATTTTGCTGATATCATGTTATTTCCTTTTTCAGGACCATGGCTCACCAGCGCAATCCAGCGTACTCTGCAGCTGAGGATGAGGAGATACACCAGAGCCTGGTGCGTGATTATGCAATACTCTTTTCCCACACCAGCCAGAATCAGCAGGAGAGGGCTGCACTGTGGCAAGACCTGGTCCGTCGGGTAAATGACATAGGCACGCATAATAGGACATATGAGCAGGTACGACATCACTGCAGTGATTTAATCAGAAATGTCCATCAGCGTGCGTCGGATATCCACAGGCAATAGGTTGCCACAGGTAGTGGGGTGGCTACACATCCCCCACTCACCAGACTGGAGGGACTACTCATAAGTGTTGTGGCTCCAGCCCGCCAACAACAACAACAGCAGCAGACCTGCATTATGATGGAGGCTGGAGCCACGCAGCAGCAAGACTACGAGCGTGCAGGTAATATGCCATATGTATAGTTGACTGTTGTGTACACTGGTAGTTAATGCATGTGTGAGGTGTGTCCTTGGTTTGTAGCTGTCATCATAGTATTTAATGTGCAAGTGTGATATTCTCAATATCAGCAGCTGACCTGTGAAAGGCGACTGTTGTACTACTGACCTGTATCATACTCAGTAACAATGGCACAGTTGTGCCCACTGACATTAATTTCTCACTTCTGCAGGTCCCTCGATTGTAACAGCAATGCAGCCTATCCATGCTGGTGAGTGTGTATTAACAATACCTTTAATAGTCTTGATAGTAATAGTAATATTAGGCTCACTGAGTAGTGCTCCGTGTATGCATGCAGGTGTGTCTGTGTCTGTGTGTTGATATCTCGCATACTGAGTAGTGTGCAAGTGTGCAACTGTGTGCATGTGTGCACCTGTGCATGTGTGCACGTGTGCACCTGTGCATGTGTGCATGTGTGCACGTGTGCACCTGTGCATGTGTGCATGTGTGGATGTGTGCATGTGTGGATGTGTGCATGTGTGCACTTGTGCATGTGTGCATCACTGGTAACATTGTGTAGACATTGTAAACTGTGTTTCCTGTTTCCCTCCCACAGGTTCTGGTGCTGCTCTCGTGTCATGCAGCAGGGAACCTGAATCAGGTGCCACGGGTACTGATAATGATGACATCTGTGTAATGGCACAGGAAGGTATGCCAGGGTCCGTCATTGGTCAGCCAATTGACAGTACACAGCTGTTAACCCCATCAATGCGCACAGTTATCCTGCCAATACACCCTTTGTCACCAATGTCCCTAGGTGATGGATAGGATACAGTGGGCATTGACCAGGGTAATGTGGTATCTGTGGCACATGCTTCCCCACACAGCAGCCATGGGCATGGCCCTGAGATGGTACCACACAGACAGATGTCCAGGGTTCTCGTGGGAGCATCCGTGGGCGTACTGCCCCTGTCAGACGTGCCCACAGAGGTCTTACAACCTCAGCTATGTTTCGGGCTGTCATACAGGCACAGTCACGTATGGAACGGTACACCAGACAGGGTCTGAGGGAGCTGACAGCATGTCACACAGCCATGACTGACAGTATGCGTGACATTGCGGCTGCCATCCGTAATTTCACCGATGTCATAGACAGATGTTGTGGGGACATATTAGACCGGTTCCACAACTACATGTCCATGAGCCAGAGCGATGGTGGACGGTTGAGGTGTCGACGTGGGCGTATGCCAGCAACAGCAGCAGCTGGCAGTCGTCGCGGACGACAACAGGGCCGCGGCCGCCCCCATAGTGCCAGCAGCAGCCCCAGCAATGCTGGGTCTGTACTGTCATCAGACCGCCCCAGGAGACCACATGCACGTGGCTCTGGACAGGCCCGACAAGGATCTGTGTCCAGTCAACGAACACCTGCTTCTGATGAGAGTACCCAGTCTGGATTGGTACCGGATACGGTCCGTAGCACCCCTGCAAGGCACAGGTACCGTGTCCGTGGCCACAGACACTGATCTGTATGACCTGGCAGGTACAGTCTGTGGCTGTCCACAAACACCAGAATATTACAGCCATGAGGTGGAACTGTGTGCATCCATACACACATGCGAATTGACAACACCTAGGGCTACCGCATACACGCACACACTGCATCAACATTGCCCCACCTTGTACTGCTGTCCCTCACCAACACACATACACATACATGTCAATTGGTGGTATCAGTGGCAGACTCAGGCATACCAAGTTCAAACCCTGTGCATATGATGAAACTGTGCTATCTCCTGCAATCTGTAACATCAGTGCAGGTACAGGTTAACATGTTGCTGATGCACAGGGTGACTACATAGATGTGTAGTAATAGTATCATGTTGTTAACAGTACTGTGTGCTGATATAATTGTGGGTATATCCCAGCATGCCTGATGCAGTAAGGGTATGATTGTCTTGTACTGTTGTCTACACCCATGGTAAGTACCATAGTGTATCATCTGCACATGTTGGCATACTGGTGGTAAGGATGTCAACAGAAGGCTACATACATAGGTAGCACAGGGGATAAGGTAATGAAAGTATTGATACGCAATGATGGACATGTAAACTACAAGTGGCATGTTGCCCACACTGGACTCTGCAATGCGGATGTTTGAGGATGTTGATATGTGCAGTACTACACGACTGGTACAGGACACACAGGAGCACCCTAGCACTGCAAGCTCACATCTCATACCATGCTAGACAGCCCCAACACACAAAACTAACTGTCACGGGAGGGAGAGTCCCCATACATGTCAGGGATACTGTGGTGGCAGGCCAGGTAGCATACATCCTACTAAGTATGGAACCACTGAGTGAAGGCTCAGTGTCTGTTATTTGACATGTGTATTACTGGAGGTATGAGCACCTGGGTTTCCATCCAGTTACTGTACATCCTGACGGTACATGGTCTGTACACTTGTGTGCGCTGAGACTGGACCCTAGCCATCTGACCTGTGTATTTCCATGTACACGTGTATAGTGCCTGCATATTTGCACTGTTACCTACTGGAAGTGGTACAGCTTGTTTGTTACACAATGGACTACATGCAGCCCTGCTTACTGTAGCTTTGTTTGCATGCACGTTTGCTTGCAGTTACCCTGGAACACTGATCCCACCTGCAATGCAGAGTTACAGAGCTTCTGTGGACTCCTAGTGACATCTGCATAGCTTATTATATGTATGTCCATGTCTCACTTGACATAACGTCACTGTTTGTCCTGTTCACATGTACGTTGCCTGTGACACATTGCATATGACTTACCTGGCATTTGTCCACGTGAGCAGTCATATATGCCAGTGCTAACTAATCAAAGGCACTACACCCGCACATACTCACCTTCTGTTGAACCACCTGCTTCGCTAGGGACGGCTTGCACTTGTCACGCCTAGGCTTTCGGATATTGGCAAAGGCTCTTGCTACCCCCATAGTGCCTTTTTTAGGCAAGGCTCAAAAGACAAACCCACCTCCATAGGTATCACAAGGGATAAGAAACTAAGAGTAATGCCACTCAACGCCAGAAGTCTAATCCTCAAGATGCACGCACTCGAAACTCTCCTTAGCATGGAGAACATC